>NC_080456.1:1343093-1678687 GCF_028018845.1 Melospiza georgiana | reverse complement strand
AAGAACCTCAAGACCGAAAGTGAAGAGTCCAGACTCGTTCTTCAGCCGCGCGGGGCAGAGCAGAGACACCCTGCACATCTCGGGGCAGCAATTATCAACAGCAACCCGAGACTCCTGGGATTCCTGATGCCCAGGGTGGATCAGGGCACCTGTGGGACTGTGGTGGAGTTTCTGTGACAACTCAGCCTGGCCCATCCCCATCCCAGAGGCACCAAAAATCTCGAGAGAAATTCCCAGTGTTCTAAATGAGTAAGGAGATGGTTGGCTCTCACAATGAAGGGGTGAACTTTATGTGTGTGTTAAGAGAAGTTCTGTAGATGTGTAGTAATGTTACTGTGATATCAGTTATCATGGGATGGCCTTGGTACTCAGGGCATTTGGGGAGGTTTGGCTTGCTCCTATGGCAACACCTGACCTTCAATGAAGATTTAAAAAGTTATCTCCACCACTGGATGGCAAAGGACAAGACTTTAAGAAGAGCTAGAAAGACAAATAGTGAAGCATCCATTTTAAAGAAGAGCACATGGCTGGTAGTCATGGGCGAGTCAAGAGACAAGGGTCTGACTCCATGTTTCAGAAGGCTGATTTATTATTTTATGATATATATTATATTAAAACTATACTAAAAGAATAGAAGAAAGGATTTCATCAGAAGGCTGGCTAAGAATAGATAAAGAAATGAATGATAACAAAGGCTTGTAGCTTGGACTCTCTATCCAAGCCAGCTGACTGTGATTGGCCATTAATTAGAAACAACCACATGAGACCAATCACAGATGCACCTGTTGCATTCCACAGCAGCAGATAATCAGTGTTTACATTTTGTTCCTGAGGCCTCCCAGCTTCTCAAGAGGAAAAATCCTAAGGAAAGGATTTTTCATAAAAAATGTCTGTGACAGTTCCCTGCTTTAATGTGCTCTAATTTAAACAAAATTGTGTTTTTTAATAAGCTCCTGGGGTTTATGGCAGAACTCTGTTGTTAAATAGGTTTGGGGATTTTTCTAGAGAGGAGATTCTGCTCTGACTAAAGGCTGTTGAGTCGGGCAGCTCTTACAAGCAGAGCCTGTACAAAAATGTGTGTGAGCCCTTCCTAAACCTCCTTGTAATTCCATGAACTTCATCGTGGCTCTGATGGTGTTGGAGGGGGGAGCTCCACACTGGAGTCACCTGGCACAGGTCCCAGCTAGGATGGAGGTCACTTCTATTGACCTGAGCTGCATTCAAAACAATCACTTAGGTGTGAGAAAATCCACTGCCTGCTCCCAGGGCTCCTCAGTCCCCACCCTGAGTATTTTTAAAATATTCATAATGAGCTGTCATCTTGGCCAGGGCTCACTTGGCCATTGAGGGCTGGTGGTAACAATGAGACCACAATGTGCAGGCAGAGGCAAAGGAATGAGGGGCTTTCTGCTGGTTTATTGTTTTCCCCTGCTCTCTTTAGCTGTTTGGAGTGCTGCAGTGGTTTCCAACAGCTGGCCCAGCCATCATCCTGATCGTGTTGCTCTGTGCTTCACTGAGCTGGGGGGACTTGGCAGCCCGGCAGCTGTCCCAGAGCCTGAGCCATGAATGAGCTCAGAGGGGAAGGAGAGAGCCTTGGATGGGAGAAAGTCTATTAGTGGTGGCTTTTTTTCCAAGTGAGAGGCTGACAGAGCTGAGTGGATGCAGGCACAGCCTGAGCAGGTGCTGTGTGTGCTTTGCCCTCCTGTGCTCCTCCTCTCCTGTCTGTGCCTGGACCCTTCTGGGGTGAGGGGTGACCACAAAAGTTCCTCAAATTGGCCTTTCTGGCCATCCCACTCTGCTCTGGGAGCTCCAATGCTGTTCTGCCAATCTGTCCCAATGTTGATTCCCAGCTGTTCCTGGCTCTTCCCACTCTGATGCCCCACACAGATCTGTTTTTTTAAGCTCTGTTTCAGGCTTGAGTGCAACCTGCTGACAGCCTGTCAGAGGCTGCAATCCCAAGTGCCAGAGCTGCTTAAAAAGGGATGTCCTGGTTTAAGGCAAATTTGGGAGAAAACCTCCAAAAGGGGGCCCCTACAGAAAGCAAACCCACACAGCCCCTTCCCACAACTGCTTTGGGAAGGATTCCTTGGAGAGAAGGGGAAAGAACCTGTTTATTTATCAGGCAAAGCCACCCCCCAGCACACAAAATGAGCAATACCAGATGACACCACTCTTTCACTGCTCTGAAAAAGATGACAATTTCAGAAAGTCTCTCTTGGGGGTGCTCGCTCTGTTTTCAATCCCTCCAGCCCTGGGAAAGGCTGCGGCCCAGAGTATGCCCTGGTAGACCACAAGGTGCAAACTCTCGGTGCTCCCAGGTCCCAGAGCAGAGCAGGTTCAAACAGTTCCAAAAAAGGGAAAGAAAAACAGTCCAGGGAAAATTTGGACTACCTAGCTAAACTAACTAATGAGCAGGAGCAAGAGCAAAAAGCAAAACCTGCCCTATGTACTGCCCTGTGTCCTGCAGACTGTGAGGGAACAATGAACTTTTTCCACCTTAATGCTCATTTCAGGTGCCAAGCCTTTCCAGGCAGATGCCATGCTCTGGCAGGGAACAGGCCACGAACTGGCTCCAGAGTTGGAAAGCCAGTCAGAAATTCCAGTTGGAATTGTGGATAAAACACTTGTGGGTTCATTTAGATACCAGTGCCCTGCTGCTTTTTGGAGGCTGTTTGTTACCTGGCACTTGAAGCTCCAAATTTTTTGCTGACAAAAAAATTTGCAAACAAATTTGTGCACCTGAAAGGGCTTTTTAAGCTATGAGAGGAGGGCTGGGATGTTCCTAAGTCATAGAAGGGAACTGATCGGGGGAGACAATCTCAATTCTTTGACATAACATAGAACTGCAGGAGTGAAATCCACATTAAGTTAAGACAGATGAGTGCAGAAGGAGCTGTTGGAGGAGTTGGCTGTGTTTAGCACAAGAGAGCCAAATCTGTGTTCCCTTGGTTGTGTCTCAACACCAGAGATGCCTTAAGCTGCCTGGCACAGGGCTATTTGTGCTAAGATTGGATTGAAATAGGAGTTTTCATGTGGTGACATTGAACTTTGAATGAAGGCTTTGGCTCTGTCACAACTTTTTTCTGCACTGAGAGGAGAGAGCTTTGGCCTCTGCTGCTTTCTCTGACAGCAAACCCGATTTTGAGGTGTGCAGGAGAGCACTAAATCTCAGCTCCCTGTGAGTTATTTCCTTTGAGCTCTTGATTACACTCTAGCACATGCACCCCTGGTATGATCCAGGATAAATGAGGTTCCATCCATTTCTTGTGAATACCTCATGCATCTCCAGCAGCTGTGAGCAATTTATTTTGGGTGCAATCAGTTAACATTTTGGTGAAGTGCTTTGAAGATGTACAGCATCCTCAAACGCTGAGCTTTGTTTCATTATTATTACTATTTAACATCTCTATGCAGCTGAACTACTGTCAGCCATCGTCACTTAATAACAGCTTTTGTGTCTGGATCTTCTCTGCAAAGGCAGATTTTTGGCCCAGGGGATGGTGCAGTGATCTAATAGAGTTTGCAGTTACATACTGCCTGTCATCCCAGTCTCCCAACGTGCTTTACAGGCACCACTTCATTCTCACCCTTTGGTAGGGCAGGCTGGCAATCCATCATGTGGGATTCCATGGTATCCCCAGGGTGAGGGGAAGGGGTCACCTTTGTGGGGTGGAATGGGGAGGAATCAGACTCAGATTTCCCAGAACCTGCTCTCCCCATTTTGGGGTGAAACAAGGAGGATTCAGACCCAGATTCTCCAGACCTTTCTCTCCCCATTTTGGAGGTGAAACAGGAAGGAATCAGACCCAGGTTCCCAGACCCTGCTCTCCCCATTTTGGAGCTGAAACTGAGGAATCAGACCCAGATTCTCCAGACCTTTCTCTCCCCATTTTGGAGGTGAAACAGGAAGGAATCAGACCCAGGTTCCCAGACCCTGTTCTCCCCATTTTGGAGCTGAAACAAGGAATCAGACCCAGGTTCACCAGAACTTGCTCTCGTCATTTTGGGGTGAAACAGGGGAATCAGACCAAGATTCCCCAGTTCCCCAGACCCTTCTCTCCCCATTTGTGGGGTGAAGCAGAGGAATCAGGCCCAGGTTCCCAGGACCTGCTCTCCCCATTTTGGGGTGAAAGAGGGAGGAATCAGACCCAGGTCCACCAGAACTTGCTCTCCTCATGTGTGGTTTTGAAACAGGAAGGAATCAGACCCAATTCCCCAGACCCTGCTCTCCCCATTTCTGGGGTGAAACAAGGAGGAATCAAACCCAGATCTCCCAGAACATGCTTTCCCCATTTGTGGGATGAAACAGGGAGGAATCACACCCAGGTTCCCCAAAACTTGCTCTCCCCATTGCAGTTCCAGTGCCCTTTCCCTGCATCCACACCACGGCCTCACAGGAACCTCTCCCACTCCTTGCAAAGGGATCTGACAACTGCTGACTTTAAATATTCTTATTTTGGATCAAAAAGCCCAGAGCTGGAGATTGCTGCTGTGCAAAATCCTTGTGCACTGCAGAGGTTGGAAGTGAGACATCCAGGGGAAGCAGGAAAGCAGGAATGAGCAGCTGTTGAAGCCAGGTGAAGTCTGGAGTGAGGTTTCTGTCGTCAGGGGGATGGGTTGTTGTCTTTGCTTTCTCTTTTGTGATGCCACCTGGAGACCAGGCATTGATTGTGCTATTTAATTCCATTTCTGGCCAGCAGGGTTGCTGGCAGAGTGACTGTTTGGGATGCTGGGAGAAACTAGTCTGACCAGAGGCCACCCAGCAGCCTAAATCCCCCTCCTGGGAGTGGGGAGGAACTGAACCAGTCCCTGTGTCACAACAGGGCAGCTTTCCTGTCTCTCCTGTGGTTGTCAATCCCCGCTTTTCACCACAAACATTTAAAAATCCTTTAAAACTGAGGATGTGATATGAGGAGATGGAGCTGTGGGACTCCATCATGTCCTGGACATGAACATCCAGCCTGCAAGCCTTGGAAAGCAGTTCCTCCCCTCCCTGCATCCCCCAACCCACCCCAGGGACAGCAGGAACGTGCAAATGAAATCAATTAACCAGCTCTGCTGTTCTGACAAATAAAGAGGAGCTCTTCATGAAGGCCTCGGTGTTGTTTCTCTGCCAGGAGTCCTTTAAACAGCATCATTAGTGACTTATCTCTGCTGGAGAGACCCCACGGGTCACTGCTGGGCTGAACATCTGCCTGCAGCTCCAGATGTTTGCACCCTGCGTGGGGAACCTCCTTCCCTCAGCCACACCTGGGACACGGATTTACAGCTCCCTGCAGGGCTGGGGGAGTGCTCAGAGCAAAGTCTGGATGGTGAAAACACGTTCACTCTGCTGTGAAAATGTAAAATGTGTAATAAAGGACAATAGGAGACAAGGAGCACAGAGCAAAGGCACTCAGCCAAGTGCACCCTGTTCTCTTCGGGGGCACCCCTTAAATACCTTTTAATTACATCAGCCTGTTGCATATTCATAGACCTTTATGCATAGTGAACTTTTCCCCAAGCTAGTTTACATATCCAAGAATTGTTTAGCATGGCTCCTCCTCTGTTCTACCTTTGCAGAGAATGTGAATTCCTTGGTTGTGGTTTTAGTCCTTTTTTGTCATCATGTCCAGTTTTGGGCCTTGGTCCTCACTCCCTTCAGACATTGAGTGCTGATGGTTGGCAGATCTGTACAGATGTGCTTATCCTGTGTGCATTGGGTGTTATCCCATCCCAGCAGGCATTTTAACACAAGCAGCTATTTCACTAAGCTTAATTAACAACAGAAATATAAATTAAAAACAAATGAAATACAATAATAAAAATGATAGTATAAAAATATAATAATTACTACAAAATTTTTAATTCTTATTATTATATTTATAGCTTTTTTGCTTGTTATCATATGATATAATATCATTATATTTATTATTGGTATATATAATATAATTACATTATATAATATATCTATATATTATATAATATATAAATATATTGTATATATTACATATAACATATAATTATATAATTATAATATATAATTATTATAATAAAATATAATAAAAATAATGAAATCATTAACAACATAAACACAACCCATGTCTTCATAACAAAGTTACTTTAACACCACACATACAAAATCCATTTTAATATTTGCAAAAAGCCAAAATTATAATGTGTATCTATAACAGAGTGACTGACAGCCCAAGCAGGGAAAATTCCTCCTGCTTACTCACAGCTTTACAAACTCCCTGCTCCTCGCAGGGAAAGCTTTTCCTAATAACCAGGCAGCTGGAATGGGTGAAAAGTGCCCTAAACAGGCACTTTAGGGCTGCCCTGAACAGCCCTTAGTGGGGTTGAGAATTGGGCTGTGGATCCCCAGAGTCTTGGAGTCTCTTACCCAGGACAGCCGATTTATCCTGCTAATGTTCTCATTAAGAAAACAATGTTATCTGCATGCTAAAGCAGGGAATGAAGAGGCTGATACTGCCCTTGGTCCCAGTGTTTCCAGCTGCTGCTTTACTGGAGTCTGAATTGCTCTGTAATGTCCCCTTGCTCCCCTGTCACCGGCTCCAGGGACTGGGAAGGGATTTCAGATGAGTGAACATAGTCCTCAACCACTGCCACAAAGTGCATCCCAGGGAAGGGATGCAAAACCTTTTAACCCCGGTGAAAATCCACACTTTTGGACTTGCCTCGTGGTGTTAAACCTCAGATGTGCCAGCTGAGGCTGCCCAGGTTCCCTGTCTGTGCCAGGTTTGTGCTGAAGCTCTCTCCTGCAGGCAATGATGTGAGCTGAGGTTCAGGATTGGCAGCCTGATAAAGTAAACCAGCCAAAAATTTGCCTGGAATTCTAAAGTCTGGTTTAGGGCTGTTAAATTTGAAACCAATCAAGCCAAACTTTGAAACCCATTTACTTTCTGAACTCTTCTTTGCTTGCTTGTTCAAATACTGGGAGGGAAGCCAGCTCTGGAAATGAAGTCACTTTTGAAAATGGCTGCTCTCCCCTGAAGGAGGCTCTGAAAATTCCCATTGTAATTTAAAGTCATTTTTCCCCCTCCTCCACCCCCCAAAAAAAATATTATGAACTTTGGCTTCTGAATCAGCCCCTCCCATATGTCCTCAAATTAAAATAAAAAGGGGGAAGGGGGAAAGACACTGGCACTGCAGGGCCTTTTTTATGACACCAATTTTATTGCATAGGATCCAGCCCATTGACAGGCTATAAAAGTTTATTGGAAGCAGATCCAGCCCGTCAATGGGCTGACCAGTGCCCCTGGCTGGCATTCACCCCAGGGATGTGGGTTTGTGGCATTTTCTGCACTTTGGCTGGGTCATCCCTGGGGAGAATTCCCTGTAGGGAAACCAGCACTGGCGCAGGGTGTGAGGCAGCTCCCACAGAGACGTGGTGCTGACAGGCTCTGTGGTGAGTCTGTGGGGTGGAACACATGGCCAGGGTTGTTTGTGCAAGTAGGACTTTCCCTCGAAGCTGGACTGCACTTGGGTAAAATTCCCAGGAAAGGGAAGGGCAGCTATGGATGCATTGTCAACACTGGGTGTGAGGTCTGCAGAAGAGGAACATCCACCTCACAGAGCCCACCAGAAAAAGTTCAAACCAAGGTTGTGCTGCTACTTGTGAACTTGGAAGGGAGCTTTTTCTTAGGAAAATGGCTCTTGGTTCCAAAGGAAAGCTGTAATTAATCCCTGTGTGCTTTTGCAGGAGACCTGCCCCCGCTGTGGCACAAGTTTAATGTGCCTTGTATGTGCAAGAGCCTTGGAAGTGCTGGGGACTGCCCACCAAATGCTGCCTCGTCCCTCAGGGGCTTTGCAGTTTCTCTCATCAGTCCTTGATGATTTGGGTTGGTTCACCATATGTACAATGTGAAAATTGCTGCTCACTTCCAAATATTTAAAAGGTTTATTAAAACCTTATCAAAAATACAACAGCAGACTGAAGAGAGAAAATAATGCAGCGCCATGAGCAGAGGATTTTTCCCACCATGTGCTCATCCACACAATGGAGGTTTGGCTTTTAACCCTTTAGCTCCCCCAAAGTTCTGTCATTGACTCCGCCTTCCCTGTCCAGTGGTGGAGATCACGTCTTTAAATCTTGATTGGAGGTCAGGAATTGCCATGGTAACAATCCCACCCTCCCAAATATCCCAAACCCAGGCCTGATAACAACGCAGGGGGATAAAACATAACTATAAACCAATAAAACTTCTTCTAACATATATCCATTATATTTGCCTTTTAATTGTGACACTCAACCGCATCATTCCTCATCTATCACAACAACAAGGACAAGTTTTGCCTTTACCTGCCCTTCTGTGCCTGTTCCCTGCTCTGTGCTGAGCTGCTGCAGCAAAGTTTGTCCAAAACAGAGTGAGATCCTTGGAGGGGCAGGGTGCCAGATCTGCAGTGCTCCCAGGGCAATGAACTTGAATAACTCCTTCCCTTTGAGCCTCTCAGAGCCCCCCAGCAGGACAGGGCTGTGTCCCCCTGCCAGACCCCTCACCTTGTTGGCCCGTGCCACTTTGGCTGTGCTGTCAGAGTCATTTTCTGGGTGAGCAGCATGAGGTAAAGCCCTGGTTCTGTCTCCACAACAGCGTTGCATCAAGGTTGCCGCGTGTCATTTCATCACTCTGGCAAACCACGGGCTCGGGGCTTGGAGTGTGGAGCCTTATTTTTTAATAAAGGAAAAAATCTTTGCACTTTTTATTCTGCAGCTGTCAGCGATCTCACTTGGCTCGGCCCTGGAGGAGTTCAGCTGGCCCTCGTGTTAAGGAAAACCAACAAATTAGTACAGATGTTTTTCTGAGAGCTGCGGGGATCGGGGATCAGTGATTTAATACTGCCTGATATTTGATAGGGGACGCCCAGGGAATTTGTGTTGGAAACCAGGAAGTAATATTACTTGAAATCAAAATATAAATATGTTCCTAAAGGTTTAGGTAATTTTTTGCAATTTCCCCTTGTACAGTCTTAAATGAGGTCTCTCCTTCTCCTCCTGTTCTTCCTGCACTTGTTCATGTAGGATTCAAAAAGCCAGGGAGTAAAATGGAGGATTTCTGGGGGGAGGTTGTAGAATTATGGAATTCCAGAATGGTTTGGGTTAGAAACGACCTTCAAGGTCATTTTATCCCACCCTCTGCCATGGGCAGGGACAGATTCCACTGTCCCAGGGTGTTCCAAGCCCTGTGCAACTTCACCTTGGATATTCCAGGGATCCAGGGGTGGCCACAGCTGCTCTGGGCACCCTGTGCCAGGGCCTGCCCACCCTCACAGGGAACAATTCCCAATTCCCAATATCCCATCCAGCCCTGCCCTCTGGCAGTGGGAGCCATTCCCTGTGTCCTGTCCCTCCATCCCTTGTCCCCAGTCCCTCTCCAGCTCTCCTGGAGCCCCTTCAGGCCCTGGCAGGGGCTCTGAGCTCTCCCTGGAGCCTTCTCCTCTCCAGGTGAGCACCCCCAGCTCTCCCAACCTGGCTCCAGCCCTTGGAGCATCTCCATGATCTCCTCTGGACTCTCTCCACCAAGTCAACATCTTTTTGTAGGCTTTAGCACACCTGAGGGCCACACATTTAAAAGCAGCCTTCAGTGTCAGAGGTAGAATTGTGCCTTTAGGAAGCATTCAGGCTTTGGGATCCACCATTCATTGTGCCCTCCTTGCTTCTTCCAGCCCTAAAAACTGATGAGAATCACGATATTCCATGATCCTATAACCCTGTGAACTGAGTTGGACCACAAGGATCATCAATTCCAACTCCTGGCCTTCAGCTTAAAGCTCCTGCCAAGATTCATCCTTAGGAATGGACAGCATGGAGATGGGAACTCACTGTGGCACCACTCCGCTTGTTGGCATGCCAAAAAGTCATTTTTCTGAGGGCTTTGGGGCATTCCTTGATTCCTGATGGTCCAAAAGGCCCCATTTCTGTTGTGTTTGAGCTTTTTATATTCATGCTATTTTTGATATTCACGCTATTTTTATATTCATGCTATTTTTTATATTCATGCTATTTCAGCATTTGTGTTCATATTCATGCATTTCAGCATTTTCTATTCATGTACAAAGTATGAAACCAAGTGCACCAAGGGAAGGTCAAGTCGTTTTCCATATATTCTGAATTTAGATGACATCTGTGAGTAGACTTATCATGGCCATGAGGAGTATCTGCAATTCTTCTTGGTGCTTCTGGACTTTCAGGACCTCCTGATGTGTCCTGCTGGTGATTCTTTGCCTGCCACATCTCCTCCAAGGGGTTTTTGTGTTGCTCAATGGCTTCACCACTGCTGGGTTGGGTTTGCTGATACCTAAATAACTCACAGCATGAGAATTTATTCACACCCTCCAAAAAACCACAAGATGTGGAAAAACTCATGTTATTCTTGACTCTCAAAAACATGGCAGTGACTGAGATGAAGTCATAAGGGCTCTGCAATGACCAACAGGGGGATTTTAAATAATTCCCAGGCCCTGTCTCCATCCCTGGGATGCCCAGGGTACCCCAGCTGTCTGGCAGAGGGGAGTGCATTGCTCAGCACTGGCAATTTTGGAGTGAAAAATGACTTTTCTGCTCAACTTGCTGCTCCCCCACTTGGAGTTGGCAGGTCTCATGAGCAGGTACAGGATGCCAGGGTTGTGGCTGAAGATTTTTGGGTTGGAAAACTGGCTGGCTCGTGAAGGTCACACCACAGCTGGCCCCCAGGCTGGGCCAGTGGCAGGGATGCTGCTGGAGCTGAGGTGCATCCTCTGGGTAATGTGGAGCTCTGGAGCATGCGGAAGTTTGGCTGCTCAACACCCATTGCTTCATTCTGGAAGATGACACAACCAGCAACTCTTTCCCTCATATTTCCCTTCTTGCCCTTGGGCAAGAACCCAAGCCCTTCCTGATGTGTAATGGATTTACTGGTCCCTCACCAGTGGGATGTTGCTCTGTCCTGGTTCTTGTTGCTGTCTCAGTGTCTCAGCTTTTGGTGTGTGCCTGGAAACGTCCCCAGTGTTCATCCTTGTGCTACAGCTCATGGATTTGGTCTCAAATAAATGAATTTTTTATGAATGCTATGTTGAGGTTGTGCTGAAAACAAAACTAATTAGAAGCCAATGGGCTTCTTGGTCATGGAAGTGTTGAGCCAAGGAAATTCAGAGCAGGGAGTGACCATGTCCTGCCCTTCACACTGGGGAAATTCCTGCTGAAATTCCTGCTGGGGCTCTTCCTTTCCCCTTGCTCCTCCAGTTGTGCCTTCCTGCAGCACACAGACACTCAGGGGTCACTTGCCCATCTTACCCCAGGATTTCTTAGCTTGCTGGGATTCTGTAACTCCTTTGGTAGTCCTTCTACAGGGATAGGAAGGCTGAGGTTTTTGTAAGGCCTCAGTTGGCTTTAAATTGTATAAACTTTGTACTCCTTTTACATCCAGCCTGCAAACTTAAGGAACATATTCAACTCCGAAACAATTTCTCAACTTAGTGACAAATCTGCTTCCTATAAACCCAAGCTGTTGGCATTTGCTCTTACTCTCCTTTAATGCTTTATTAATGAAGTTCTTTTACAGCTGTTCCATTATTTCACCTGGGATAAGAGTCAGGGTCACAGGTGGATAATTAAGTGGGTCATCCTGTTTCTATCCTCTTAAAACTCTGGCAAAACATGAGCTTTCTTCCAGCCCTCAGTGTTCCAAAGACTTATTAAAAGTCAACATTAACGATCCAGAGCACTTTCTGGCCAGGTCCCTTTCAAATACGAGTTCTCTGTGCTTGCTGATTTCAAAAGCCCTCATTTACTAGCTGTGCTTTAACATCCTCCTTAGTTACTGTGGGATTAGGAGCTATTTCATCATTGCGTGACACCAGCAAATCCCATGGCTTCCTCCCAAATCCCAATGGCTGGAATACCTTGGAGCTCTGCACATACCCCTGCTCTCCCTAGCTGAGTAGCTTGTACTCTTTGTGGCATTCAGATTCTCTGAAAAAATCCCTTTGCCCAGGATTTTTCTCCTGGGAAGCTGAGAAGCCTCAGAGAAAAGGAAAACAATTCTTATCTCATTTGCTTCTCCTGTGTTGTGCTCATGTGGAATGTGTTTGGAGATTGTTTACCCACAGGTGATTGTTCCATTGGTTTCATGTGAATTGTTTTGACTCTCTGGCCAATCAGGGCCAAGCTGTGTCAAGACTCTGGAAAGAGTCATGAGTTTTCATTATCTGTTTAGCATTAGTAAGTATCTTTTCTGTATTCTTTAGTATATTCATAGAATATAGTTAGAATATAGAATTCATAGTATTCATAGAGTAGTATAGTATTCTTTAACATAATATAGTATTATAAAATAATAAATTAGCCTTCTGAGAACATGGAGTCAGATTCATCATTCCTGCCTTCATCAGGGCATTCCCAGCAAATACAATAACTCCTTTTGTCAAGTGAAAACCATTGTTGGGGGTTTGTTCCTCCAGAGTTATCTGAGGTGTTTGTGCCGAAGGGAATGATGCAGAAATTTGCTGTTTCCAGGCAGGGACATCATCACCGTGGGGTGAGGAATTGCACGTGGCACCAAGCATCAGTCCAGGGGCAGGGAGAAAAGGAAGGAGGGGCAAGGAAGCTTTTCTGCAGTGGAGATTACCCTAGTGAGAGTGCACTTATGTCCAGACTCAGGAATGAGGGAATCCCAGAATGGTTTGGGTTGGAAGGGGTCTTAAAACCCACCTTGCCCTATGGAAGGGACAACTTCCACTGTCCCAGGTTGCTCCAAGTCCTATCCAACCTGGCCTTGGACACTTCCAGGGATCCAGAGGCAGCCACAGCTGCTCTGGGCACCCTGAGCCAGGGTTTCACCTCCCTCATTGGGAAGAATTTTTTCCCAGTATCCCATCTAAACCTCCTTCAGTTTAAACCTTTCCCCCTTGGTCTATAGAAACGTCCAGAGGAAACCCCTGGGACACATTAGGGTGGTGTGGGGCCATTGGAGAAAGGGCTCTTGGATCACAGCAGGATGATGATCACTGGATGATGATGGGGTGAAGGCAGAAAGTGGGAAAAGCCCGTCTGCATTGGCACTGAAGGGACATCTGTGGCATCACTGGCACAAGAACACATAAAGGGGTGAGAAGAGAGAAAACCAGACTTGGCTGGGGTCTCCTGGAGACTCTCCTTGGAGAGATGCTGCTAATGTAAAAGAGTGAGAAGGGGAGCAGAGGAACAGGGGTTTAGCAGTGAGCCAGGGAGGCAAGAGTGGAAGAGAGGCCTTCCATGAGTGAAAGTCATCCTTTAATTGCTGCCACATGGATGCAAGAGCTTGGATAAGCTGTGGAAGAACTGGCATTGCTCATCTGAAGCAGGATTTATTCAGGCTGGGAAGGGCTGAAGAAGAGGAAAGCAGGAAACCCCTGAGCACAGACAGGGAGTGGGCACAATGGTACAATGTGGGTGTTGAGGTCTCTCTCATTCCTGGAGAACTCAGTGTTTCCTGCTCAAAAGGGGAAGTAGGATGAGAACTGATGTGTGGTGGTGTCTGGCCAAAGTGGTGAGCAGGATGAGTGCTCCCTACGTAGGTGGTTGTTTAAGGATGAGCTTTGTTTTGGAAAAGTATCATGGAGAAACAGCTGCTGGATCACTTCTGCTTCTGCTTTATCACAGTTGTGCTCTGAATCTCTGGAAATAAAGTGCCATGTATGATATGGGAGATATTTTTGCTCCTCTTGGTGGGTGAGAAGGAACTGAGCACAGAATGGGAGTCCAATAACCATCAGCAATAGGAAGAGGTGGCTCCCAGCTTTCTCTAATTGTGCTTTACTCTGCTTCAGACAGTTTAAAATTAGCCCATGTGCCAATCCATGTTCCTGCAGACCTATGCAGAGATTTTAGATTTATATTGCAAAAGGTGAGCTTTTCAGAAATAGAAAATTTCCAAAGCTTCCATGCATGCTTCTGTTGGCCCTTCTGATCCCACATCAATTGAATATGTGCTGCCTCAGGGTTTAGCCCATTAAATCGCCCAGAGTTAAAAATTTTGGGCAAGTTCAGCATAAATAGTGCCCAGATTTCCATCAAACTGCTCTGTGAACATCTTGCAAATAAACATGTGTCAGTGCAAAGACACTCTACACCTGTGACCTGTGTTACTTGTGATGCCTCCAGATCTCTTTTGGAATGGAATCCTTGAATTATGTTGCGTTTTGCCTGGTGTTTACTCAGACACTTGCTATGACACAGAAGAAAACAAGTCAGTGTCAGGGAATTGTGGCTACTTGTGGTGATTTATCCTCAGCCAGATCATTTAATTGTCTTTCCTGCTGGGTAACCAGATATGAGGATGGGGAAGAGTAAACTTGGATGTGTTCAGCTGGCAGGTTGTTGGCACTGTTGTGGTCCTTTCCCTGCCCTGGGAAGCACGGTCTGGAGGCTGCTGTGAAAAGGTAGAAGTGAGCAGGAGAAAACCAGACACAGAACAGTTGCTGGTGGTTCGCTGCCAAAACAGCAAACTTAATAAAGTGAGATTTTGCCAGGCACGAAAAAAAAACCAACCCCACTCAAACCCAAAGTGTTTCATAATCCCTGAGGCTGTGGATGATAGGAGAGGGAATACTTGTGTCAGTGCTGCCAGCCAGGGAGGTGCTGCTGGAGGATGGGATTAGCTTTGGAGGTGGCTGCTGCAGTGGAGAGAAACCCCCTCCCTTCTGGGTGGGGAACAAACCCCTGGATGTAATTTGTCATGGATAAAGTTTGCACATAAATCACCAGGTGCATAAATAGAGGAGGGAGAAACGCTGGCCAGGGAAAGCTCTGCCTGGGAGGGTTTGGAGCTGACCTAGGCCTGGGTCTCTCGTGGTTTTTGTATTGCAAATAAAAAGACAAGTATCGTGCTGGGAAGTATAAACAGGGCTCTCAAGCCCTCAGGCTCCACATTAACGTGCTGTCAGCTGTCTCTGGGAGGAGCTGGTAGAAACTGGGATTATCTTTAAGTGTTCTGGATGTGCACACTCAGGTGCCAAAGTCAGCAACATGTGCATATTCATCCCTCCTTAGACTTACAAGTGCCTTCAGGAGTAATGGAGAATAACAAAGGTGTGCAGTGCCCCTGACACCTTTCTGGTGACTCCTCTGGGAGCTTTGAACTGCTGAAGGGGTGAGGTGGAACAAAAGCCATTCCCAAGTGGCAAATTGTGCCCAGTGCTTTGAGCCCTGGAGTGACTCAGACAGTTCAACAGGAGTACCCTCCACTGGGAACCTCCCTCCTCTAAACCTTCCAGGAGAAAAGGCTCAGAAGGTGCAGAGTAGGCCACAAGGCTGGAGAGGGGCTGGGAACACAAACCCTGTGAGGAACCCCTGAGGGAGCTGGGGGTGCTCAGCCTGGAGAAAAGGAGACTCAGGGGTGCCCCCATCACTCTCACAGCTCCTGAAAGGTGCCTGTGCTCAGCTGGGGCTGGGCTCTGTCTGCAGCAGCACTGACACAACCAGAGCACACAGCCTTGAGCTGCACCAAGGGAAATACAGGGTGGATAGCAGGAAAAAGCTTTTTACAGAAAAGGTGATAAAGTTCTTGAATGTTCTGCCTAGGGAGGTGGTGGAGTCCCCATCCCTGGGTGTATTTAACAAAGCCTGGATGTGGCACTGGGTGCCAGGGTTGAGTTGAGGTGTTGGGGCTGTGTTGGACTCAATGATCTTGAAGGTCTCTTCCAACCTGGTGATTCTGTGATTCTGTGAGTTCCATTTATCAGGAGCAGCAGCTTTCAAGTGAGGATATGGTTAGGTGGGATTTGAGCTCGGAGCAGACCCAAATAATGAAACTACCCAGGAGCACCCAGAGCATCAGGACCTGCACATTCTCCAGGTTGCTCCTCATGACTTTGGAGGCCAGATAAGTTGGGAATCAGGAACTGGGAATTGGGAACAGGGAATTGGGCCCTCCATGCCTCCCTCTGCCAGTTTGGAGCCTGTGGCAGATGTTGTAAGGCAGGATGTGCATTCCCTCTGTGCCACTGACCCACTGTTACTCATGTGGGAAATTTGGCAATGTTATATTTGGGAATATACACCCAAAAGCCGGGATAGGTCATCCTTCCACTAGGTTACAAGGATTTGTTATGTTTTTATGGAAATAACCTTTTCTGAAATGTGTTGGGTGTTTCAGCTTTGGTGTAACCACTGGAGTGTTCCCGCTGGATTTTAATGATGTGTTGTACAACAACTTGCAGTGTCCTGTGTGCAGAAATTCAGAAGTCTGAGCTGGGAGTTGTCACAAACCAGACTTTGTTGTCAAGAGTCTTGGAGATTTATGAAACTGGAGGATGTGATGATAACCTGAGTGGCTGCAGACTCTTCCCTCTGAATGATAGCTTTGGTCTCCAAACCTGGATGGTCCCAGAGCTGGGGGAGCTGTAGGGAGAGGAGCTGCTGAAGCCTGGCGTGTGGGAGGGATGGCTGTGGGAATTGGGATGCTGAGCTCCTTCCCAGCATTGCTGCAGTCTGTGTGTGACTCCTGGGTGAGCCCCTCTGAGTCACAGGAACCAGTGATAAGGATAATCCTCTGCTCCAGCCCTGTCTGGCTGCTTCACCAGGCTCCAAACCTTCTGGGAAGGAACATCCTCTACTATTATCATTATTAGCATAATTGTGGTGCCACAGTCACAAATTTTATCATCTGTTCCTGTGTTTTGCTGAACTGTAATGAAACCAAGTTTTGGTAATGTGCAACTCTAACCTGACTCAGCAGGAGCTGAAATTGAGAGCCAGGCTTTTATTGTGTCCATAACCATTGATCCCTGGCTCTCCTTGGGTAGTTTGATTAGAATATAGGGTGGAATATTCTGGTTTGCCTTCAGATCTAGCTGGGTGATGATTGCTGGGGTAGCCAGCTGAGATTTAGGTGTTTACACCACACGTGGGTTCAGGCAGATTCCACTGACCACAATTCCTGACCCCAAACTGCCCCACAGGAGTTCCCAGCTGCCTTGGAAGAGCAGGAATGCCTGGAGGTGTTGGGAGGCAGCATGAGGCAGGATGTTCCAGCATTTCCCTGAAGGGATCAGATCAGTGAATTTCCCTGCAATGAGGAGCTCACCAAGGAGAGGCTGTGCTCTGCAGGGTGCCAACATCCCCGTGCTCATTATCAAAAATGTAAGCAAACAACAAATTAAACCCAAATTACATTTTCTTCCCAGGCCTTTGTTTATACAGGGATTAAGCCTGGCTTCAGCTGTTGGAATTTGGCAAGGGACAGAGCACAGTTCCAGCTGAACCCAGCTCTGCTCTGCAGCCAGGGCAGAATTGCTGCCCAGAGGAAGAGAAGTGCAAACCAGCAGTTATTGAAGCACTGATGGATTTTTAGATATGCAAAGGCATCTGGGGTGTCTGCATGCTGTAGGCTGAAAAAAAAATAAATAAGTTGTTGGTTTATTTTAATTTTATTAAAGAATTAAATTATTTTTCCTTTTTATTTTCTTCTGCAGGTGGTTGGAGCTGAAGAACCTCATCATTTCACAGAATATTCTGAGCTGGAAGGGACCCACAGGGATCACAGTGGCGTCACTTGGCACTGTGAACTGAGGAATCTCTTTGTGAGGGTGCAACAGGGGTCAGATTCTGGGCAAGGTGTGTTGGGGCATGAAGCAAGGTGTGGAGAAGGTTGAATGGAAGATCTGCATGGTCAGGAGTGGACTTGTTGATAATATGGGTGTTTTCTATATGAAACTTCAACTGAAAATCGAGTCCAAGAGCCAAATTAGAGGGGTTATCTTATATGGAAAGAAATAAATCAAGTCTAAGCTTTTTTTAGGGGGGATAACTTGCTGATAAATCCCCCAAACTAAGATTTCCTGTGTCAGCAGCAGATGTGAAGTCTTTCACTAAAATTGGAAAATCTCCTCCAAGGGGGATCAAAGGGAAGGAGGCTCATCTCTGCTGCCTCTGCAGATCTATTTGCCTCAAATGCACTTGTTAAAAAACACAAAAATATCTCGAGGAATGCTGCCTTTAAAAACAAGTTATTCAACCTGGGAACTGCATTTTGGAGGCTGGTATTGAAGCAGATGCCAAGTTTCCCTCAGTGCTGTCCATCCAAAAGCTGTGTTTACTTTGACAGACTCTCTGGAGCACCAGGGGGAAGAGCCACAGGGAGATACTGCAAGAATTCCATCCCAAGCATCCAAATGCCTCATCCCTAAAAGCAGCTGGAATGCTAATGCTGGTTTGTGTGTGATTATTGTTTATGTTTGATTAGATGTGATTATTTCAGGAAATGTAGTGATAGGACAGGGACGAATGGGTTCAGACTAAAAGAGAGGAAATTTACCTTGGGTATAGAGAAGAAATCTTTCCCTGGGAGGCTGGGGAGGTCCTGGCACAGATTTCCCAGAGCAGCTGTGGCTGCCCCATCCCTGGCAGTGTCCAAGGCCAGGCTGGACAGGGCTTGGGGCACCCTGGCAGGGTGGAAGGTGTCCCTGCCCATAGCAGGAGCTGGATGATCTTTAAGGTTCCTTCCAACCCAATCACCTGATCCCATTCCACAATTCCAGGTGTGTCGCAGACAACTTTTATGAAAAATCCTTTCCTTAGGATTTTTTCTCCCGAGAAGCTGGGAGGCCTCAGGAACAAAATGCAAACAATGGTTATCTGCTGCTGTGGAATGCAGCAGGTGCATCTGAGATTGGTCTCATGTGGTTGTTTCTAATTAATGGCCAATCACAGTCAGCTGGCTTGGACAGAGAGTCAGAGCCACAACCCTTTGTTATCATTCTTTCCTATTCTATTCTTAGCCAGCCTTCTGCTGAAATCCTTTCTTCTATTCTTTTAGTATAGTTTTAATATAATATATATCATAAAATAATAAATGAAGCCTTCTGAACATGGAGTCAGATCCTCGTCTCTTCCCTCAACAAAAAAACCCCCGTGAACACAGTCACAGATGTTGTGCTCCATCTCTGGGGCTGTGCTGCTGTTTGCTGCCTCTCCTGCCCCCTCCTCCTCCTCCCAGCCACTGGCTGCAGTTTGTATTTCCCCTTTATTGCCTTTGGCTCTGTCACGATGGGCGGTGCAGTATTTTTGTTCTTCACTTAATAATCTTCTGGCGGCTGTTGGACATCATTTCTCATTGTATTGGTGGAGGATTAGCTGAGCTGATGGGAGATATTTCCTGTCTCAGCCAGTGGGATGGGCTTTGCAGGGCCTGTGCCTTCTTTTCACATGGTGTAATGCTTTGTTTGGGAATGTGCAGAGATGGGGAGAAAGAGCAGCCCCTGAAGCACGATCACTTTTATTTGTGGCAAGAAGCCATGGAACAGGCAAAATTACTGGTATAAATTACTGGTATTCCCAGGCTGGGCAGACCTCAGGGCTGGGGTTGAGGTCACTGGTGTCTGTTCATGGCTCTACATTGTGTTGGGGGGGCAAATTCCCTCTGTTTATTTGGGGGGGCAAATTCCCTCTATTTATTGGAGGGGGGCAAATTCCCTCTGTTTATTGGGGGGGCAAATTCCCTCTATTTATTGGGGGGGGGGGCGAATTCCCTCTATTTTCCAACCTATTATGCAATTTTATGATTTGAGAAACACAAGCTTGTGTTTATCAAATCATAAAATCACAGAATAGGTTTGGAAAGGACATTAAAGATTGGGTTGTTCCAGCTTCCTGCCATGGACAGGGACACTTCCCACCAGGCCAGGCTGCTCTAATCCTAATCCATCTTGGCCTTGAACACCTCCAGGCATGAGGAGTCCCTTTGGTTGCAGGATTTCCTTTGGGTAGGTTGGTGAAATTGGATGTTCCAGTACCATCTGCTTCATGCCTGCAGTTGTTAAAGGATGCTGCTTTCAGGAGAGGCTGTGGCCAATGAAGGAGCAGAGGGAACGTGGCCATCAGTGTGGGAGCAGAAATGTGTTTGCAACCATCTCTGCAGGGCAACAGCAAACAGGAGTTTCTGCAGGAAACAAAGCAATCCTGGAGAAAGGTTGAATTTCTGGGAAAGCTGTTGGGAAGGGTGGGTCTGGGTGCTGCTGACGGGATGAGGGTGTTATCCGGCATCACTCAGAAACCACAGCCCCTCTCAGGTTACTGTTTACTGGCCCAGATGAGATCTCCAGGGGAAGCTGTTTCTCTTGCAAGAGCTCCTCAGCTCTCAGGACCAAGCCTTGTGTTTGCTCTCTCATCCAGCTGCAAGGCTTCAGCGACTCTTGAAAACCCCCAGGGCTCTGTCTTCCTTCTGCTGGCTCTTATCAGAACACGAGGCATTGTCCCTGCCCTGCATTTCTGTCTGCCTGGCTGGGCCAGGACACTCTTGGCCGCTGAGCTCAGATGCCCAGTGGGGCTGGTGTGGCTGCAGAGAGGTCTAATGTTACACCAGAGATTGGAAGTGGAGACAGTCTCAGGACAGAATTAAAGGACTTCCCCACTTCCAAGTAGATTTTTTCTTGTAATAATCAGTCATAGGTGAGGCGGGAGGGCTTGGCTGGGACACGATCCCTCGGCAGTGCTGTGCAAATAGGATTCTGCAGCCTTCCTGCCAATTCCAAGTGTGGGATGTGGCACCAAATGCTGGAAACCCAGACAGCTCAAGAGTGGAGGAAGGAAGTGAATGGTTTCTGAGAAGCTGGGGATAAAAATGCCCCACATTCCTTGTGGGTTGCAGTTTGTGCTGATTGAGTCCCTTGGTATCAGCTGCTCCAGTGAACGTGCCTTGGGTTTGGCTGGAATGCTCTGCTCTGGGACTGGCACTTCAGCTATCCCAGGAAAACCACTTGAAAAAGCTCTGATTTCTCTTTGTGGCAGATTTGCTTTTCTGATAGATGAGAAGTGCCATGGGTGACTCACAATTAAAAGGCAAATATCATTGGTATAGTTAAGAGAAGTTTTATAGATTTGTAGTTATATAGTTATATGGATTATTTCTATAATTATATATATTATAACTATATATATATATAGTTATAATATATATATAGACTATATATATTATAACTATTTTATAGAACTATTATAACTATATATAACTATCATATATAAGTATTATAACTATATATAACTATTATATATAACTATTACAACTATATATAACTTTACCTATAATAACTATATAATATATAATTTTATATATAATAACTATATAGATTATATATACTAGTATAGTTTTGTAGGTTTATAGTTGTGTTTCACTCCCTTGTGTTGTTGTCAGGGGGTGCCCTGGGTTTGGGACGTTTGGGAGGGTGGGATTGTTACTGCGACAGCACCTGACCTCCAATCAAGGTGTAAGGAAGTGATTTCCACCCCTGGAGAGCAAAGAAGGAGTTGATGGACAAAATTTTGGGAGGGGATAAAGGGTTAAAAGGTGAAAACTACATTGTGTGGGTGAGCACATGATGTGGAAAATCCTCTGCTCCCAGAGCTGTAATATTTTCTCTATTCAGTCTGCTGTATTTTTGATAAGGTTTTAATAAACCTTACAGTTTGGAAGTGAGCAGCATTTCTCACACTTTCTTCCACTTTTATTTTTGTAAGGAGCAAGCACAGCCTCCATAACTTTACTCACAGGAGTCACCTTTGATTTTCAGTGACTGAAGGTGGGGAGGAACTCCTGAACCAGTCAGTGAAATCCCTCCCACAGCGATGGGACTCCTAAAGTGCACACAGTGAGAATTGTCAAACTCTCCTGGTTTGCTGCTCACATCCAGGGGCAGCCATGGAAAGGACTGTCCTTTAATCTGAGTCATGAGTGCCTTATCCCATAACTGCCTGGAATTATTAAGGCGGTTAATATTAAAATATTAACTATTTTATTAAATATTTATTGATATTTTAAATAGAAAAATATTAAACTATTTAATATTTTAATTATTTTGAATATAATATTACAAAACAGGACTCGCTGCTTTGTTTGCATTGACTTGGTGGAAAAGCAGGGCCCAGAAAAAGCAAATTTTGATGCATGATAACCAGCAGAACCTGCCTCTCCTGCACATCTTCCCCCAACGGGTCTCCACAGAGCCCTCCCAGCCCAAAATGGAGCAGGTGGGACCTCCCAACAACCTGAAAAAAGGTAAAGAAACAACGAGAAGGGGATTCTTCCAGCAGCCAGAACAGTGAGCGGCTCCC
The DNA here is from genome assembly GCF_028018845.1 of Melospiza georgiana. Classification (NCBI taxonomy): domain Eukaryota; kingdom Metazoa; phylum Chordata; class Aves; order Passeriformes; family Passerellidae; genus Melospiza; species Melospiza georgiana. The sequence goes on along the minus strand of NC_080456.1, from coordinate 1,656,627 downwards.
ACTGCTTCCCTGAAGGCAAGGTCTGTGTGTCAGAGCTGGGTTTTGGACATCTGGCCTGGGCCAGGTGTTTATAGCTGAGCCAAGGGAGGAAGAGGTGGCTGAAGAAGTGATCAAGCTCCTCGGCCAAAATCTGGCAGACCACGCTTGACGTGGACATTGTGCAGCAGAGACACCCTGAAGGCTCTCTCATCTCTCAGAGAATAATTAATAATTTGTCTCTGAGAAATATTGCAAAGGAAATAGCTTGGGGGAAGGCAACAGGAGCTAAACTGTTCTCCAAAGCTCCTACTGACACTTTTAATCAGTGCTGCTCTGTCTCCCAGTGACAGCTTTTGAGAGACTACTGATGGCTCTTCATGCTGCTCCGAAAATCAGCTCTGTTAGGAGCTAGAAATACCAGCACTCTTCCAAAGAAGCTTATTTTTATTATATTCCCAGCCTAATACTGGAAACCGAAGAGCTTTAGAATAGAACTGGCTGCAACTCCAGCGTTTCCCTTGAAAGAAAGTAAGTTATGGGAAAAATCCCTTTTTTGACAGCCTTCCACAAAAAAAAAATCCTAATTTTCCCACAGGAAACTTGCAAGTCGTGGGTAAGTGGGGTTTTTTTCCTCACTTTTTTGCCGTCTCTAAGTTTTTCCAGCTTGTGCTTGATGTTTCCAAGTGTCACTCTTGTTGTGAGCTGGCAGAAGTTGCACAAGGGCAGTGAGGCTTTTCCTCTCTGCCCGGAGGAGGAGGTGGAAATCCACCATTAAAAAATGCAATTTTCAACCACAGTAAACTTTCTACAACGTATTTTTTTTTCCTGAGGTTTTCTAGGTGGCAACAACTGGCCCCTCAAAGGATGGGGTGACTCACAGAGTCTGTGTTGGGGTACTTGGGGGAATATTTAATGTTGTTCTGCTCTGTGCTGCACTGGAGGTGTTTGTGAGGTTCCTGGGGATGAGTCCTCAGCCACAATGGGAACATCCAGGTGATACAAAAGGCATAGGACAGGTGGAGAAATCATTAAACTTATTTATTAATAAGCCTTTTATTTATTTAAATAAAGGGGATGGGTCCTCAGCTACAATGGGAACATGCAGGTGCTCTCCCAGTGATACAACATTAATAGGACAGGTGGATAAATCATTAAACTTATTTATTGATAAGCCTTTTTATTGAACCTCTTCCTCAATCTACATCAGGCAGTCTCAGAGCATCCAGAGAGGGAAAATCACTCTGGGAAGATGCTGCCAATCCTGCAGTCACCCTGCTCTGCAGCCTCTCTGCTTTGGGTGAGAAGTTTTAAGCAAATAAAGCTGTTTTCTCATCTCCAAGGCTTTGGACGTGCACAAGGAGGGGTGACAGAGAACAAAGGTCCCAACAGCAAAGAGCATCTCAGTGTCGGGTCTGGCAAACAAACAGATTGAGGATCCCTCCTCACATATAGAATGCTAACAATGTTTGAATTTCTGTGGGGTTTTTACTATTATTATTGTAGCTGCCAAGAGTTCCTCGCCAGCTTTCTGTGTTTTGGTTATTTTTAATCCTTGCTTGTTTGCCTCTCTGTCCCAGCCTTCTCAGGCTTTTATGAGTGCAGCCCTAACCCCTCATGCCCTGCAAACACATGCTGCTCACGTGAGGCAGCTTTGATGTCAAAATCGAGTTAAGTATGTGCTTCAGTGTTTATAAGATGGGGTCCTGAGTTGCTTAACCCTTGCCCAAGAAGTTTAGTTTACTGTAGCTCTCCCAATAAATCCCTGTCTGCTTCATTTCGGGGAACAGCTCTGTGTTTTTCCCCACCTCTGTTGAGAGACACTACAGATGTGTGATACTTGGCACTGGGGTCTTTTTTGGGGTTTTTTTTCCCCTTTGTTTTTGCTTATGACTTTGTCTCTGGGCCTCCAGTATCATGCTTTCCCTCCTCTATGGCTCTGAATAATCAATTTGGAAAGCCAGGAAATAAATCAAAGGTTCAGATAGTAATGTAGAAAGAACGAAGGGAAAAGCAGACATATGGATTTCATCACCAATGGAGAATAACATGTACAATAATAACAACAGAGTGTAAATGAGTGTATGTACTCACAGGAGGCTTTTCCAAAATGATTGTTTTTGTACATGATTGGGGAAGTTATTTTGTGGTTGGAGCTCTTTGGAACGAGTGTATCCTAGCACTGCCTGAACTCTTTCCCAGCCCTATTTTTTAACAGCAGTGGGGCAGCAGCAAAGCTTTGGTGTGACCAGCTGCACCTTGGGAAGGGTTCAGCAGTTCTGGGGACTTCCCTGGAGAGGAGCTGCTCGCGTGCTCAGCAGTGATGGTTTCCATCCCCACGTCCCGTCAGCACCGCGGCCTGGAATCCACCGCCTCTCCCCTCAGCAGAATTAATCAAGCGTGCAAGTCCTGCCCCGGCCAAGAAAAATGATGGAGAGAACATTGTCTGGTGGTGTAAAGCAGCCCCAGCTTTGTGTTTGCTCTGAAAGCAGGGATGGCTGTGCTGGGCCCGTGTGCTGATGGACACGGTGGCTCTTGGACCTCAGGGACCCTGCAGGGCTGGCCTTGAAAGCAGCACAAAAACGGCTTTGTTTTCTTTCCCACAGAACAGGATTCTTCTGGGCTTAGATGTTCTTTCCCTCTGTGATAAAAGGGCAAGGAAAATGCCATGGTCTTGGACAAGGGGCGGAGGGACAGGACACAGGGAATGGCTCCCACTGCCAGAGGATGAATGGGATGTTGGGAATAAATTCTGGTTGGATATTGGGAATAAATTCTGGATGGGATATTGGGAATAAATTCTGGATGGGCGATTGGGAATAAATTCTGCATGGGAGATTGGGAATAAATTCTGGATGGGCGATTGGGAATTAAATTCTGGAGGAGATGTTGGGAATAAATTCTGGATGGGATATTGGGAATTAATTCTGAATGGGATATTGGGAATAAATTCTGGATGGGTGATTGGGAATTAATTCTGGATGGGGTATTGGGAATAAATTCTGGATGGGCGATTGGGAATAAATTCTTCCCTGTAAGGGTGGGGAGGCCCTGGCACAGGTTCCCCAGAGCAGCTGTGGCTGCCCCATCCCTGCAAATGTCCAAGGCCAGGTTGGATGGGGCTTGGAGCAGCCTCGGATGGTGGAAGGTGTCCCTGCCCATGCAGGGGTGGAACAAAATGATCTTTAAGGTCCCTTCCCACCCAAACCATTGCAGGATTCTGTGATTAGTCAGAGCTGTCAGCTGGAGCTGCTGCTGCCAATGCTCAGTTTGAAGTCAGTGGTGCTTTAGCTAAAGGGGAGTTGGATTTAAATTTTCTTCACCCCACCTCCTTCTCAGTCATCTTCTCTACCACCATCAGTGCACAAATATCTTTCCTTTTCCTCATTTCTCCAAAATTCTGTATTAGCTGATGTGTTTTTACTGGTTGGGTGGTGGGTGTTTAAACCCAGGCAAGCTTTTTTAAGACCTCCTGGGATAATCCCACAGCCCTTACACCACCAGAGGTGAGAAAACAATCTAAGCCAAGGGTGAGTTGTTCCTCATGTTCCTCATCTGCAGATGGAAAATTAAGATCCAACCCCTGCTGAGGTTTGCTTACCATGCTGGTTACTAATATCTTCTGGAGGGATTTTGGTTAAATGTTTTTCAGTCCTTGGAAATTCCTGTAGGAAACTGAGGTTTTTCTACTGAAAAATCTTAGGGGAGGAATAGGAACACTTGAATCTTGATGATTCTTAGGTCAAGTATTGTGATTTACAGTCAGACACTGATGGAGAATCCTTGAAAATGGTATTTCTGAGTTCTTGCTGCTGTGGTGTGGATGTGAAGAAAGTCAGGATACTGCAAAAGCTGATCAGATCAGGCAATGAGTTCTCCCCAGCTCATTTCACAACCCTGAGCTTCCTTTGAGTACAAATCCAGCACCTTTCACCAGCAATGAAAATCACACATTTTTCTACTTTAGTTTAGTTTTGAAAAGGAAAAAAAAAAAGGACAGAATAAACTCTTCCTGGCAGAATGCACCAGTTGTCCTGTAACTGCATTTCATTGTGAAACAGCTTTTCCTAATCACAGCTCTGCCCTGTGTGCCATTTCTGGGCTGCAGAGATGCCAGTCCTGATCTGGGCTGGGCTCTGGGTGCCAGCAGAGCTCAGGGGTTCTGTGCCCACCCTCTGTGGTGAGTGGGGGGTACAGAATCAGGAATAGAAACACGTGTAAAGTGTGGGTCAGAAGAGTCTCTGAGCTCCAAGCCTGAAAAGCTGCCTGGTCCTGGCTCTGCCCTGCTCCTCAGTGATGCTGTGTCTGGTGTGGAGGGCAGGATTGTGCTTGGAGCCTTCAACCTGGGCTTGGGGGCCACCAGAGGACTTTTCTCTGTTGCCTTTTTCCCAATCTGAAAATGCAACTTGAGATCCTTTCAGAAAGGATAAATATAAAAGTGGATCTTTATTTGAAGGCCTTCAGGGGCAGTCATGGAAAGATGTCCACAAAATGTCCCACGGGGGTGAGGACATTTTTAAAGGTTTAAGGAAATTAGCATAATTGGTAAAAAGCACCAATTAGGAGGACAAGTGGTGATGCAATTCCCCTTCAGGTCAAGCTCTTTCTTTGGAGTCTCCCCCTTGCACTGGCTGTGTTCTGTCCATGAAATGTATCTCAAATTGTCCTCAACTTTGGTAGCCTGGAAGAACCAAGAGAGCACAGGGGCCTTGTATCCCTGGGGTTTGGAGCTCTGGAATTTGTTTTGTCTTTCTGCCTGGGGAAAGGCCGTGGAAAAGTACAGGGAAATTGGCTACTAATACAACAGGTGACAGAGCTCCAAATATGTGTGTGTGAAGAACACAGAGAACATAGAAAAGGAGAAGGAGAAGGAGAAGGAGAAGGAGAAGGAGAAGGAGAAGGAGAAGGAGAAGGAGAAGGAGAAGGAGAAGGAGAAGGAGAAGGAGAAGGAGAAGGAGAAGGAGAAGGAGAAGGAGAAGGAGAAGGAGAAGGAGAAGGAGAAGGAGAAGGAGAAGGAGAAGGAGAAGGAGGGAAAAACCAAAAGGGCATCACTCTCAGCCCTTGAGGTCAGCTATTGCCTGTTCAAAGCTGTTACAGAACCCAGCAGTGCTGCTGCTCTGGGTACACTCAAAGGCTTTTCAGCAGAGCTGGTGATGTTCTTGTTGCTGAACTGGGCTTGTTTTGTCAGGTTTTGCAAGTCCAAAGTATGTTGCTGAAGCAAAACTTCTTTCTCAAGACTTTTTCCAGGCTGTTGTAGTTCCTGGCACTACAAGATAAAACCATCTGAGGAGTGAAACAGAGCTTTGGATGAGTTTTAGTGATGACTCAACTCGCATGACTCAGTTCAACTCGAGCAGAGGGTATCTCACAGAGTTGTAGAATCATGCAATGGTTTGGCTTGGAAAAGGCCTTGAAGGTCATCTCATTCCACCTCTGCCATGTGCAGGGACATCTTCCACTGTCCCAGGATCCTCCAAACCCTGTCCAGCCTGGCCTTGGGCACTGCCAGGGATGGGGATCTCACCTGCTTGGCTCTGACCCTGCAGTGTGAGCACACAGCAGTTCCTGAGGCATGGCTGCAGGCTGGGCCTGATCTGCAATACCTGCACTGCTGCAAGGCTGGCCTCAGCCCTCAGTTCTGTGTTAAAGAGAGGTTTGGGAACACCTGGATTGTTCTAGCTCCAATCTGAGTGGGTTCCTCTTACAACTCTCCCATCTTCACCAATGCCAAGTGTGCCAGGCTGCCTTCTGTAGTGTAGGTTGAGGCTGGACTTTGTTTTATTACAAAAATTGGGTTTTGTTGCTGTGCTTTATCCAGAGAGCCCTTCTGAAGTCGCTGAGGGGATAGAGACCTCAATTTGGTCCTGATACCATTAACCATTCACTCTCTGATGTGGGAAATCACCAGAGCTTGTTTAATTCCATCACAGAGCAGGAGAACAGGACTGGGACAGCTGATGTGGGCTGTGAGGCTCCTTGTGTTCCTGTTTCACCTGAGCTGGAGCAGTTTCATCCTCTGCTCCAGCAGAATCACCTGTGTAGAGTTTTAGGGCTGTAATTTCACATCACTCTGTGCTTCTGTGCATCAACCTCAGGCCCTGCTAACTTTCACTCAGTGTCTGCTAATCGTGAGCTCGTGCCTCAGTTTCCCCACTCAGATGGCAATTAAAGCTGCTCCTACAGCTAATCAGGCCTCTTTGCATATTATCCATGCTCAGCCTAATGTCAGAACACCACTAAACCCAGAGCAAGGAAACCCTGAGCCTGCAAAGTCACCAAGGTCTGTGGCTTTGCAACCCCTATGGCTGCAGTCGCCCGCATTTGAATATTATTAAAATTATTAATACTATAAAATATGAATATTAAATGTAAATGAATATATGAATATTATTAAAAGCACTTTCATCAGTCTATCTGTACTTTGCAACCCCTATCACTGCAGCATTTGAATATTATTAAAAGTATGAATATTATAAAATATAATATTAAATGTAAATGACTATGTGAATATTATGAAAGGCATTTTCATCAGTCTATTCTTCATCTTTAAAACTCCCTCCTGGACCCTGGAGCCTCTGTTCCCGTACCTGCAGAAGGAATTTGTCAGAGCAGAGGGTGTTGTGTGGGAAGGAGAGTGTTTGGTTGCCATGTGGACTGCAGGGCTGCTTGTTTTGTGATGACAACACGAGCTAAGCGAGACCCTCCTGGGCTTTTCCTGAGTTGCACTGGCACCGTGTTGGTCTGAGGAGTAAAAACATGTGTTTGTGTTTCTGCTCCGAGTGTGACTCACAGCAACACGGGGAAGATGTTTGTGGTGATGAGGTGTCACTTTTATGCAGTTTCTTCTCTGAATGCAGCCACATTTTAAAGCTTCTTTGCATGCCTGAGGAGCAGCTGGGCTGAGATGGGGGAAAACTGCTGAGACTAGAGTGGTGCAGAGCAAAATTCTGGAAAGCAGCAGAGAGTTGGGAGCCCATGGCACAGCTTTAGGGATGCAGGAGAGTGCCCTGTGCTGGGTTATCCTCTGGTATTTTGGAATTTGAAGCCTTTGGTCCACTGTGCTCTGTTTATGTCAGCAGAGCACTCAGATAGAAGCTCTTTAATCTCCCAGGGCTTATGCACATACCTCACAACACTGCAGATGGATTGGATAAGCACAAAGCAAAAACCAAACCCAACCAAAAAATAAAAATCAACTCAAGCACAGCCTCTTTAAGCAGTTCAGAGCATACATCCCAGGGGTGCTTTTGACCATCTTGCCAATGCAATATATGTTTTACAGTCCTTTTAAAACCTGGGCAGGGTAATTGAGCTCTGAGCATGTTTGCACTGGGAGCTGGGTTAGTGAATTAACCCTTGCAGCAGCTCAGGGTCACCTCTCCTCTTTCCCTATAGGTCACATTTCCCATGGCCTTTCCAGATTTCCAAGAAACATTCCTGCACCAGGGCCTGTAATGGATCTTTTCCTGTGCCATGGGGTGGCCCTGGCTCCAGGGGATTCTCTGAAGTTACAAGATGTGTCAGGGCTGTGTGTTCTGTCCCCATCTGTCAGAGCTGGGGCAGTTCTCTGCTGTTCATGGGGCAGTTTTATTTATCTCTCCCACAGCCAATCCTCTCTCCAGGAGATCTCTGCTGTTCATGGGTCATTAATTATTAATTAGCTTCTGTCCATGGCCACCGAGTGTCCCTGCATGGCTGATCCAATCCCAGCATCCCATGGGGAGATGCTCCACCCAGGGGAGGAGCCAAGCATTCCTGCCTGGATCCAATCTGAGCTTTGGGACACCCCAGCAGCCTTTGCCCCCTGCATTGCCAGAGGAGCAGCTTTGTGCTGCCCTGCATGGCCAGAGGGAGCCCAGGCCCATCTGCAGCAGCCCTGGAGCTGCAGAGGAAAACTCCCCCCTTGTGCAGGATCCCTGCTGCAGCAGAGCCACAGCTGGCACTGCAGGAGGGCTGAGCCCCCATGGGATGGGGCTGGGACACCCCCTGGCACACAGGGGGCAGGGCATGCTCTCACTCTGGCAGTGGTGGTTTTTTATTGCTTTTACTATTACTTTTGTATTTTTAATTTTCCTATTAAAGAACTGTTATTCCTATTCCCATATCTTTGCCTGAGAGCCCCTTAATTTCAAAATCACAATAATTTACAGGGAGAGGGTTTACATTTTCCATGTCAGGGGAGGCTTCTGCCTTCCTTAGCAGACACCTGTCTGTTCAAACCAAGACAGGGATGCCTTGGGAGAGTTGTCGCAATTCCTGCCTCTTATGCTGGCAGCCCCTGGTTTCTCCTTGACTGTGTCCTATTTTCAAGGCAAGAGGAAAGAGTTGATCTCAGCATTGTGAGCTGATCCCGAATTCTTTTTGTCTCCAGTGTGGCTTGGTATCCTTCAATTCTGTAGTTAAATTTTGTGGGGAGAGCAAAAATCTATTAATCTTGCTTGCAAACTCAGAAATTAGTGAGGGTGGAATGAACTGTGCTCCATGGTACATCTGGTTATTCCCTGAAGCATCAGGAGTGATAAAAACCATGTTATTTTTCTCCCAGCTCACACATTAATAATGCTGAAATAGTGCATTTATTCCAAAGCTTTGGTAATTACAACTCCTGGACTCTAATCTCAGGTTTTATTACAGGTTTTTATTTGTGAAAGTGGCCACTGCTTTTGGGTGCAGGAGCTCTGTACTTGGCTTTCTCAAAACTCATGGTGGGATTTTTGGGGCTGTCCTGTGCAGGGATAGGATTTGGAATAGGAATAGGATTTTGTGCAGGAATACAATTTGGACTTGATTCTAGAGAAGCTGTGGCTGCTCCTGGATCCCTGGAAGTGTCCAAGGCCAGTTTGGACAGGGCTTGGAGCAACCTGGGACAGCGGAAGGTGTCCCTGTCCATGGCAGGGGGTGAGATGAGATGAGATGATCATTGAGGTCCCTTCAAACCCAAACCATTCTGGGATTCTGTGATTCTATGATTGATATCCTTCTTGCATGAGGTTATTGTCCTTATTCTGCCTTCCTGAGGGCCGTGCCTCAGTGCAAGAGTGACTGGGTGATTGTCCCACCAGACAGGATGGGAGCACTCATGGCCTCCAAACTCTGGCCTCAGGGAGCCACTGCTGGCTGGCTGAGTGGAGTTTTCCTGCTGCTCTGAAATTGGGGTTTCTGCTGCAATGAGAATTCTGTGATCCTTGTGGGTCCCTTCCAGGTCAGGACATTCTATGATTTTAGGGCAGATTTGTGAGGATTCTGATCATCCCAGCCCCAGCTGTTCCCTCTGGAACACAGGCCCTGTTGAAAATTGCAATGCAAGATGCTTTCAATTACCATCTGTATATGGCAGATTATCTTTGTCAAGTGGGCAGTTTGCCTTATCTCTCTGAGTGACCACAGTCACACCTTCCTGGGGGGGGGGGGGGGGGACACCTGCTGATAACAGCTATTGAATGTCAGTGCATGGCTGATAAGAACTACAGCATCTCATTGGGAGATGTGAGCCCAGGGGGAGGAGCCAAGCATTCCTACCCAGATATAATCCAGAGGTTCTGAGACACCAGCACAGCTTTCTCCACTGGATTTCCCAGAGGAACAGCAGCTGCCTCTTCCCCTGGATCTTCAGAGGAAGAACACATCCTTCTCTACAGGATCCCTGCTCCAGCAGAACCAGCCCTGACACTGCAGGAGGGCTGAGCCACAATTCCAATGGCACTGCTGCCAACACCCTGACCCACAGGGTGTCAGGTTGGGTTCTGACTCTGGCAGTGTTGTTTTGGTTTACTGCATTGTTTATTTTATCCTTTTATTTTCATTCCCCTATTAAAGAACTGTTATTTCCTGCTCCCGTATTTTTTGCCTGAGAGCCCCTTAATTTAAAATTTACAGCAATTCGGAGGGGTGGGGAGGGTTGACATTCTCCATATCAGAGGAGGCTCCTGCCTTCCTGAGCAGACTCCTGTCTTTCCAAACCAAGACAGGCCCTCAGTCCAGTGCCATCATCAGCCCTCCTGTGATTTCATATTCAGCATCCCAGCACTAAAGTCCCCAAATGTGCTGGCTGCCTTCTCAAAATATGGGCTGGAAAATCACCTCTGTGTGCCTTGGCTCCTCCTGGAGAGCAGGGAGGAACGGTACCTACCTCAGAGCTGGGCTGTGCTCGATAATGTTTGCAAAGTGCTTTTTAATCCCCTGCTGAAAGGCTCTGCGCGAGTGTGAGTTATAATTATTACGTAAACGTGCCTCAGATTTTCCTGCCCAAGCATTCAGCTTGCCACAGAGATGTTTTCCCAGTCTTTATGTGGATGCCATTGGGTTTGTAGCTTCCTGGCTCGCTGTAGGAAGGCACAGACTTCCAAAAGAGAGAATTAAATGCTTTTCAGCAGCTTGCAAAGCCAAACCAAACCCCAAACCACTTTCAGTCAAGCTTTCCAAGAGGAGAATTGATTATCCATCAGCGGGGATGAGATGCAACTTCATTAAGGATGGGTGAATGGCTCCAGTTCCTGCAGGTGCCCATGTTGGGAGCAGGGCTTGGGCCCCTGGGTCAGCCAGGTCTCCTGGAGGGAGCAGAGACAGCTGAGCAAACACGGGATCTTCATGGTGTCAGAGCAGGCTAAAATAAACCATGAGGTCATGCTGGCATCACCGTGGCACCCTGAGATAATTAAACCAAGCCCTGGTCCCCCTGCAGCCCCCAGCCCCAGCCTTGCTTACAGGTGTGTTGTCATTGAGCAGCTGCTGTAACAAATCCCTGCCAGTGCCAAGTATGAAACAGCTCAGGACCTGTCCAAAACCAACAGAGCCCAGCCTGGAGATGGAGCCCAGGGGGTGCAGCTCTCCCTCCTGGAGATGAAAACAAATCATAAAGGTTAAAAGGCAGGAACTGGGGCTGGTGCTGTCTGCAAACTGAGGAATCTCTGTGCCTCTTCCCAGGAGGAAAGCAGTTAATAGGTAGCCAAGGTGAAGGTTTAAAAATAGAGCTTTTTGCATAGCTATTTGGTGATGTCTCTGGCACTTCTGCTGCCACAAATCCCAGTGTGTTCCCAGCAGGTCTTTAATGATGGGTGCTTGCAGGTTTTTTATGATGGGTTGGTGAATAGGAAAAATGGGCTTTGGAAGGAATTACTTTGGGGCACTGGAAACCAGGTAACAGACTGTGTTGGGCCCTCAGTGCTGCTGGCACGGTCCCAATGGAATTAACAAGGTGGGTTTGAAACTGGGAGGACACTTCATGGAGCCCACGGTGTGTGTGAAGTGATGGGTGTCCCAAAAAGCTGTGCCTGCTCCTGGAACTGCTATAAGCCAGGCTAGACGGGGCTTGGAACCACCTGGGACAGTGGAAGTGTCCCCTCAAACCCAAACCATGCTGTGATTTCTGTGACTCTGGGATTGATTCCCTTCTTGCATGAGGTTATTGTCCTTATTCTGCCTTCCTGAGGGGCATGCCTCAGTGCAAGAGGGATTGGGTGATTGTCCCATCAGACAGGATGGGAGCACTCATGGCCTCCAAACTCTGGCTTCAGGGAGCCACTGCTGGCTTGCTAAGTTGAGTTTTCCTGCTGCTCTGAGATTGGGGTTTCTGCTGCAATGAGAATTTCTGAGCCATTCCTGAGCCAGCAGCAATCCCTGGGCACAGAGCAGAAGCTGTGGCTGACAGTAAATGGGAAAGCTGGTACTGAAACTCACTTTGTTCACTTCATGAATGCTGCTGCTTTCATTAACACAGGTATCCCTATTCCAGAAAGAGATTTCACAGTCCTTGCTGTGGCAGAATTTCCTGTATTCACCAGTTTGGGTGACTGTCTCACCATAGCAGGTTTTCTGATCTGTACAAAGGTCCTTCAAGGCCCTAAATATTTTGCTTTCAAGGAACCTTTCTCTTGTGATTTTTAAGACACTGAAGGATTGCTGTGCATTTCTTTCACATTTTTTCCCATTTATTTTGAGCTCATCTTTGAAATCCTGTTAAAAGATCTGCTGGGGAAATGCAGGGTGGGATAGGAAACTGGACTAGCCCCTCACAACTTCAATAATCTGGTTTTGGTTTGATATAGGATATTTTGTTTAACATGCTCACAGAACAATGCAGTGTTGCATAGCTGATGGTCTTCCCACTCCATTTTCTCCACAGTTCAGTTCCCTTCACTTTTTCTCATCTACAAATACAGAGAAGGAGCAATGAGGGAGCTGGGGGTGCTCAGCCTGGAGAAAAGGAGACTCAGGGCTGCCCCCATCACTCTCACAGCTCCTGAAAGGTGCCTGTGCTCAGCTGGGGCTGGGCTCTGTCTGCAGCAGCACTGACACAACCAGAGCACACAGCCGCCAGCTGCGCCAAGGGAAATGCAGGCTGGATAGCAGGAAAAAGTTTTCCACAGAAAGGGTGATAAAGTTCTTGAATGTTCTGCCCAGGGAGGTGGTGGAGTCCCCATCCCTGGGTGTGTTTAACAAAGCCTGGATGTGGCACTGGGTGCCAGGGTTGAGTTGAGCTGTTGGGGCTGTGTTGGACTCGATGATCTTGAAGGTCTCTTCCAACCTGGTCATTCTGTGAATTTCCGAGGTGCTGATTGAACCTCCATCTCTTGGGAAATGAGAAGCAGGCAGAGCAGGAACAGAGGGAACCAGGTTTGCTTCTCTTGAGTGTGGAGAGCTGTTGGTCCAGCTTGAATCCACTTGGAGCTGACTCCCTCCTCTGTGAGGATTCCCTGACCAGGAGTGCCCAGACACCTCTGCTGGGGGAACTGCTGCGGTCTGCTGTTGTCTCCCCTTGGAGGAACACATTCCCCTCAAATCTGAGATAAAGGCCCTGCTGTTTAAATGGTGTTTGTGTTGCAAACACCAAGCTCTTGCTCAGTGAGGAGAGTCTGGCAGTTCTGCTGCTCCCCTGCTGCCTGGCGGGTGGGAATCCACGCTCTGGGCTCTGCTCTGCAGGGCTGGATTTATTATTGGTGACTGGCCTCTGCTGTGGACTCCATTCCTGCTCTGATCCTGGAGGATAACTCTCTCCTAGGCTGCTCTCACAGGGAACTTGCATTCCTTTCTTATCTCCCACCAGCATGAGTTATGCTCTCAGAAATTAGCCGTTATTTATTAGCGTGGCGCAGCCAAAAGCCATCTCCAGGATTTTCAGTTGCTTGGGCAAAAATTCCACGTCCCTCTTCTAACTCCCCTGGAGAGATTTGTCAGGAATAACCTCACCTTTCAGGGAAGCTTCTCCAAGGATGTTGACTTGCAGCATGTTTGGAGACAGTGTCCCAAAGAGGTTAATGGATTCACTTCATCTGTTTTTATTTAATGTAGCACTGGAAGTGCATCTGGAGAGCTGTGAAATAAACACAAGGGCCCTTAATTCTCCTGAAAACTCAAAACTGAGGCAGAAAAACTGGGATTCTGGGGGAGGAAATTTCACTTTCTTTCAGGTTCAAAACAATCAGGGGAAATTTATAATCTGGTTCTGTTTTGGTGCTTCCTAAGGAAAGAAGAGGAGAGTGAAGCCCAAGAGCAGTCCCAGAGCAAAGCCTGTGCCTCATCCCCCCTGGCAGGACAAGGATGGGGAGGTGAGGAAAACAGGGGCAGAGCCAGCTGGACAAGGGCAATTCTGATTTTGGTTTGAGCCAGAGAAAGGCTCTGCCCTGCTGATGCCCAGTGGTAAAGAATTACATCAATGGGAGGGACCAGGATCAGCAGGGAAAGCAGGAAAGGCACCCAAATAGCCTGAGAGGGGAAATGCAATACCAGCAGCTCCCAGACACCAGGAAAAGCAGCAGCAATGCAGAGGAAGCTCCAGTGCAGTTACAAAAAACCTGTTCCGTTAATGAATAAATTTAATCAATTAATTCATTCCAGTGCAATTAATAAAACCTGTTTCATTAATGAATAAATTTAATTAATTAATTATTTCCAGTGCAACTAATAAAACCTGTTTCATTAATGAATAAATTTAATTAATTCATTAATTCCCGTGCAATTAATAAACCTGTTTCATCAATTAATAAATTTAATTAATTAATTCTAGTTTAAATCATTAATAAAATAATTTAATTAATTGGTAATTTTAATATTTAATTTAATAAATTTATATTTTATTAATTGATTTAATGAAATAATAAACCCGCTGCAAACCAGTGGAACTCAGCTATTGCAGAGCTGCATCTCTGAGCTGCAGCGGTCAGGAAATCAATCCCAGAGCAGGGACGCAGCAGGGCTTGTGCTCCCTCTCCTTGTGCACTCCTGCATCCCTGTGACCCTCATTTGTGGGAAATCTTGATTTATGTGTCCCATAGGAAGGAAGTGCTCTCTTGAGACAGGGTCAGAGCCTGGATCCAGCCTGGCTCGATGTGTTTGCAAAGCACTCAGGGAATGTGATAAGCCCCTGGTTTTATTCCTTGCTGACAGTTTTCTGAAGTTTCTGCAGGTGTGGAGGGCTGGATGGGTTTCTGTGCCCGTGGCTTCTGCTGCACTTCATGGATGTGGAACATCAGAGTTTCACTTTGCTGGAGACAAGAGATAATGAGGGCAGGGGTGTTTTCTTTAACCAGTCAACAAGCAATTGTGAAGAAATCCATCAATCACCAATCCCTGAGCTGCCAACAGCTGGAAAATTCGGATTATCTGAGTGGTTTTTCACAGACATTTTTTTGCTGCAGTGCTAAGAAACATGGGCAAGACATCAAGTTACAAGACAGAAATCTCACGTAATGGATAATGGCCCATTATTGACATGGGAAGTGGGATGGTTTTGATAAAACAAACCCACAAAAATTATTTTCTGGACATCCAATTTGAGGAGGTTTTTGAAGGAATGTGGTTATTGTTTTTTTTCCCTGTCTTCTTTTTGCTTGTTCCATTATTGAACAGAAAGGGAGGGCGTTGCAGGAGGAGATTCAGCACCCCTTTTGCTCAGGGAGGCTGTCATTGCCTGCACCCCATGAGTTTTTCCCAAAAAACCATCTGGTAGGAGCCTGAGTGGGGTGGTAATAAAGGAAATCACATCCTCTGTGGTGAAAAATTTTTCTGCATGTGTGCTGTGTCTTGGGCTAGTTCTCAGACAAAAAATCCAAGTTCTGTATTTTGCTGCTGAGAGGTTAAAATGATAACTGGATACAATTCTGGGAATGCTTTTGGTTGTATATGTGTTTTCAGGGGGTGCTGGACTGAAAGATTTGGAGACCCCAGTTCGTGTCATCCTGCCTGTTATGGTGTGGAGAGAAACAGACACACTTTGCTTTCTTTCATCTCCATTTGGTGATTTTTTGGGGGGGGGATTTTTTTCCATCTCCAAACCATGCTCCATCAGCCTGCCTGCAGGTTTTGAACGTGAGGAATCAGGGGTCACACTCAGGGTTATGCTGATCCCAGCAGTCCCATTTTTGTGGTGCATTTTGCTGCCAGCTTTCTTCACCCATTTTGAAATCAAATGGCTCGTGAAGACCTAAATTAATTTGAGGTGGGAATGTTAAGTATCATTAAAAGTGATTAATCTCTTGCTGCTGCCAATCCCACAACCATTTTTGGAATCTTCTGGCTGGATTTGTAGGTTGAATCCTTGAGCTTTTGGCAGCCTGGAATCGAGTGAACAAGGTTGTTTGTGTTCAATTTTCCTCGTTGGCTTTGTTGTTGTTGGTTCAGGGCAGGAGGAAATTGAAGTATGAAATTAGGGGGAAAGGTAAATCTGGATGGGATTTGTGCTGCAGTTTATTTGGATGTGTGATGTTACATAGAAGTAAACTCTCAAAGTACCTTTATCTCAAAGTTTACAAACACAAATAAGTCCTACACAACACTTAGTACATGATGAAAGATACAAATATACACAAGGAGAGTGTTTATTTGAACGTGCTCTGGGTTGCTCTGTTTGTATCCAGAAGTGGCTGTTTCATTGTAGGAGGTCCAAAAAAGTTAATTCACCAGAAGAAGTGGAGTTTTGGAAACAGCAGGAAAAGGACTGAAGCTATTTGGGGATCTGCTTTTCAGTTTCTTTATTCATTTTTGGAAAAAGTTTGTTCTGGCTTGAGCCACACCAAGCTTTTTCTGAGATCTCCATTTACCCAGCTCTGATGCACAGCCACATACCAAGCCAAGCTCAGTGAATTTCTCAGAATTTCATTATTTTTTTTTTCCCAGGGCTGTTTTCCTGCCCACAGCCCTCCCCAGGTGCCTGAACTGCAGCCCCAAGCCATGGCCAGGTTTCCCTGGGGTTCTGCTGGGTTTGGAGGTGGTGAATGTCTTGTTTTGGACACACAGGTGTCTGTAAGGAAAGGAGGAGCCTCCGTTGAAACAGAAAATGTAAACTCCCTCCCCTGAATTATTATAATTTTGAAATTAAGGTGCTATAAGGGGTTATAAAGTTCTATATTGCCTTGTAACAAAGAATTTTTGTGACTACTCTTGAGCTATGGTCAACTGCTTGTCCTCTAAAATCTCACAGCCTCTGAGGCTGATGTTTATCTGAGCAATCAAACATTCTTAGCCTGAAAAAAGTCCCATGCCTTCATTATTGGTAGTGATAGTGGTGAGAGAGCTGTGGAGCAGAGGGATGGGGTGACAGCCCCACAGTTGTGGGATAATCAGGGCCGAGGGGTTGTGTCATGGAAGAGCCAAGAGCTGGGCTCAGCAGAGCCTTTCCAGTGCTGGTGACTCACTGCCTGACATTTCTGGCCATTTCCTGGCCTGGAAAGGGCAGAGGGAAAAGCGCTGGAGCTGAGATGCTCCCTGCCCTGGGCACAGGGCTGCAGGAGAGGGGATCCACAGAGGATGCCTGGTGCCTCCTGCTCCTCCTGGGAGCAGCTGTGGGCAGTGCTCAGACTTTCAGGCACTGCAGTGCTCATGGGGATGACTTGGAGCTGCATCTAGGAAAGCATGAAAGGTCCATGTCTCATTCTTGCTGAGAAACTGTGGAAAAGGATGTTTCAAAATGCTTTATGCTGTCAGTGCAATCTAAAAGTTTCCCAGTAATCCCTCACTGAAGTCTAACAGATGTGTCTTTCCTATCTGTTTCCCAAGGACAATTCTCTGTATTCTCTTTTTTCATCTGTTGTATTGGTTATTCTGTGTTTCAGTTGGGAAAATATTGAATTTAGGAATTGGCTCTTAACTCTCAGCACTGCTCACTGTGCAGAAAGAGAAGCTGTCTCAGCTCTGTGTTGCAGCAGAATGGAGCCTAACACCATCTGAAAAGGTTAAATGCTGCTTGTCTGTGCAAAGTGGAGGGGGGAGTTGTTTTTGTGGTGGGTTTGGGGTTGCTTTTTTTGTTATAGTTGTTTGGCTGGGGTTTTGTTGGGTTTTTTTTAATGCATGGTATGATGCCTGAGACTGTGCTTCCTCTGCCTCTGGCACCTGCAGTGTGTATATTTTAGAAGGTAATGAAATTGGAAGTATTTTCTGTCATGCCTCTAAAATAGACTTCAAATCTCCACTCAAGTTTAGACTTCTCAAATTTGGGAGTAAGGAGTTGAAGGAATCAGAACTACACCTCTTGGGTTTGGTACAAAATCCCAGTTTCCTTGTTTTTCAACAGCAGATGTGCTTTGAGGTTTGGTTTGCTGAAGGGAAAGTATTTTCCATTTTTAAAACATCTTTGTGCTTTCTTTTCCACATAGAGGAAATCAGGAGAAAAGCAGGAGGAAAAAACAGTTTAAACTTGTGGGCAGGGCTATTTCTGTAGGGGAGAAAAAACCCACAGGGAGAATTCCCTTCAGAAGCCTCCACCATGGCAGCGGTGCCACTCTGCCCAGGTGGCAGCTCCTGTGTCATCCCTCTGATCCTTTCCTTGCCAACATCTGCTCCACAGCCTCTGAAATCACCAGGAATTTTGCCCTTCATTCATTCATATCTGCTTTCAGACAATGTTTTGTACTCATGCAAACGAACGTGAGCATTAAATATCCCGTTAAGTCCGCTTGGTTTTTTCCATCAAACGTGTCATTTAAATAACCTAATTAAATGAAGTCCTTCCATTTTAGATGATGTTTAGATGATGCATATAATGGCCCTGAGAGTGCAGCCATCCAGCTGGCAGGGAGGTTATAAAAGATGTAAAACATTTTAATAAAAACAAGACCCTCCTCGGGTTTGGACTCTGTAAAGTTGATGCCTCAGGTTTTAGCTTTTCTATTTTTCACATTCTGTGCTGCTTTAGTGTGTGGGTCTGGGCTCCATATTAAGGGATGGTGAGCTCTGTGCACAGAGCAGGGAGACAAAACAATTCCTGCTCCAGCTGGGCACCAAGCACAAATGACCCAAATCTCAGCCCAGGAGCACAAACACCGTGGGCTGGAGAGAGAAAAACAAGCAGGGTGGGACTGCCTGGGCTAAAGCTGGAATGGGACAATGAACTGCAAGGTGCAAATGGAGCAGAACTGATCCCAGGGAGAGACCCCGGGAGCGCTCGTGCATTTTGGGGCCATTTTGGTTCATCTTGGGTTCATTTTGGGACCATTTTGGTTCATCTTGGATGCAGCCTTGGCTGGGTTCTTCTGCTTCCCAAAGTGCATCCATGGAGGACACCCTTTGAGTAAATCTCTGCTTTATTCTTTAACTTCTCCAGCCTCTGTTGTAGGCCAGCCTGCACAAGGCATCAAAGGGATGGAAGGTTCATGCATTTCAAGGCTTTGATAACAGCCCCAGGCACCCGGGAGCTGTCAGGGCTCTGAGTGCAGAAATCTTCTGACCTTTCCTGTCCTGAATGTTACCTCGGATTCATGGGGTGTTCATGGAGTCAGAATATCCTGAGTTGGGAAGGGATCATCCAGCCCAACTCCTGGCCCTGCACATGCACCCCAACAATCCCACCCTGTCCCTGAGAGCATTGTCCAAAGGTTCCTGGAGCTCTGGAAGCCTCTGGGCTGTGCCCATTCCCTGGGGAGCCTTCAGTGCCCAGCACCTCTGAGGGAAGAACCTTTCCCTTCTCTCCAACTTCACCCTCTCCTGATTCCTGAAAGTTAAAGGATTTTACCTCTTGGTTGGCACCTCAGTGCAGCCCACCTTGGGAAGGGATGTCCTGCTGCTTTTACACCTCGTGCCTAAAGGATGGTGAGCCCTGGGGTCCTCCTGGAGCTGTTGTTTCTCACAGATCAGCTGGAGTTCCTTCTCCCAGGCAAGCAGAGAACACACATCTGCTCAGCAGGGACACGCTTCTCCAGGAGCCTCTTTCCTCCACTGTGATTCCAGATGGAGCTGGGAGTCCTCAGAGCCTCGCCGTGCTGACACATCCATCTTCACCACAACACAGCAAACCCTGCTCGCCGGGGCCTTTTAATCCTGCTCCAAGCTACAAAGTGCTCAGGGTTTCACTTTCCAAAGGATTTGGGCCACGTCAGGTCCTGCAGGGACAGGGGCTCTGCACACCAAGGGCCCTGGGGAGGGATGCCAGCAGGATGGGCTCCTTCTCAGCTGAAATAAGTGAGATCCCACCCAGTTAACTCTATGCTTCCATGAAAAACCATCTCCCACCTCGCATGGGACTCCCCTTTCCCAAGATCAGAAGTGCTCACCAAGGCTTGCTCCATGTGTAGACCTTGACTGTAGCCATCATATTTTCTGAAAAAGCCTTTCCTTAGGATTTTTTCTCTTGAGAAGTTGAGAGGCCTCAGGAACAAACTGTAAACAATGGTTATCTGCTGCTGTGGAATGCAACAGGTGGATCTGTGATTGGTCTCATGTTAGATGTTTGTAATTAATGGCCAATCACAGTCAGCTGTCTCGGACTGTCTGGTCAGTCATAAGATTTTATCATTCCATTCCCTTTCCTTTCAAGCCTTCTGATTAATCCTTTCTTCTATTCTTTTAGAATGGTTTTAATATAGAACTTACTTTTAATATACTATATACCATAAAATAATAAATCAGCCTTCTGAAACATGGAGTCAAGATTCTCGTTTCTTCTCTCATCCTTGGACCCCTGTGAACACCCTCACACTTGACCTTGTCTGCTCAAGCAATATGTGAACCTCTCCAGCCCCTAGACTTGAGGAAAACAATCCCAGCACAACCTCTCCATGCTCAGGGTTTCCCTTTCCAAGGGATTTGGGCCACGTCAGGTCCTGCAGGGACAGGGGCTCTGCACACCAAGGGCCCTGGAGAGGGATGCCAGCAGGATGGGCTCCTTCTCAGCTGAAATAAGTGAGATCCCACCCAGTTAACTCTGTGCTTCCATGAAAAACCATCTCCCACCTTTCATGGGACTCCCCTTTCCTGCTCACTCCCAGGATCAGAAGTGCCCACCAAGGCTTGCTCTGTGTGTAGACCTCGACCTTGTCAGCTCCAGCAATATCTGAACCTCCCCAGCCCACAGCCTTGAGGAAAACAATCCCAGCACAACCTCTCCATGCTGTCACTTCCACTTACAGACCATGGGGGTGATGTTGCTGGGGTGGTTTTTACCTACACTGTGGTCTGGGGCACCTAGCTCTGGAGGAGGGACCTTTCTCCATCCACAAAATCCTGCTAGAGCCCTCCAGGAAAGGACAGCCAAGGCAATGCTGATGCTTCCCCACTGCCTCTTTGCAGCCTGAGTTGTTTTATTTTTCCTCTTGCCCCCTCTCTCCTGCAGCACAAAAGGACATTCTTGTACCCAAGTATTTTTTTCCTGCATATTTGCAGCATGAGCAAAGCAGGAGGGGTGAGGGCAAGGAAGGGGATTGAAAGGTTTGGGGGGAAAAAAAATCTCACACAGGGCTTAGTTTACAAGGGACAGCTGAGTGTATAAACCCTGTCTCCAAAGAGGGTTGTTAGGAGCTTTTCTGGCAGGGTTTCCCCTCCTGCCCCCAACTTCTGGCTAAGCTGCTCGGAGGGAAAACAAGGAATGAGAAGGAGGGGGGGAGTTTTTGAATGTTCCAAAAGTCAGCGCTAAAAAATCCCCCTCTGTAAGAGCCAGAGAGGCTCCTGGAGCTGAGCAAACAAACCCGGGCGAGTGGCTTGGGTGGGTCAAGTGCTGCAGGTGGGGGCTGATGGTTTGTGCATCTGAACCATCATTATGTGATAGTGGAAAGGATCCCAAAGAGGGACAAGCATCCCTGTCACACAATGAACTGGTGACTGGGGTGAGGGGGATCCCAAAGCATCCCAGGCACAGAGTGCTCTGTAAATCCCCTGAGGATCCCCATCCCAGGCAGTTCTGCTGGGGGCTGATTTCCCTGGGATGGCTCAGGACACAGCACAGGGGGTGCCAGGATAAGATGCCTTTCCTGACAGATCCCTGGTAACCCTGTCTTTCCTCTTCTTCTCCATACACTTATGTCTCAGGTTGAAAGATGTGTCCAGGGGTGTGTGTTCTATCACCATCTTTTAAAACCTGGGGAGAGTAATTGAGCTCTGAGCATGTTTGCACTGGGAGCTGGGTTAGTGAATTATGGGGCTAATTATTAGTGAATTATTAGTGTAATTATTAGTGTAATTATTCGCTAATTATTAGTGAATTAGCCAGCTCAGGGTCACCTCTCCTGTTTCCCTATAGGTCACATTTCCCATGGCCTTTCCAGATTTCCAAGAAACATTCCTGCACCAGGGCCTGTAATGGATCTTTTCCTGTGCCATGGGGTGGCCCTGGCTCCAGGGGATTCTCTGAAGTTACAAGATGTGTCAGGGCTGTGTGTTCTATCCCCATCTGTTAGAGCTGGGGCAGCTCTCTGCTGTTCATTGGGTAGTTTTCTTTATCTCTCCCACAGCCAATCCTCCCTCCAGGAGATCTCTGCTGTTCATGGGCCATTAATTATTAATTATCTTCTGTTCATGGGCCATTAATTATTAATAGCTTCTGTCCATGGCCACTGAGTGTCCCTGCATGGCTGATCCAATCCCACCATCCCATGGGGAGATGCCCCGCCCAGGGGAGGAGCCAAGCATTCCTGCCTGGATCCAATCTGAGCTTTGGGACACCCCAGCAGCCTTTGCCCCCTGCATTGCCAAAGGAGCAGCTTTGTGCTGCCCTGCATGGCCAGAGGGAGCCCAGGCCCATCTGCAGCAGCCCTGGAGCTGCAGAGGAAAACTCCCCCCTTGTGCAGGATCCCTGCTGCAGCAGAGCCACAGCTGGCACTGCAGGAGGGCTGAGCCCCCCTGGGATGGGGCTGGGACACCGCCCTGGCACACAGGGGGCAGGGCATGCTCTGACTCTGGCAGTGGTGTTTTGTATTACTGCATTTTTATTTTATTATTTTTTCCTAGAAAAGAACTGTTATTCCTATTCCCATACTTTTGCCTGAGAGCCCCTATAATTTCAAAATTATAATAATTCAGAAGGAGGGGTTTTGCATTTTCCATGTCAGGGGAGGCTCCTGCCTTCCTTAGCTGACACCTGTCCATTCAAACCAAGACAACTTCCTTATCTGCAGTGTGACTGAGACTCTTGGTATTTCAATAATTGGGATCACATTGGACAGGAGGCTCCAGTCCATAGACATGGAATTGAAAATGCAGTTTCTGGGATCCAGAAAGCTCAAGCCCTGTTCATAAAACTGAGCCATGCCAGCTTGCCTCACACCAATAGAAGATTATTTCTTATGGGAAGTAAAAAGCCTGGTGCTTGCACAGGGCTTTTCTTCTGGTATTGAAATTATCTCTGGATCTCAGCGAGTCTGTCAGCCTCATTATAAAATTAATTTTCAGGCCTGTGGTGCCAGTGTTTGATTTGGGGGTAGTGCTGGGCAGCAGAAAGGATGCAGGAGGGTCTGGATGCTGCCCACCACCCCCACTAAATATCTTTAAAATTGTTACAAATTAATATAATCCTGATTTTTTTTTGTTGTTATTAGGTGTCACACTATAACGTGTTTTCATCCTGTCCCAAGGCAACGCTAATGCTGTGAACACACAGCTCCTAAATCTGCATTTCATTTGCATCTGGTGTGGGTGCACCCATAGGTACGTGCACAGCACCTCAGCTGAGACAAGTGCTTATTGGGAACACATTTGCTGGGAATTCCCAGCCCTGTCCACATGGATCCCTCATTAAACACCCGGGCTGGAGGCAGGGAGGATTGCAGCCCCGGGCTGTCTGCGAGATCTCTCAGCACCACATGCAATAAATATGGTTTTAATAAGCAGTCATTAATGAGTGGACAATAACAGCTTTATTAAGCTTAAATTAAAGGCATGCTTGGGAACCTTAGGCTGAGATTATATGGTGTAATGGAATATACTGGAATTTGGCATTTTTAAGGCTCCTTGCGAGCCAGTGGGGGTGGGGGAGGATGCATTCCCTGAAGGGCTCCTGCCCTGGGATCTGCTGTGTCTGGAGCTGGTTTCAGTGCTGGATGGAGCACCCTGGGGAGGAGGGAGGCAGTGCAAGCACAGGAGGTGCTTGGTGCAGGGGGACAAAGCTGCCTGAGGGTGCTGCAGTGTTCCCAAGCCTGGCTTGCACCAGGAGCTTGGGAGGAGGGAGAGGTTTCACCCTGCTGTCCTGCCCATGGAGGGGCGCAGTGCCTGATCCCCTCTGCACCCCCAGAAGTGAGGGAGGGTCCTTCCATCCTCCAGCCTGGAAGTGTTGGGTCCCAAGCCCAGTGTGTCTCCATGGTTGGGCACTGCCTTTTCCTGGTGGGAGTGCTCAGATAAACCTCTGCCCTTGGTGTGTCTGCAGCTGCTAAACCCCTGCCTCCCAAATTCATGGGCATGGATTCCTTGCCCAGGGCTGTCTGTGGAACTGGGCTGGAAGTTTGGGATCAGGTGCCTCTGGTGTTGTCCTTGCATTTAGAGAGCAGCGAGTCTGGAAAACAGTCCAAAGGGCCAGGCATTGCTTTGGGACCAAGACCAGCAGGGATGCCAAAAAGGGATCTCACTCTCTATTAGATGATGATAAAACCAAGGTAAAATAACAACAACACCTAGGCACAAATATCCAGAGTACATTAAGCACAGGGGTTTGGCTGGGAAAATCTCAGGACAACCTACAACAAACTCCCAAGCCACTGGAAATCAATTTACTGCATCCTGTCCCACCGCAGGTTAACCAGCCCTGCATCCTCCCAGCCCCAGTGACTGCTCAGCTCTGCAATCTGCTTTCTTAGGTGGGTTCTTCCCATTTTGTGCTGCCTTCCTGGCACAGCTTGCTCTTGCAAACTGGTGATCAAACCTGCAACCATCAGCGCCAGGAACAGGGGGATAGTCCCCAGGAATATCCAGCCCCTGAATGCGCACAGTGTTGGGTTGTACACAGTGTTGGGTTGTGTCTCTTTGGGCACAGGTGAGTGCAGGTGAACTCAGAGCCCTCATGGATGCAGACTGTGCCCGGTGTCCCTGCACAGGAGGGCAGGCCAGCACTGCTCCAGCCTGCTCTCCCAAAACCCTCAGAGTAACCTGGGACGTGACCCGGTGTGAATCAGCCCTTCCCCAAGCCCAGAGCGTGGGGCTTGCATCAGCTCTGTTCCCTTAAATCCACTCAGTGTCCCTCTGACCTGGACTCCCTGAACTCCCTCTGCTCCTGTCCTGTCCCTGTATCCCTGGCCAGCCCCTGCTGCCCTCCCTCACCATCTGCATTTTGTTGCTTCATTTACTCTCCTGCTTTTTTTTTTCACTTTCTTTTGAGAATTCACATCGTTCCCAGTTCCCTCTGCTTACTATAATCGGATGACTGTGCGTCCCCAGTGTTTTAAATACAAACTGTACTTAGGAACGGGACTGTGAAGTTGAGCTGAGCCAGCCCAACATGTGTCACACACACGTGTCCACACTCAGGTCTGACTCTGATCCCTCTGCCAGCTCAGAGGACACTCTGAAATGCTGTGAGATGACATTTGAGCAGTGAGGGGGGCTCTGTCTGTTCCTTCTGACATCTGTCAGGACAAAATGAACCACATTCCTCTCTGAATTTGTCAGCTCCTTGCCAGGGATGAACAATCCAGCAATAAGGATTGGTTGAATTGGTTCCCTGAATATTCCACTTTATGGAGAAACTGGTTGTGTATGTTTTAGTACCAAGTGTTGCTCTGAATTGGCTGGAATAGATAAGGTTTTTCTGCACAATATTTCAGTGTTTGATGGGAAGAGAAAGGAGTAATGGGTTCAAACTGAAAGAGGGAAAATTTAGGTTAAATAACAAGAAGAAATTCTCTGTGAAGGTGGTAAAACACTGGCACAGGCTGCCCAGAGAAGCTGTGGCTGCCCCATCCCTGGAAATGTTCAGGTTGGACAGGGCTTGGAGCAACCTGGACTGGTGGAAGGTGTTCCTGGAGTTTGTTTACATGCGTTCCTTGTGCTTGAAAATGGGCTCTTTTTTCCTGGTGTACTCTAAAATGTGGTGAATCTCTATGGTTTTTACCTTTTTAGTGTCACCTAAAATGTGTATTAAATCCAGCACCACCTGCTTCTTCTAGTGGACTTCCCTGCACACAAAACAGGCAAGAGACACTTCAGAGCCCATTCAGCAGGAAAAGCTACCTCCAAAACAGGCAAAAGGCACTTTATTTCAGAGTCTATTCAGCAAGAAAAACCACCTCCCACCTCTGCATTTTACAAGTTTCTTACTCCAGATATGATAAATATTTGGCTCCAGAGAAAAGCCCGAGCAGGGAATGACATCCCCCAAGAGCTTTGCCATGTAGACATGACATTACACTGAGCTTTGGAGCCATCCACAAAAGCAAGGAGCTGACAAAATCAATTTTATCTACAAAAACATTCTGGTGGCTGGGGCTTTCCCCCTTCTGATTGTGTTCTGGATCAATGGGAGCTCAGTGAGGCTCTGAAGGAGCAGCTGGAGGCTTCAAAGACATCAAAGCCCTGCCAGGGTGCTGTGCAAACACCACAAATCCTTCTCCCTGCTCTGAGAGGGAGCAGGTAGGAGAAAAGGGGATTTACAGCCATTTTCCTGTTTCTCCTTGAGCCTGGAACTCTGGTTTGGTGTCAGGAAGGTGCTGGGTCTGTAGGAAGAGTTGTGCTGCCCTGCTGATGGGCTTGAAAGGGTGCCAGGGCAGGGGTGGCTGTGTGAGCAAGTCCTGCAGTCTGAAAACACTCCCAGAGTGGCACTTGAGGGACACCCATGAGAAATGAAGGGGAAGGAGGGTGTCTGGTTCATGAGTGGCTCTTGCTGAGCATTCCCATGCCTTCAGGGCCCTGCTAACTGCAGGAAGAGCTGCTCCAGCCTTCTGCATTGCCCTGGAATTTGTTAGCACAGCTGTGAGCAGGATTTCATTCCCAGCTCAGGGCAGGGCATGTCCAAGGGTTTCCTGGCAGAGTGGGCTTCACTGAGTAAGGCTGAGCTGGAGAAGTTACTCAAAGTCCTTCCTCATACAGTCACTTTGCCCTGACAGCTTCCAGAAGTGTTCTCCTCAGCATTAATCACTCCATTTCCCCTGGTGGTGTTGTGCAAGCCCCTGGGTCAGCACATGGAGCAGTGGACACAGGGATCAGGACCTGCAGAAATGTTCAATCAGCGCCTCCTCCCCTGCAAACATCCTGCAGCACTTTGCAGAATCCAGACCTGTGGCATTCACATTCTCTGAAAAATCCCTTCACCCAGGATTTTCCTCCTGGGAAGCTGAGACGCCTCAGAGAAAAAGGAAAACAATTCTAATCTCATTTGCTTCTCCTGTGTTGTGCTCACATGTGGAATGTGTTTGGAGATTGTTTACCCACAGGTGATTGTTTTATTGGATTCTGCTGTGAGTTGTTTTCACTCTTTGGCCAATCCAAGCTGTGTCAGGACTCTGGAGAGAGTCACGAGTTTTCATTATTATCTTTTTAGCATTCTTTTCTGTATTCTGTATTTAGTATCCTTTCTGTATTCTTTAGTACAGTATAGTTTAGAACCCTTTAATATAATATAATATCATAAAATAATAAATTAGTCTTCTGTGAACATGGAGTCAGATTCATTGTTCCTTCCTTCATTGGGGGTCCCAGCAAATACAATCCAGACCTGGAGAATAAGGCTGAGCAGAGGATGGAGGTTGTGGACTTCAAAAGGTGTAGGAAAACATTCTGGAGCTCTGTGCATTGTATCAAAGCTTACAAGCAGGTATTGTATTTGAAATAAGCAAGCATTGTTTAACCAAAGGTGACTGTGCTTATAGTGGTTGGACAGAACTACTGTCAATGTGCTTTCACTTTGTGTGATTGGTCAAAAAACTTACAAAGTGAGTTGTAACATTAAGTTCTTGGTCTACTGCCTTGCATGTGAGCTGGTGGCATCTTCCCATTGTCATAATCATGTCATGAGACTGATGCTGGAAAATAAAACAGCTCAAGGCACGTTCCACAGCAGTCCTGTCCTGTTTGTGATTTGCACATAAACCCATGGCCAGCGACAGATGGAGGTTGTGGACCTCAAAAGGTGTAGGAAAACATAATTTAGGGCCAGGCTGCAGATTTCTGCCTCTCTGATCCCTCTGAGGAAACATCTCCCCAGTCCAGAGCTGGGGTTTAAATCTCTCCTCAGGAGGGAACTTCCTAAGGCAAAACAACCTTGTGAATGCTGGTGGGACTCAAACCTTTGGCTCCAGTGTGTCTAGGGACTGGAAAGCTTATGATTAGATAACTGTAAACCATCCCCATTTTACAGCTCAGGCTGGCTTTGCTCACAGAGGCAATGAAGCACAGCAGGCCCCTGGAGTGGAGGGAAAAAGGGGGCTGTGGTTAAATGAAGCCTCACATTATTGAAGCTGGAGCACCTGAACTTGCTGCAGGGTTTGGGCAAGTCTGACTCCCTCAATGCCTCAGTTTCCCCAATGCCCTCCACCTGCAGAGATGCTTCCCAACCCTCCCCACGTTTCTCTGGGGCTGTTTCCCCTTTGGAATAGGAGAAAGAAAGGGACAATAAAGGTCTTTATTTGTGTTTCTATCAATACCCCGGGCCAGTGATCAGAATTTTCTGTGCTGAATCTCAGCTGAAAAATTTCTTTGAATTGAGGCTTTTTCTGCTCATGCTGCCCTTGAAATACAATGACTGAAGGTGTTAGTCTTGTCCTCCAGCAGACAAGCCCAGGGAGGGGAAAGAGGGGACAAACAAAAGGAAGAAAAAGGAAAAAAATACAAATAAAAGAGAAAAATAGAGTTTAACCAAGTCTGATGAGGCTTGTCAGGGTGGGAGTGAAATCCCAAAGCACTGCAGCCCCAGCCCCATGGCAGCCTCTGATCTCTCCTGGTGCTGATGTCCTTATCTCTAGCAAAGATATTCCTGTTTCCTGCCTTGTTGAGTACTTGGAAAGTCCACCCCAGCCTGCAGTGGTCTCCAGCTTGGGCTGCTGTGTTTTGCCTGGTTGCTAAGCTTGTCTCATGCATGGTTAATGCCTGATGAGATCATGGTGCCATTTAGCATTTCATGGATAATTCAGGATTATTCATTAGAAAAATCAAGAACAAGCAGGTGTATTCATAGCCTGCCTTCATGGAAAAAAGAAAAACAACAACCTGGGGAAAGGCCATGAATTATTCAGTGGAGACCAAGGGGCTGCTTGAGTTGGGGGAGCATGGGGAGATGGAAATTGCTTTTCAGAACAGCTAAATCTAAAACTTTTTAGGCCATTAACCCTGCAAATGTGGGTGGTTGAGTCAATCTTAGTGAAGAGAGGCTCCTGTCTCCCTAGAGAAGCTAGGAAGGGATTTGGGGAAAGGTTTTGTGTTTATGTTCTGTGGTGGGTGAGTGTGGGTGACCGCAAAGGAGTGGAGAGCAGGAGGGGGAGCTGTCCCTGGAGGCACTGAGGTCCTGTCCTGCCTCCTCTGCAGGGAACTGAGCTGGATCTGTCCAATCTGCAGGCAGAAGGTGTGGGATAAACCCAGGGAGGATGGAAAGAAGCTGGAAAGAGCTGCCTGCCCTGCAGGGTGTCAGCCCTCTCTCCTTCTGGAGCGTTCCATGGGGACAAACTGGCCCTGGGACACTCCGGTGGTCTCATGGACACAAGAACTGCACTTGGATCCTTGGCCAGGCAGGTGGAAACCACAATTTTGAGTGTCTCTGCTTTTACAGATGCCTGAATGTTGGACCCTGGTTATTGAGAATTTCAGACTTTCTGTGCTGACAGACTCTGATCCCCCAAGAGAACACTGCCCTGACCTGAGGCTGTGGAGAAGCTTCCAAAATGGAATGACAGAACTGGGATTGTGGGTGTGGGGTTTGGATAGAAGTGTGTGATAGCACAGGGTGGGAAGCTCAAAGTTGAAGGGTTTAGAATATAGTCATATATATAAAGCAAGATTGAGGTTTTTGGGCTGAGGTGGGTCCTTCTTCTCCACCTTCTTCTCCTTTTTCTCCTCCTTCTCCTTCTCCTTCTCCTTCTCCTTCTCCTTCTCCTTCTCCTTCTCCTTCTCCTTCTCCTTCTCCTTCTCCTTCTCCTTCTCCTTCTCCTTCTCCTTCTCCTTCTCCTTCCCCTTCTCCTTCTCCTTCCCCTTCTCCTCCTTCTTCTTTCTTCTTCTTCTTCTTCATCTTTGCGTCATCTCCTCCTCCTCCTCCTCCTCCTCATCCTCCTCCTCCTCCTTTTTCTCCATGGGTCTGGGTGGTTTTGTGTAGTTGGATAAAAAAGTCCTCATTACAGGCCATGGTTAGTTGATTATTGGGTTAAAAGTAAAAATAATTTGTGTCATTTCTCAATTGGACAGTTTATCCTCAAAAGGCCTTGTAGAGAGAGATGGGGCTCCATTTTTAGTTTGTTAGAGTGAAGTGCTGTAGAACTCAGGGTTGTGAGACTGTAACAGAGATAAGTGATAAACATCTGAGTCCCAACAAGAAATTACCATCTCACACATTTAATCCCAACCTCAGCAAAAAAAAAGAAGCAAAGAATCCACACCTGAATGCAAAGTGAAAGTGCTGCCTGTCCAGGAAAAGTATTCATTTGTGGTGTGTCCAGGGAAGGAAGGGAAGCATTAACACTTGTTGGGTAATAAAAATAAAGGATTTGTGACCAAAACTTTATTATCATTCATTGCTCCAAGTGGTATTTCTCAATTTTCAGGTTTTGCTCCTTTTATTTCCCAATAAAACAAGTGAAATACTT
Source organism: Melospiza georgiana (assembly GCF_028018845.1). NCBI lineage: Eukaryota > Metazoa > Chordata > Aves > Passeriformes > Passerellidae > Melospiza > Melospiza georgiana. The sequence continues at coordinate 1,626,745 of NC_080456.1, read as the reverse complement.
TCAAGGAAATCAGATGCTTTTTGGTGAGCTTTTTCCGGTTAAATGAGAGCACAATCTCCCCTCAGGAAAATGCAAAATGGACATTTTTCAAGCTGTCCTAGCAGGGAATTTTACAGTTCAGTAGGGAGGAAGTGCAAAAGGGAGGAAGTTCTGTAGGACCGTGGAGCAAAGCAGGGAACTCCAGGGACTGGAACTTGGGAACTCCAGGGACTGGAACTCCAACTCTTGCATTTGATGCTGAATTGTCCCAGTGTTGTTTTGTTCTGGAGTGCTCAGACTGTGAATCCCAGGGGCAAATCCCAGCCTGGGGAGCTGGAGCTTTGCCCCATGAATGTAGGATGGGTTATTCCTGGGGGTGAGGGGAGCCCAGCAATGCTGTGGGGTGGGTGGGTGATGCACAGGGAATGGGAAGGAGCAGGAAGGGCCATTCTCCACGCTGGGATGTGGGGCTGCAGCTCTCCCTGCTCAGCAGCACGGGCTGATCTCATCCTCTGCAGCTGCCCCGAGCCATTTGGAGATGACAAGCGTAAAAACTTGGCCTTTATCAAGTCTAGAAACTGGAGATGCTTAAATTTTCCATGCTGATAGCTGGACCTTAGTTGTTGTTGTTGTTTTCACCATTATTTTTTTCTCCTTCAGAAGCAAAAGCTTCAGGAATTCCCTTTGGCTGCAGTGGGAGGGATTGAGGTGTGGTGCTTGGCCTCTCACCTGGAAGAACTCAGTGTTTGTATCATTAATTCAGATCCATTTATTTCTTGTGAGAAATGCTGCTCACTTCCAAAAATTTAAGAGGTTTATTAAAACTTTATCAAAAATACAACAGAAGACTGAATAGAGAAAATGTTGTAGTGCCAGGAGCAGATTTTTCCCACCATGTGCTCACCCACACAATAGAGGTTTTGCCTTTTAACCCTTTAGCCCTTCCCAAAGTTCTGTCCATCCGCTCCTTCTTCTCTGTCCAGGGGTGGAGATCACTGCCTTAAATTATGATTGGAGGTCAGGAATTGCCATGGTAACAATGCCACCCTCCCAAATGTCCCAAACCCAGGGCACCCCTGATAACACCACAAGGAGGGTAAAACATAACTATAAATCTATATAATTATATGTAGTTATACTTATATCTATATAATCTATATACTTATTATATATAATAGTTATTATGTATATAGCTCATATATATTATATATAATATATAAAGAAATGTAAATATATAAAATTATATAGAAATAAGTATAAGTATCTAAATAAAATATATAAATAAATATATAAAATATATATCTTATATAAATATATTTTTATATAAATATAAAATAACAAATAAGTAAAAATAAATATATAAATATATAATATATTATAAATATTATATATAATAGGTATATATAACAGTTATAATGTACATAGTTACAATAGTTGTACATAATAGTTATAATATATATAGCCTAGTTTTATAAATAATCTATATAACTCTGTAACCATAAACCTATAAAACTGCTCTTAAAATATATACATGATATTTGGCTTTTAGTTGTGAGTCAACCACGGCATTATTCATCTATCACCTTTCTTTAATTTGCATAATTGGAAAGTTTCATCACAGAATCCCAGAAGGTTTTGGTGTTGGAAGGGAACTGAAAGATCATCTCCTTCCAACCCCATGGCAGGGGACATCTCACTAAATCCAACTTCACCTTGGGCACTTCCAGGGATGGGGCAGCCCCATCTTCTCCGTGCTGGTTTTATTGAAAGCTTGAAAAGCATTTTCAGGAGGAGAAATCTTCCCTAAAACAGAACAGCTTTTGGGGCAATGTAAAAGAGAAGAGGAAAAAACATGGATGAAGATCCTGCTCATGCTTGGATGAGAGATGCCAGCACTTCCAGTGGTTTTTCTTCCTGAACAATACCACTCACTGTGCCCTGCTCTGAATTTTAAATAAACCTAAAAGCCTATTTGGTGAAATATATTACTTAAATTGCTTTTCTCCACGGGCTGGCTTGCAGCTCCCCAGGTCTTGAGGGGGAAATATGTGTAGGAAGGGAGAAGGGGGGTGACTGTGTCTGGATTTTATCTGTGTGCCTCTATTTTACACCCAATTTGTGCAGGGACAGATGCTAAAATAAATGCACAGTAAATGGAAGATCTTTCCAACCCCTTTCTTTCTTCACGAGTTTGTTTATGTGAACCCAACATATACGTGCTCTCATTAGAGTAAGGTTTAACTTCTCTTTTTTCTTTCTGACAAATAGTAAATTCACTAAAAAATGTGGTGGAGAAATGACTCACAAATTCCAGTCTCATTTGGCAAGTACATTTTAGCCAGAAAGAGGTTTGGGGTTTGGGGTTTTTGTTTTTTTTCTTTTTTGATGTAGAAATGTTTTGCTTTGACATTTTTCAAAATAAACCCTTTTGACCCTTCTTTTTATATGGAGGATTTTCATGATGTGTCCAAATTAAGAGAATAAAATGTTCTACTAAATTAAAAGAATAAACTACCAATTGAAAAGAATGAATCAAAGTGAAACAGAATGCTGTTTTAAATCAGTGAAAATATTAAGTTGACCCAGTTTTATTTATATTTGGATTTTTTTTTCCTGAAAACTCTCCCAAGAGCCAATTACTTTTGACCCAAACTGCAAGTTTCTCCTGCTTTATTTTTTTTCCCTCCTCTGCTTACAACCACTGAGGTCACAAACCTATTATGTTCAGCAAAAAAAGCTCTTCTCAAATTATAGTCATGAACTCTTTGCTTTCTGAGTTCTCCAAGGGAAGCCAGCTTGCTCACACCTACACATTTTAACTTATTTTCTGACTGACTTTGAAGGCAATAATGATTAAAAAAAATGATAATAATTAAAAAATATTCCTGGTTATGGGTGCTGCCTTTAAATTAGTGGAGATCTGGATGTTTCTGAAATATTTTGGATGAGTCTTAGAGCAGCCTGATGGAATGGAAGGTGAGACTAGAAAGGTCGTCTCTACTCCAAACCCTTGAGTAGTTCTAACATTTTTCTCCCTGGCTCCTTGCTTCCCCAGGGCTGGTTTGGAGGCTGTTGGAGCATCTCACCCCCAATCTCCAGTGTGGAATTTTGGACAGGTTTCCTTCAGGCTGGAGCCCCCAAAATTGCCCCTCACACCTGCTTTAAATCCCCCCAGTCCATGGAAGGGGGGTGACACCAGCCCTGCAGAGCCTCCTGTCTGACACCAAATTTCCCCTCTAAACTTGGTGCCTTTGGGGTACCTGAAAACAGAGGCCAGACAAAATTTGGAGAATAAAAAGCAGTTCTATTTATTGAAGAGCCTTCAGGTACATTTAGGGCAGACAAAACCCACCCAAAAATGGTCACGGGTTTTCACGCTTTTATGAGTTTGGTCCATTTGCATTCTGGGGGTGAATCTGCCAATTCCAGCTTCAGCTAATGAAGTCATTGACCCCAAGTTTGCTGCCCCAACTCCCTTTTGTTTCCATCTCTGGGCCCTGAGGCAGTGAGGTGTCCTTGATTGCCAGGCCTGCAGAGGAATTGTTGTGTCTGCCCAGAATGGCCAAAGGGTTAAAAGGCAAAACCTCCATTGTGTGGGTGAGCACATGGTGGGACAAATCCTCTGCTTCCAGAGCTGTATTATTTTCTTTATTCAGTCTGCTGTTGTATTTTTGATAAGGCTTTAATAAACATTTTAAAATTTTGGAAGTGAGCAGCATTTCTCAGAACCCTTTAGCCCTCCCAAATTTCTGTCCATGGACTGCTCCTTCCCTCTCCAGGGGTGGAGATCGCTGCCTTAAATCCTGATTGGAGGTCAGCTGTTACCATGTTAACAATCCCAAATGTCCCAAACCCAGGGCACCCCTGATGACATCACAAGGGGAGTAAAACATAACTATAAACCTATAAAACTAGTTATAGTTATATAAACAATGTAGTTTTATATACATCTATATCTATATATAGAGATATATATAGATACATATAAATATAAATATAAATATAAATATAAATATAAATATAAATATAAATATAAATATAAATATAAATATAAATATAAATTATATCTAGATAGATAGATAGATAGATAGATAGATAGAGATATATGAAAATATAGATTATATCTATAAATATATATAGAGAGATAGATATATATAGAAATATAGATTTTTATTTATATAACTATAACTAGTTATACAGGTTTATAGTCATGTTTTACCCCCCTTGTGTTGTTATCAGGGGTGCCCTGGGTTTGGGGCATTTGGGAGGGTGGCATTGTCACCATGGTAACAACAACAAAAATATATCTATATTTATCTATATATATATAGATAGATATAGATAAATCTTATAGATATATAATATATACAATCTATATATGATATAGAATATATATATAATATAGATTACATATATATGATATACATTATATGATAATATATAATATAAATTATAACTATAATATATATAGTTATAATATATAATGTATAATATATAATATATAATATATAATATATAATATATAATATATAATATATAATATATAATATATAATATATAATATAATATATATAATATTTAATATATTATATATTATATAATATATATTATATAGTATATAGTATATATTATATATTGTATATTATATATTATATATTATATAGTATATATTATATAGTATATGCTATATATTATATATTATATATTATATATTATATATTATATATTATATATTATATATTATATATTATAACTATATATGTCTTATAATATATTATATAATATTATATATATAGTTATAATATATAGTTATAATATATATTCATATGTTATAACTATAATGTATGTATACATTATAGTTATAATACAGTCATCATAGTTATATATAATAGTTATAAAATATATAGACTAGTTATATATATAACTATATATATAGTTATAAATCCAGAAATCTTCTCTTAACATATCCATAATATTTGCCTTTTAATTATGAGTGTCAACCATCTCATTACTCATCTATCACACAAACTTTACATGAAAACAGCTCAAAGGTTGCTCCATAACCTGGAGCTGATGCTGTCATCCCATAAAACTTCACCCCCTGCTCAGAGCCAGCTCCAGGCCAGCCCCCTCAGCATCTGCAGCTCTTTGAGGGAGGTTTAAGGTCTTTCCCCAAGTGCAAGGGCCCATCAGAAAACCTGGGCTTGCCATAATTTCCAGGAAGTCTTAAATTCTGCCCTCTGCAGAGGTTTCCCAGGTCAGCTACACAAAGCCTGACCTGTGTGAATAATGGTTTCTGTGGTTTACAAGCAGCTCCTAAAAGCTTAATAATTAAGAAAGTGCTTGTGGCTCAGTCCAAATAATTCTGTTGATTTTTCTCAGCTAGTAAAAAATCTGAAGTGTTTCTTATCAAATAAAGACTTGTTTTGGTCCGTAGGGATTATTTTTTTTCCGTTTCTATTCCCATTCTTTCAACTAAATTTAAAAGGTGAAAATTTAGAAGTGGCAATCAACTTGGAACTGGAAAATCATAGGCATGAGAGGAACCAGCCCGGTGCCTAGGTTGGTGAAAAAGTTCAAGGGGCCTATTTTTACTCCTTCAAAATCATTTCCTTTTGGAACAATTTGCAAAACCAGCCTGAACTTGTGCTATTTATGAATCTTCCAGAATGTTTCAGGGCAAAACGGCTTGTAGGTCTAGCTAAGGTAAGTCCAGGCTGCCTTTATTTCTCTTTTCAGTCTCCAGGTTTCAGCAAACCCAGTGTGCAAGGGTGTCTGTGAGTGCTGTGATACCCATTTTTTGGGTGAATTTTCTGGCCTTTCCTGTTTTTCTGGCTAGGTTGGCAGGAGGAGAGCATTCTGCTGGGGCTGGGAAGATGAAAACAAGGGAAACTTTTACTGGTGGTTTGGAGCATCCAAAAAAAATCATTTGTGTCGTGATTTGGAGCCCAGAGGTGTGTTTAATAACAGGCAGCTCAAAGGGTGCATTCATCTGGGAGCCCAAAGCCCTGGGCAGGGGAGGAATCTGGAATTCTCAGAGGGGAGGTGGAGGTGGCACAGCCAAGGAAGTGCCCTGGTCTCACTCCTGCTTTGGTGAAATATATTACTTAAATTACTTTTCTCCGAGTTTAAGGTCCCTTGGAGCAGCCTGGGAGGAGGGAAATTGAGCCAGACCCTGCCAGGTGCCCAGGGAGGGAGCACTGGAATCCCTGGGCTGTGCAAGGAAAGCAAGATAGGGTTAAATCTAAAAATAGACTAAATCTAAATCTAAATCTAAATCTAAATATTTATAATATTTATCATTTATAAATCTAAAAATAAAAATCTGGGTTAAGTCTGGATCAGCTCTGAGCCAGAGGAGCTGTTTTACCTCTTTGCTTGCGTGGAGACTCATCCAGGATGCCTTGTGCCATCCACAGGTACTGCTGGAGGTTAGAAATGTGCAGGGAAAGTGGGCAGCCACATGAACATTTGCTCATCTTTCCTGAAAATTATTGTTAGTAACCCTTGCTGTAGGGCTCCTTTTCCAAGGCATGGAGGGACAGGACGCAGGGAATGGCTCCCACTGCCAGAGGGCAGGGCTGGATGGGATATTGGGAATTGGGAATTGTTCCCTGTGAGGGTGGGCAGGCCCTGGCACAGGGTGCCCAGAGCAGCTGGGGCTGCCCCTGGATCCCTGGCAGTGCCCAAGGCCAGGTTGGACAGGGCTTGGTATTGAATTTGCTGGGACCCCCAGATGAGGGAAGGAATGATGAATCTGACTCCATGTTCTCAGAAGGCTGATTTATTATGATATGATATGATATGATATGATATGATTGATGTATGATATTATGCTATACTAAAGAATACAGAAGGATACTTGCAGAATGCTAAAAAGATAATAATGAAAACTCGTGACTTTCTCCAGAGCCCTGACACAGCTTGGCCCTGATTGGCCAAAGAGTCAAAACAATTCACGTGAAACCAATGAAACAATCACCTGTGGGTAAACTATCTCCAACCACATTCCAAAGCAGCAAAACACAGGAGAAGCAAATCATATAATTATTGTTTTCCTTTTTCTCTGAGGCTTCTTAGCTTCCCACGAGAAAGATCCTGGGCAAAGGGATTTTTCCAGAAAATGTGAATGGCACAGCTTGGAGCAGCCTGGGACAGTGGAAGGTGTCTCTGCCATGGTAGGGGTGGGATGGGATGAGTTTAAGATCCCTCCAACCCAAACCATTCCACGATAATAAGGCAGGATTTGGATTTGGGCTCCATCGGACACTAAAGATGGAACACGTGGTTGTTAGAAGCCAGCTGGACAGAAGTCCAGCACAAAGCAGCCTCCAGGTGAGATTATCTGCAAGGCAAAATCTTCCCAGTGTTCATCTCCTTGGCTGGAGTCAGGTGAAGGGAGAGCTGGATCCCTCCAACCCCCTGATAGGATCATTGGCTTCATTTCAGCTGAATTTAAACTGAATTATCACCAGCCCTGTGTTAACCTCACTCAGGACATGTTCTGTCTTTTCTGACCCTGCCCCAGAATGTGCCAGCTTTGATTTATAGTTATTTGTCTTTTTACCAGCCTACAAATAAAAGAGGGGGGTGACTTGGGAAAGCACCAGGTGCCTTTGGCATGGAAATGAAACCATTTGGAATTAATGGAACCATGAAAGATCTGCAGATTTTCCTTCAGACCCACTGGGTTCTGCAGCTCAGCTAAAACTGCAGCTGCAGGAATGAAGGAATTCATCTGGAGATGGGAACAATTTGCCATTCAAGGGAGAGGGAAGACAAGATGAGAGGGATCCTGAGGGGAGAAGGGGGAGAAATTATTTTCAAATGGAAGTTTTCTGTTAGAAATGTCCAAACTGGGTATTTCTCCTCTTGCAGGGTTCTGGCATATCCTTTTCAAAAGGAAACATTAAACATTTTAAAGAGAAATATCAAAGGAAACACTTCTTTTCTTTCAGTGACATTTTTCACAAAACTGAAATATATTCCTTGACAGACCACAGAGTGATCCAGATCCTCCATCCAAATGCAAATGGACATTTAGGAGCACTTACCAACATATCAAAGAGCTCTAGGCCAGGCCTTTCTTTTTACTTCCACTGCAGCTGCTGCCATTCCTGTCAGGAAATGTGCAAATAGAGCAAGGAAAATGATTCCTGGTGTGGTTTTTTTTTTGGTGCTAATGCTTTGGAAGAGCGGCTCTACCTTCCCTTTTCTGAGTTTATTTGCTGAATAAAATGGCTGGGCTCAAGAAAGGCTCTGGCTTTTTCTTTTGAGAGCCTTTGGGAAATTTTTTCTGAGGATATTGAGGAGGATGGGGTGGGAATCACTGTCAGGTTCACCACTGCCAATCCCATATCCCAATGAGAAGAACAGTGGATTTCTCTTTACAAAGAAGCTGTGGGTCTGCTGGTAGATAAAACCAGCACTGAGAGATAAAAGAAACAATGGGAAGGATTCCACTGATTGATGAATGGAAAAAGATATTTGCTTTTACAAATAAACTGTAGGTTGGCTGATGGATGAAACTGGATATTGAAAGATGAAAGAAACAATGGAGAAAAAAAAAACTAAATTCCATAAGAATTAAAAATTAAAAGGGAGGGTTATACATTAGAGGGGAAATCTTTGGTGTCAGGCATTTTGGGAAGTCTGAACCTCTCAAGTACCTCAGTCAATGGGAAAAAATCCCTAAATTCAGTAAGAATTAAAAATTAAAAGGGAGGGTTACATATTAGACGGGAATCCTCAGTGTAAGGTGTTCTGGGAAGTCTGAACCCCTCAGAAATGGGGAAAACCCCTAAATTCCATAAGAATTAAAAATTAAAAGGTAGGGTTATACATGAGAGGGGAATCTCTGGTATCAGGTGTTCTGGGAAGCCTGAACCTCTCAAGTACCTCAGAAATGGGGAAAGAGAGAAGGGAAATGTGGCTGGGAAATTGGGATAAAAAGGAGGCTGGGTCCTCTAAAAATGTGAGAGACCCCAGGGGAATGCCCCATGGCCTCTCCCTTTATTGGAATAAAGTCAAAAAGGACTCCTCTGTCTCCTTTTTGGACATAAACCTCTGGTGTTTGTGGATTAATTTTCCTAACACCAGCAAAATCAAGACCATAGCAGGATGGAAAAGGATGAGCAAAGTGACAGCAAAATGTCCCAGTGGTGCCAAATTTCTGGAAGGGGGGTCAGGAATGCTGTCCTGGAGGAGGAGATGGCGGAGACCCACCCAGGCTGCCAGGTGCCGTCCAGAGGCATTGCTGCAGGTTGGGAATGTGCAGGAAAAATGGGCAGCAATGAGAATATTTGGTCATCTTTCCTGAAAATTCATGGAAATACTGTGCTCTCTTAACCCCCTCTTAACTCCCAGTATTTGTCAGAGGCATGCTGTGACTTGGAAATAAATGAAGCAGAAGCTTGGAGGGTTTGTTCTGAGTGACTCCAAGTGCACCTGAGGCTGTAACAGGGAAGGTTTGTGCTGAGCTGGAATGGGAGCAGCCTAAATCCTCTCTCAGCACATCTTTAGGGAAACATCAGCAATAAAATATCCTTTTTCCCTTCCCAGGGATTGCCTTCTGCAACTCCTCATCAGCCACGTTTGTCCCATTCTAAGCTGAAGCTGATGCTGAATTATCTGTGCTATGTTTGATAAGGATTAAGCAGAGACTGTCCTGAAAATCAGGGAGATTGTCATTCCAGAGCACCCATTTCTTGCTAATTTTACCTTTTCACACAAATGAGATTAGAAGGAGCAGAAAATGGTTCTCTTTTAGGGGAGAAAAATCCAGTCAGGAATTTGTGTCAAGTCTTATTTGCTATAATTTCCCTGACCTTGTGCCTGATGTTTTTATCAAGTCCCAGAAGGGGAGCTGGGTTTACTGAGGACTTTTTCCAGAGTGTGGAATCTCCTTTGTTTCATATTTCTGTGTCCATATATAAATATATATGTATGTGTTTGTGTATATATATTTTATATTATTAAATGTGTTGCAGGGCATCAAGCTCACATCATTTTTCCCCCTCCTAATGCCATATCTCTGGAGTCCTGATTTTTTGAGCTATTCCAGGAATGCTGTTGATGTCTGTGCTGTGGATGGATGGAAAACTCCTGTCAATGGCCTTCGCAGCTCCTCGGTGGTGGCTGTAACATTTATATATGTTTATATATAATATTTATGTATATACACACACATATATATATAATTTTATATGTACATACATAAAAATATTACACATATATGTACATAAAATATATACATAAAGATATAAATCTAAATATATATATGTATACACATATATATTAGATATATGCATAAATATATTACATACATATATTTCTATATACATACATAAATATGTGTATACACATAAAATATATATATACATAAAAACATTACATATAAAAAATACTTTAATGTATATAGACATTAGAACATTATATATTATATATATAAATAAATATGTTTATATAATAATATTTTTATATTATAGACATTATCTATGATATATACATATATATTTATAAATATATAACAATATATTTATATGTATTATAAATATATGTATATATATTTTTACAGCTATTTATATATATCTATTATAAATGTATTTAATATATTTCTAAATATCTAAATATATATAAAAATATATAAATATATATATAAATATATATAAATATATATATAAATATATATATAAATATATATAAATATATATTATAAATATATTTTTGTATATTTATTTTACATCTATTTTATATATATTATAAATTTGTTTTTATATATTTATTAACATATTTATATATATTTTCTAAATCTATGTATATATCTTTCTAAATATATACATTATAATTATATTTATCAATATATATTATATATTGTATTATATATTTATATAATATGTATGTTTCTATATAATATTTATATAATATGAGCTCTTAGTAGCTCATATCAAAGTAGGATGGGAGCATCCAAGGAAAGACCCAATCCTTATCTGCCCGTGTCCACATGGAATAATTCTTGCAGGAGAGGAGGAGGAGATGCTGGGCTGTGGTCCTTAAATCCACAGCAGTTCTCAAAGCCTTGCTCAATATGTGAGAATCATTCCTGGGACAAGTTTCTAAATTGTTTAAGAATTTAAGCCCTAAATCCCGTTAGGATTAAAGGCTCTGAGGCTTTTGGGAAAATGTTACCCTTTGGGAGCCAAAAGGAGCCACGATTTTAGGCTGCATCCTCCACCCTTAGCAAAGGATTCCCTCTGTCCTTGTTCCAGCCAAACCCTGACACTGAAATCCTTTGCCTTTTTCATTCCTCTCTATCTCCCCAGCAATGATCCATTACGTGGGAATTCTCTTCCCAGGAGGAGTTCTGATGCCAGAAAACAGAATATTCCTGGCTTTTCTCTCCTCATTTTTTCAACAAAGATCTGAAAAACTTGAAAGAAGAAGAGGGGGGAAAATGTTAAACTTTGCCATGGGACATAATTTCCTGAGTGGGTTGGATGGATCCAGAGCTGGGGTTAAACCTTTCCCACTTTTCCAGGGGGTTTGGGACCAGGATGTACTCAGGGCACTGCCTGTAACATGAGAAACCTGGGGTGGTGGAAGGTGTCCCTGCCTGGGGAAGGGGCTGGGAGCTGGAGGATCTGTAAGGCCCTTCCAGAACCCCAAAACATTCTGGGGTTCTGGAACTCTGGGATTCTGGGATTCTGGTGTTTTGAGATTCCGAGGTTCTGAGACTGGGATTCTGGAACTCTGGGGTTCTGGGATTCTGGGGTTCAGGGACTCTGGGACTCTGGGATTCTGGAACTTGGATTCTGGAATTATGGGGTTCTGGAACTCTGGGGTTCTGGGGCTCTAGGATTCTGTGACTCTGGGATTCTGGAACTCTGGGATTCTGGAACATGGATTCTGGGGCTCTGGGATTCTGGAATTATGAGGTTCAGGGACTCTGGGGTTCTGGGATTCTGGAACTCTGGGATTCGGGGGTTCAGAGACTCTGGGACTCTGGGATTCTTGCATTCTCAGACTGGGATTCTGGAACTTGGATTCTGGAATTATGGGGTTCTGGAACTCTGGGGTTCTGGGGCTCTGGGATTCTGTGACTCTGGGATTCTGGGATTCTGGAACATGGATTCTGGGGCTCTGGGATTCTGGAATTATGAGGTTCAGGGACTCTGGAGTTCTGGGATTCTGGAACTCTGGGATTCGGGGGTTCAGAGACTCTGGGACTCTGGGATTCTTGCATTCTCAGACTGGGATTCTGGAACTTGGATTCTGGAATTATGGGGTTCTGTAACTCTGGGATTCTGGGGCTCTGGGATTCTGGGACTCTGGGATTCTGAAACTTGGATTCTGGAATTCTGAGGTTCTGGGACTCTGGGGTTCTGGGACTCTATGGAATTTTTCTGGTGTGAAGATCAAGTTATTACAGCTGTCTGGTTCTCAGGTTTTGGGTTGGGACAGCAGGAGCAGCTCATATCCCCCAGAGAGCCACCCAGGACATCCCAACCCCTGATGCCACTTCATGGAAGGGCCAGGAGATGCTCCTGCCCCAAAAACCCACCCAGGAGACACTGGGACATGACCAGAAGCCTGGAAAGCCTCTTTTCCCAGCTCCACCAAGCTCTGATGGTAAGGAGGATCAGCTTTTATCTCTGGGGGTATTAACACCACTATAAACTCCCTAACCCTGGAGTTCCCATAAAAACTGAGAGGTGGGACTCCTGAGAAATGGACACTTCCCAGCTCTGGAAAGAGTGCAGAGGGGGTTTTGTAACAGCTACAACTGTAATTTAAAGAGAGAAAGAGTGGTATTCCAACTATTTTGTCTTTAAAAGGAAATAGTGAATAACTTATGGATAAGACATTAACCCAGGCCTGGACCACGGCTTGTTAAAGAGCCCTCAGCACTGTTTGCAAGAGAGAAGGTGGAGGGTGTTAGTCTTGGATTCCTGCCTGAATTCCAGCTTAAGGAAATGCATCCCAACTACCTAAAGTCCCACCTGCGTTTTTACTGGGCCTGTATTCCCAACCATGGATCAATAAGTCTGAATTTCTCCACCCTTCACCAGTGAGAAAATAGCTAAAGCTGCAGGATGAGGCTGGCTCAGCAGGGAATCTGGCATTCCTCCTGCAAAACCCTTAATTTTGGGGCAGGATTTATATTTTTTATCCCAAACCTTTATCTTTAGGCTTGTTCACAGGTGGAACGGGTCTGGTGGGGGAAACCTGGGATGATTAATTAGCAAAAATAGAGAGGGAAAGGGACCGGCAGGGCTGGGAGGATCCGGCATCCCCACTCCAGTCACAACCCAGAATGGTTCCTCATGCAGAAAATTCTCTTGCACCCAAACATCTACTCAAGACTGGCCTCACTGCCAAATCAGTTTTTAATTCTCCTTCCAGAGGTCGTTATCACTAACAGCTCATCATTTTAATGGGGTAAATATCCATCCTGCAGCGTGGCACAGCCACTGCTGCATTCCAGCCCAAAGGTGGCCACACTGCACCCACAGAATAAAGTGATCCCTGTAAAACAAGTTTAAAACAGTCCTTCTGCATGGAAAATGGGGATATTTGAAGACATTTATTTTATCTGTCTTTGGTTTTAAAGATCCCATGTTACCAGCGTGTGAAAAGGCATCATTTTTCTTCCCTGGAGTTATTTATGATCCTAATCCTGCTCCACCCTGCATGTTACAGATTGTGAGGCTTTTCAGTGAAACCATTATTGCTTTAAAAAGCAGATCAAATCCCATTTTCCCACCCTTTTTCCACCTCATCCTCTCTGCACCCCAGCACGGGCACATTTTAATGGCAGGAATCAGTTTTTACCTTCACAGCCATTCCCACAAACACAGCTCAGGTTCCAGAGCGTGCAGGGAACTGTAAATTCGAGGGACACTTTGTATTTGGATATAAACATTTTTCACACCTTGGCAAAGCATGTTTCACCTTGTCTTTGTGAGTAATGACGTGCTGTCCTTTGCTATCCCAGTTTTGCATTTCAAAGCCACTCCCGATGTTCCCAAATGCTCAGGGGGATGGTGCTGCTGCTCTCCTGGCTTTGCAAGTGAAAATCCCAATGTGAAATGAGGTTAGGATGGAGCTGGTTATGCCCCTGGCACAGGGAACAGTGGAGTTAAGAGGAATAGTTATTATTTGATGGGGCAAATTAACTGAAATATTTATTATTTCAGTTATATAACTGAAATATATAAATATATATTTCTATATTTCTGTTATGTAACTGAAATATATAATATCTATTCAGTTCTATAACTGGAATATTTATTATTTGATGGGGCAAATTTACTGGAATATTTATTATTTGATGAGGCAAATTAACTGTGAGGGTGCTGAGGCCGTGGCACAGGGTGCCCAGAGCAGCTGTGGCTGCCCCTGGATCCCTGGCAGTGCCCAAGGCCAGGGTGGACAGGGCTGGGAGCAGCCTGGGATGGTGGAAGGTGTTCCATTGGATGAACTTTAAGGTCCCTCCAACCCAAACCATTCTAAACTACAATAACATAACTGTACATCACTGAAGCTTTTCTTAATATTCACACAATAGTTATCTTTTAATTGCGAGAGCCAATCATCTCATTATGCATCTATAACAATATTCTGATTCTCACTAACCAATCTAGTACAAGATACAAATCCTACAGCATTTACACACAGCCTGTAAGAATCATTACATTACCATCCTGTGTTACATTTTAAACCCTAAAAACTCCTCTTTGGGCCCTTCTGCCAAGCTGTAGGGTCTGCTCTGACCCTTGGGCCTGTCTGCAAGCAGAGGGTGTTGTTCCATCAAAAGGGGATCACCTTCAGCCGGCCACACCATTGTTTTCCAATTGTTCAGTAACTGAGGGATCTCAAAGCTTGCTTTCATTTCAATCTCACTTATAGTTTCCATATTCTCAAAATCTTTTGCCAGGCAATCATATTGATAAGGCTTTCCTGTTTCATCTTCCCCAACAGGTGGGAAATGTCTGAATTCAGGAGTGCTGTGAGAGCTACAGCTCACAGGGCAGCACAGACTGTGCTGGGGTGGATTGGGACAGTTGGGTTTTACGTCCTGTCCTTTTGCAGCCAGGACACCACAGGGAATCTGTGCAACCCTGGGCACCAGGCAGCTCCTACAGGTGTGGGCTTGGAGAGGGGAAATCACTGCTGGTGCAGATGGAACTCCCAGAATCAGGGTTAATGGCACAGAGAGACAGGGGAATAACCCAGAGAGGGGCTGTGCGGGCAGGGGTGGTGCTGCTGGAGATGTGGGTGCATCCCTGTGAAACTGCAGGGCAGCCTCATCCCAGCTGTGGGCAGAGGGCACCAGGGGCTGCCAAGGGCTCCAGGTGCTGAAAGGGCACCAGGGGGTGCAAAGGCACCAGGGCTGAAAGGGTACCAGGGGCTTCAAAGGGTTCCAGGGGCTGCAAAGGCTCCAGGGCTGCAAAGGGCACGAGGGGCTCCAAAGGGATCCAGGGATAAAAGGGCTCCAGGGAGTGCAAAGGGCTCCAGGGCTGAAAGATGCCAGGGGCTACAAATGGCTCCAGGGGCTGCCAAGGGCACCAAGGGCTGTAAAGGACCCCAGGGACTGGAAAAGGCACCAGGGGATGAAAGGGCATCACGAGCTGCAAAAGGCACCAGAGGCTGAAAGTGCACCAGGGATGAAAGAGCGCCAGGAGCTGCAAAGGGCACCAGGGGCTGCAAAGGGCTCCAAGGATGAAAGGGTTCCAGGGAAGAAAGGGATCCAGGGCTGCCAAGGCCACATTGATTCTGATTCTCCACAGAGCAGCAGGAATTCTGAGCAGGATGCAATGATGGTATGACACCCCACACAATGGGGATGCTCTGCTTGGAGCTCCTGGTGCCCTGCTGCTTGTTTTTCCTGCACACAGCAGCTCTGAGATGCAGGAACTCTCCAAATGTGGCACCTGTGGATGGTGTCCCTGCCCATCTGAGGGAAGTTCTGGCCCAGACTGGAGTGGAAGTATGTTTAGTTCTAAAACTGAAGCTCACACCTGACCTTGGGCTCCTGGAGGATGGAGGAATCAGACAGTTGGTGTGTTCCAGACAGAAAACATCTTTTAGCAAAGCACATTTTTGGTGAATCTGCAAGTCTTGAGCATCCCATGGGAAGAGAGACCTGGCACTATGAGAGGAGAGGGATTTATCTGTACCTGGGAGCTGGAGGTGGCACGTTTAAGGGCAGGTTGAGCTGTGAGTGTGTCTGGCACAAGCTGACACTGCTCTCAGGCTAGAATAGGTTTCCATTTTCCAGGCAATCGCAGAGGAAAGAGATTGTCTCATTTTCTCGTGTGCATATATCTGGTCTCCCGGTTGCCGAGGCAACACTGTATATGTTTGCAGGCTGGAAGGATCTGGGGATGGAAAATGAAGCCAGGGAGTGGACTGAGGAGAGAAGTCCAGCAGGAATTTTCCCCATGACTTTTGTGGCCGATTGGCCAGCGCTAATTTAAACCTCTCTCCGGGGATTAGTCATCAAACCTGAGATTTTCATTTTTATGATTTCAAATCAACCGCAGTGGCTCCTGGGAGGCTGTTTTTAATGTTGAAATGAACCTCGTGGAGATGTAGGGGATGCAGGATGGGAGCCAGCAGGGAGGGGAATTCCATAGAAACACAAACAAGGTACAACATCGTGCTCCAGCCTGTGGAAAGCTGAGCCCCTGAGGAGCAGCAGCCTGGTGCATACCTGCATTTTCCCCTGCAGGATGGACGCTGCATTTCAGTGCATGGCTGTGGTGTGTCTGCAGCCCCAGGGTTTGGTTTTTTAGGGTGTCTCAAGCACAGGGAGAAGATGCTGGGAAAACCCTGCACGTTGTTGTGCCAAGGAAGGTCCTGGCTGCACCTTTGAGAGTCCCATGGCACAACTGAAGGTTCTTAGAGGTTTCTTTTTCTCCCAGGTCTGCAGTCATCATTTCCTGACAGATCTTGCTGCTTCGAGCTTGCACTCTGTGACCATGTTCACAGGGGTTTTCACATTGGGGAAGAGACAAGGATCTGACTCCATGTTTCACAAGGCTTGATTTATTATTTTGTGATATATATTACATTAAAACTATACTAAAAGAATAGAAGAAAAGGTTTCTTCAGAAGGCTGGCTAAGAATAGAATAAGAAGGAATGATAACAAAGGCTTGTGGCTCGGTTTGCTGTCCAAGGCAGCTGACTGTGATTGGCCATTAATTAGAAGCAACCACATGAGACCAATCCCAGATGCACCTGTTGCATTCCACAGCAGCAGATAACCATTGTTTACATTTTGTTCCTGAGGCCTCCCAGCTTCTCAGGAGGAAAAATCCCAAGGAAAGGATTTTTCATAAAAGATGTCTGTGACAGCACTCAAGGTGGGCACTGCCCCAGATTTGGAGCATCCCTTGGGCAGAGAAAGGGAATGAACTCGGGAGGGTGTGGGAGCTGTTTTGTGGATGCCTTGAAGGGCTGAAGAAGGGCATTGTTGAGAATAATTCGTTTATTTACATTCAGTCCTGCTGCACTGCTCAGAAAGTCACAGAAGGTTCCTGCCTGCTCCAGACAGGTTTTTGGGGATTGTGCCTTTTAAATTCTTACTGATTTGAAGGTTTATTTGTATTTCTGTATTTCTGTGAGGGTGGGCAGGCCCTGGCACAGGTGCCCAGAGCAGCTGTGGCTGCCCCTGGATCCCTGGCAGTGCCCAAGGCCAGGTTGGACAGGGCTGGGAGCAGCCTGGGACAGGGGAAAGTGTCCCTGCCATGGCAGGGGGTGGCACTGGATGGGGTTTAAAATCCCTTCAAACACAAACTAATGCAAAAATGCCTCAGCTTTAGCTTTTGTATTTTTCAGCTTCTGTGCTGCTTTAGTGTGTGGGTCTGGGCTCCATATTAAGGGATGCTGAGCTCTGTGCACAGAGCAGGGAGACAAAACAATTCCTGCTCCAGCTGGGCACCAAGGACAAATGATCCAAATCTCAGCCCAGGAGCACAAACCTCGTGGGCTGCAGAGAGAAAAACAAGCAGGGTGGGACTGCCTGGGCTAAAGCTGGAATGGAACAAGGAACTGCAAGGTGCAAATGGAGCAGAACTGATCCAAGGGAGAGACCCCGGGAGCGCTAGTGCATTTTGGGGCCATTTTGGTTCATCTTGGGTTCATTTTGGGGCCATTTTGGTTCACCTTGGGTTCATTTTGGGGCCATTTTGGTTCATCTTGGGTTCATTTTGGGGCCATTTTGGTTCACCTTGGGTTCATTTTGGGACCATTTTGGTTCATCTTGGGTTCATTTTGGGACCATTTTGGTTCATCTTGGGTGCAGCCCTGGCTGGGCTCTTGTGCTGCCCAAGGTGAATCCATTGAGAAGATTCTTTTAATAAATTCCTGCTTTATTCTGTAACTCCTCCAGCCTCTGTTCTAGGCCCGCCTGCACAAGGCATCAATTTGGGATTCTACCCTGCAGCCTGAATTGCCCTGGCAGGGCCAGAGCCAGACCCACACAGGCACCTCCATCCTTCCCATCACTCTTTCCCCCACTCCACCTGGCACTTTCACCCTCTATGGACTCTGTGTGTGATGAAAAAGCCCCTTCAGCTCTTCAAAGCATTTTGGGGGTTTCCTGCAGCAGAAGTGACCTTTTCTCTACCTCTGCCCCTGCCTGTAAATGGTGATTTGTGCTGAAACTTCAAAACTCCTGGCACAAGGTTGGTGTTTCTGCTGGGCAGCTTCCTCTGGCTTTCTTCATCTCGAGCAAATAAATAAGGCAAGAACTTCACAAGGAAAGGGAAGCAGAGGAGGTGGCAGTGCCATTCCTGTTGGAAAGCTGGCATTCCTCACCTCTGCTAAATGAGGTTCAGAGAGGACATTTGGGATGTGGATTTTTAATCTCACCCTTTGATTTCACTGCATCAAGGTTGGGTTTTGCATCCTTTTTTGTTAATCACTTGAGAACAGACTTATAAATAGAAAAACTGCCCAGCAATTGGTGTTCAAAAATCCTCCTTGCATGTAATACAGGATTCAATAAGTGTGGGTAGGGAGATGCTGATGCTGAAGTTGATGCCTTGAGAAGGCTGACCTAGAGCAGAGGCTGGACAGAGATACAGAATGCAGCAGGGATTTATTAAAAGGATCTCCTCAATGGATGCACCTTGGGCAGCACAAGAGCCCAGCCAGGGCTGCACCCAAGATGAACCAAAATGGTCCCAGAATGAACCCAAGGTGAACCAGAATGGCCCCAAAATGAACCCAAGATGACCCAAAATGGCCCCAAAATGCACGAGCGCTCCCGGGTTCTCTCCCTGGGATCAGTTCTGCTCCATTTGCACCTTGCAGTTCATTGTCCCATTCCAGCTTTAGCCCAGGCAGTCCCACCCTGCTTGTTTTTCTCTCTCCAGCCCACGGTGTTTGTGCTCCTGGGCTGAGATTTGGATCATTTGTCCTTGGTGCCCAGCTGGAGCAGGAATTGTTTTGTCTCCCTGCTCTGTGCACAGAGCTCACCATCCCTTAATATGGAGCCCAGACCCACACACTAAAGCAGCACAGAAGCTGAAAAATATAAAAACTAAAATCTGAGGCATCAAAGCTGCCCTGGGATATTTCTCCAACCTCTCCCCTCCCCTCTCAGGTCTCTGGGCCCTTCCCTGCTGGTGACACTGAGCCTTGGGGCAGCTGCAAGGGGCTCGGAGGGGTCTGTCTGTCTGTCTGTCCGTCTGTCCTTAGGGAGACCAGGCTGAGCGGGGTGTGGATGTCTTGGAGCAGCATATGGAGGGTGCTTACAGCCAGAGTGTTTTCAGCTGTTGGGAAAAAGGCTGTAAAATGTGATTCCCACCATTCCAGCCCTCTGGGCTCGGACTACATCAAATTGGGTATTTTGCCTCTGGCACAAACCAAAACCTGATGTGCCAGAGGATGGTAAAGCTCTCACTTAATCCCTTTAATTGCTTAATACCACAGCCAGCAAGGAAATGTGTTCTGATCCCGTTAATCTTTGCTGTGAAAGAAACGCTTTTGTAATTGTATCCACAGCTCAAAACCCCCTGTTCTTCCCAGAGCCCAAAAACACACCCTTCCCTCTCCATCACCACCAGCACCTTCAGCAGGCTAATGGGAGAGGCAGAAAATGATTGTTTCACTCTTAAAACTCTTAAAAAATAAAAAAGAGGTGAAGCACAAGGTCCAGCTGAGCAGGATGGGCAAGGCAAAGGGGCTGCCCCACTTCAGGGGATGCTCCAGGGAGCTGCCTGGATCCCTGCCAAGGTTTTTAGCCCCTCCAGTTTCCAAAGCAGCACACTTCATCCAAAGAGGAAGAGAGGAAAAGCTGGGAGGGAGGAAGGGAGGGTGTTTCTGGTATTGAGCAGCAGTGCAGGGCTATTTCTCTCAGCAGCTGACAGTGTAAATGCATTTCCTGGCAGGCAGCTCGCTCTGTATTAAAATTCTTGATGAAGATTATTAAAGTGTGTTTATGAAAAGCCTGCGAGTGCTTCTTGGACTGCGAGCTGCCTTTTCACAATGACATGTTTGGGTGAGTGCTCAGGGGTTATTAAAACCAAGCTGGCCAAACCCACCCCATCCACTGCTCCAGGTGGGATCTGCAGAAAACTGGACTGTCCCAGTTTGGTCAGAAAGGAACCAGTGTGGGGTGACACTGGCTGCTGCAACCCCAGAACCATTCCACAAAGCCTTGAGTGTGTTCTGTGATTGTGGAATGGATGGATGGATGGATGGATGGATGGATGGATGGATGGATGGGGGATGGATGGATGGATGGATGGATGATGGATGGATGGATGGATGGATGGATGGATGGATGGATGGATGGATGGGGGATGGATGGATGGATGGATGGATGGATGGATGGATGGATGATGGATGGATGGATGGATGGATGGATGGATGGATGGATGGATGGGGGATGGATGGATGGATGGATGGATGGATGGATGGATGGATGGATGGGGGATGGATGGATGGATGGATGGATGGATGGATGGATGGATGGGGGATGGATGGATGGATGGATGGATGGATGGATGGATGGATGGATGGATGGATGGATGGGGGATGGATGGATGGATGGATGGATGGATGGATGGATGGGGGATGGATGGATGGATGGATGGATGGATGGATGGATGGATGGATGATGGATGGATGGATGGATGGATGGATGGATGGATGGATGGATGGATGGATGGATGGAGGGACGGATGGATGGATGGATGGATGGAGGGATGGATGGAGGGATGGATGGATGGATGGATGGATGATGGATGGATGGATGGATGGATGGATGGATGGATGGATGGATGGATGGATGATGGATGACCCCCAGGTGGGTCAGGGCTGCAGTGAGGTGCCCAGGGATGCTAAGGAGCCATGGAGTTCTGGTCACTCCATTTTCTCCCCTGACAGGGCCCATGGGGGCAGCAACAGTGGACCCCCCCCCCCGCACTGGTGCCAGCAAAGCTTTTGGAAATATTCCATGCTGGAGACAGCCATCAAATTCTAGAGACATTAATGTCCCCATGGCAATGCCACCTCCTGTGCTGGCACCTGGAGGTCCTGTCACCCTGTCATCCAGGGCCCCAACTCCCTTTTCTCTATGCTCTTCCCTTCCCAGCCTGAGGTAGGGTTTTTTTAATGTGGGAGATCAGGTTGTATATCTAAATATATGTCCTTACAAAAAAAAAAAAATGTTTCCAAGAACAATGGTGGAAAGAGCCCAAAAATGTGCTAAGAAGGATGAATGCATTAGGCTTGGAGTCCAAGGAAAATATCAGAAGGGTGAATCAGAGAGAAAGAGAGGAAGAGGAAAGAAATAGAAACGTATGGAGTTCTTAAAAAGCCATTTTTTTCCTTTTAATGTTCATGGCAGCTTTTCAATTTGAGCTTTGAGTGCTGGAGAAATGTGTCCACTGCTGCTGCCTGGAGCTGTGCTCCGAGGGGATGCAAAGGCATTGTTGCAGTGACACGTTC
Organism: Melospiza georgiana; assembly: GCF_028018845.1. Classification (NCBI taxonomy): domain Eukaryota; kingdom Metazoa; phylum Chordata; class Aves; order Passeriformes; family Passerellidae; genus Melospiza; species Melospiza georgiana. The sequence continues at coordinate 1,604,801 of NC_080456.1, read as the reverse complement.
AATCTGGTTTCAATCCAGCCCCATTCAGAAATACAGAACAGCTTGGTCAGAAGGGACCTTTGGAGGTCACATTCTTAGAGGAACATCCCTTAATTCTTTGGGGTCTTTCTCTGGGGTTTCCCTCCTGGCTCCTGCTGCCTCTGGCTCATCTCTGTTAAATTCCACGTGTGCTGCAGAGTACCCAGCACATCCTCCTAACCCTGGGGGGTCAGAGACAGCGTGTCCTGGGATTGTTCTCCTCCTCCAGCAAGTCTAAAGCTCTTCCTCCTGGGGAAAGGTGAATCCCATGTGATGTCAGTGATTTTTGTAATTGTATTCATAGCTCAAAGCCCCCTGTTCTTCCCAGAGCCCAAAAACCCACCCTTCCCTCACCACCACCAGCAGCAGCACCTTCAGCAGGGTAATGGGAGAGGTAGAAAATGCTGGTTTCAGTCTTAAAACCCTCCCAAAACTAAAAGAAAAAAAAAAGGCAAAGCACAAGCTCCAGCTGAGCAGGAGGTGGGAGCAGGATGGCACTGAGCCATGGCAGGATGGTCCTGGTGCCACCCAGGCCATCCCCACAGTGCCAGGAGAGGGGGAATGGGTTAAAATTGCCAGAGAGCAGGGTTAAGAAGGGTATTGGGAAGGAATTCCTGGCTGGGAGGGTGGGCAGGTCCTGGCACAGGGTGCCCAGAGCAGCTGGGGCTGCCCCTGGATCCCTGGCAGTGCCCAAGGCCAGGCTGGACAGGGTTTGGAACAGCCTGGGACAGTGGGAGGTATCCCTGCCATGGCAGGGGTGGCACTGGATGGGCTTTAATTCCCTTCCAAACCATTCTGGGATTCTGAGTGCTGGTTGAGCAGCCCAGCAGGATGAAATTTGTGGTGGATGCTGAAGGTGTGGGACATTTCCTGGAGCAGGGCCAGCCTGTGTCCTCTGCAGGTGGCACCACCCTGGGCTTTGGCTGGTTCTCTGTGTCTGCTGATGGTGTCTGCAAACTCAAGCACCAGCCTGGGTGTCCTGGCAGATCTCTGTCCCTTTTGTGCTTTGGGCAGGCTAAATCCAAGTTGTCTTGTCCCTTATCTCCCCCTTTTATTACTGGATCTGTCCCTTCCCTTCTCCCGCAGCTCAGACCCCTTCCCACACTATCAGAGGTCCCAGCCTCAGGAGTGCTGATTGCTGAGGGCAGATGAAGAGGCCAGAAAACAAATATTGTGACAAAATCTTGACTTTGGTTGCATGAAGCAGGAAGAATGAGGGTAAGTGAGGATGGAGTGGTGGCTGCAGGCAGAGGTGGAAGCAGAGCTGGGACACCAAGCCCAAATTCATACCCTGGTGACTGTGACATCCATCAGGGTTAAAGACAATCTGTGTCTCATTAATCATCTGATATAAACAGAGGGAGACTCACTGGAACAGAGTGGTGTCACTGGATGAATGGCCAGCAGTTGGAAAATAAACATTTCAAGCTCTGTCTCAGCGTTTATTTTTGCTAAATGCCTTCTGTGCACCCGGGTGTTCTGCTCACAGTGGGGAACTGCTGCCCCAAATCCATCCCCAGGAGCAATGCTGCAGCAGGGACCTGGGCTGCTGGGGAAAAGATGCACCAAATAGAGCGCAGGAAAAATCCTGGAGCAGCCACAGTGGGGAACCACTGCCCAAATCCATCCCCAAGCTGTGGGGAGCATCCCCAGGCTGCCGTGTGGAGCAGCCAGAGCAGGCTGCCCTGTTGGGGAAGATGAAACAGGAAAGCCTTACAAATATGATTGTCTGGCAAAAGATTTTGAGAATATAGAAACTATAAGTGAGATTGAAATCAAAGCAAGCTTTGAGATATCTCAGTTACTGAACAACTGGAAAACAATGGTGTGGCTGGCTGAAGGTGATCCCCTTTTGATGGAACAACACCCTCTGCTTGCAGACAGGCCCAAGGGTCAGAGCAGACCCTACAGCTTGGCAGAAGGGCCCAAAGAGGAGTTTTTAGGGTTTAAAATGTAACACAGTGTGGTAATGTAATGATTCTTATAGGCTGTATGTAAATGCTGTAGGATTTGTATCTTGTACTAGACTGGTTAGTGAGAATCAGAATATTCAACACAGAAGAAGATTTATGGTATTGTAATGGGAACCTCACTCTCTTGTACCCTTCGTACATAAGAGCGTACCCTTCTTTGCTCTTACGCTTTTGCTCTCTTACCCTTTTACTCTCTCGCCCTCTCATCCTCTCTCCCCCTCTCTTCTCTCAGCCCTGCTCTGAGCTGTGGCTGGCAGCTCCCAGCAGGGCCCTGCACCCAGGCCCTTTGCAATAAACCCCAAATTCCAGCCCTGGCTGCAGAGATCTCTCGTCTCCGTCCGTCCCAACTGTGCTACCCCTCAACACTCCTACACTGCCCTGGGTGGTTTCATGCTTTAACTGAGAGCTAAAAGGTTTCTCTCCTGGTATCCCCTGGGTTTTAGCAGGTGGGAGGTACAGCATGGTTGGGCTTGGGCAGGGTGGCATCCCTGGAATCCCAGCCTGTGGTCAGCTGTGACCCAGGGTAAGTGGCACTTGTGTCTCCACGGGTGCTCTCCATATCCAATGTTTGATTTCCACAAACCACAGTTGGTTTTTCTTCAAACCTCTCCTTGCTGTTGGGGTTTTTTCCCTCCCCACTTCCCTGTGCACAAACCCACCAGGTGCAGGCTAGAATTACCCCAACATGTCTTTATTCTGATTTATTAACCTGGTTATTGTACAGATGATTAGAGACATGTTTGGGGAGATTTTACCACCTCAGAGCAGACGTGTAGCTGTTACAGGGCAGTTAATCCTTTACAAATATGGTTTTAATCATGCCACATTTCACACACAAGAACTGTCCTATTCCCTGTAATGGATAACTGGAAACCTCAGTATAAAGAATTTAATTTCAAGTTATTTTTTTTCCCACAGGCTCATTAACTTCTGCTGCTCAGGAGATATTAACAAAACCACAAGCGCACAGCTCAGCTCCAATATCCAACCCTTCCACATCCCACCAGGATCCCAGCTGGTGCATTTGCTGTACAAGGACCTCCACATGGAGAGGGATTTGCTGAGCCCTGAGCAGGTGAGTGGATTTTGCTGCATCAATGGACCTGTTACCTTATTATTCTTATTTTTACCATATCTCAGTGCACCTTGTTCCACCTTTGCCGCGCTGCCTGTTGGGGTTGCAAGAAGCTGGAAATACAACACAACCCCCCTGCTGTGACATGAGGAATAATAAATTCCATTAGAAATGGCATTTTGGGCCTTAGGTTTCTGCTGGTGAGAAGAAAGCTATGCTTGGTAGGAAAATAAATGACATAAACTCTGGCTTTTCCTGTGCCTGATGACTTGCCATGCCATCCAGCCTGGTTCCCATCCAGCCACTCCCCAGGATGGGCTGCTTACAGGAGAAGACAGGTTGAGAAAAGAAAGAATTTCCACTGAATTAAATTAAGTTATTCGAGCTGGAAAAACAAACTCTTGGCACAGCCTGAAGCCAGGGCCTGCCTGGTGCCTCCCCAGCTCAGCAGGAGATGCTGCCATGCAGCAGGGTAGCTCCCTGCCCTCCCAGCTGAGCCAGGGAAATGCAGATGTGGGGGAGCCCCCAGTATCACTGGCCAGGGGTCTATGTACAGACCATAAACGGGACAGGCTGCTGTGGAACTGTTTTATTTATGTGCCTTGAGCTGTTTGATTTTCCAGCATCAGTCTCATTACATGGCTATGACAATGGGAAGATGCCAGCAGCTCACATCCCAGGCAGCAGACACAAAACTTAATGTTACAACTCATTTAGTAAGTTTTTTTGACCAATCACACAAAGCAAAAGCACATTGACAGCAGTTCTGTCCAACCACCATAAGCACAGTCACCTTTGGTTAAACAATGCTTGCTTATTTCCAATACAATACCTGCTTGTAAGCCTTAAAGCACAATGCACAGAGCTCCATTATTAAGCTTTAGCCTTCCTAATATCTTGCTAGATAAACTTTCTGTAGCTTAGAGAGTTATTCTAGACAAGCATTAATACACAGACCATTGTTCTATTTGTCCTTACGTTTCTACAGTTTAAATAATTTTTCTGCTGACCTGTCTCATGACTACTGCTTAGCTCTGCTCACAGTTCTGCTGTCTCTGAGGCCTGCCTTTTGCAGCTTTCCCCAAACCCCCTAATTTTGTGGATTCTCACACCCAGCACCCCTTGGCCCTGTCCCCAGAGTGCCACTCCCTCCAGTGTCCCCAGGGCTGGCTGGCAGGGAGGGACAGCAGCCCCCCTTTGCCCTGGCACTGCTGGGAGCCCTGGCTGCCCCCCTTGTGTGGCTCTGTTGTGTCTGGGGCTCCACACTGGGGGGTTTTGTCCCCATCCCCACCCTGCCCTTCTCCCCCAGCCCCCGGGCAGGGAGGACAAGGGGACATTCTTTGGAGAACACTGGGGGATCTCAGAGCAGGGCAGCCAGCCCACACTGCCCTCCACACCTGGGTCATGCTGGGCACTGGCATTTTTGGGACCGTCTGGGCACCACAATGAGCTGAGCAGGGTGAGGAGATGGGGTCAGGGCTTGGGCAGCCAGGCAGAGGGGACATCCCACAGACCTGCAAGCAGCACTGCAGCCTGGAGCAGCCCAGGGAGCGAGGGCTGAGGGCCTGAGCCATCCCCTGCTGGCTTTGCAGTGTCCCACTGGCACCCCACGCCTAGGGGAGCCCCCCAGCCCCACGTGTTGTTTGGTTTGGAATAAGGGAGGCTCTGTCTGCAGAGTTTTCCACAGTCCACCTCCTAAACTTTCCCATTTCTTCTCCTCATCACACCCAGCAGGTCCCAACAGGTCAAATATTCTGGGGGCCAGTTGCTGCTTGCATGCCTGGAAGGATATTGGTGGGTGGGTGGGTGGGTGGGATGCTGGGTGATGTGACCGTGTTCACAGGGGTTTTGGACTGGAGAAGAGATGAGGATCTGACTCCATGTTTCAGAAGGTTTGATTTATTATTTTATGATATATATTACATTAAAACTATACTAAAAGAATAGAAGAAAGGATTTCATCAGAAGGCTGGCTAAGAATAGAATAGGAAAGAATGATAACAAAGGTTTGTGGCTTGGACAGAGAGTCTGAGCCAGCTGACTGTGATTGTCCATTAATTAGAAACAACCACATGAGACCAATCACAGATGCACCTGTTGCATTCCACAGCAGCAGATAACCATTGTTTACATTTTGTACCTGAGGCCTCTCAGCTTCTCAAGAGGAAAAATTCTCAGGAAAGGATTTTCTGTAAAGGATGTCGGCGACAGGGTGAGCCCTCCCTTTCCTGCCCCTCTGCCCAGGATCACAGCTTTTTCCACTCTCCCTTTCTATGAGATTCTGCCCTGCCTTGCTTCCTGCAGGAGATGAGCTCTGGAAGGCCCCCAGTGACAATGGCACAGGGTGTGGAGGGCACCAGGAGCCCGGGGAGGATGCAGGGGCTGCAGGGTGAGTGAGGATGCCCAGGAGTTGCTGTGGAAATGTGTAAGAAAAGAGGGAAAAGCCACTAAGCCCAGCCAAGGATGGAGTGCTCTCCATCCATGCAGATTTTCATGACATACTTACTGTTAAACAGTTAAAATGTGCATTCTGCACGGCTCAAATCCCAGCAAGAACAAGCTCTGGGGAAGGGGGAAAGCAGAGTGAAGCAGGGCTGGGTGGGTTTATGTCCCCCTGGCTTTGGGCTAGGGCTGGGATCTGTGTAGGGCAGAAGGTGAGACCCCATGTGTGGGAGAACCAAGATTTGGCCCTCCTGGGTCAGGCTTAGGAGGTCCAAGAGCAGCTGCTATGCAAAACCTCTGGGGTTTTTTCCCTTTCATCCCATCACAAAAACCTCACCTAGGGAGTTTTTCCCACCAGCCTTCCTCTGCACAAGCAGGAACTTCCCTGAGGTTGGCCAAATTTCCACCAGGGCTTTCCAGGGGATTCCTCCCCCGTTCCTGCTCAGCTCTCTCCCTGCCTGTGCAGCTGTGGAGCAGGGATGGTGCAGGGCCAGCTCTCCCCACGGGTTTGCAATAAAGCTGTCGGCAGCGGCGGGGCTGGGGCTGGGGATGCGATTTGGGAGGCAGAGCTTCCCTCCATCCCTCCATCACCGCCTGCCTGCGGGCGCCAGGGACAGAGCTGGCGCTGCTCCCACCTGAGGAGCGGCCAGAGCGAGCCAAGATGTCTGGTGAGGAGGAAGAGGCTGTCTGTGAGCACCGAGGGGAGCCCTGCACAGACCCTCTGCCCCATGCAGCTTCCCAAAGGCATTCCCAAAGAAAGGAGCAGGCAGAGAGGTGTCTGGATTTCCGTAAAAAACAAAAACCCTAACCCCAACCTTCATCGCAATCCTAATCCTGACCTTAACCCTGAATGAAATCCTAAACCTAACCCCAAACCTAATTCCACAGCTAGGAGCCTGCAGAGAATTCTCTGCACCTCCATCAGAAAGAGAAACCCTAATCCTAAACCTACGCCTAACCCTATTCATAATTCTAATCCAGAACCTAACCCTAACCCCTAACCCGAACCCAAATCCTAAACCTACACTGAACCCTACTCATAATCCTAATACAGAACCACACCCTAACACTAATCCTAATCCTAAACCTCAAGATACTACTAACCCTAAACCTAATCCTAACCAATATCCTAATCCTAACCCTAACTCTAACCACAACCCTAAACAAAATCCTAAACCTAAACTTAACCATAATCTTAACCCTAACCCTAAACCTCACCCTAAGCCTAAAACTAACTCTAATCCTAACCTTAGACCTATACCTAATCCTAACCCTAATCCTAATGGTAATTTAATACTAATCCCAATCCTAATCCTGAGCCTAACCCTAACACCAACCCTAACCTTAAACCTATATCTAATCCTGACCCTAATGCTAATGCTAACTCTAACCCTAATACTAATCCTGGCCTCAACCCTAACTCCAACCCTAATCCTAACACTATCCCTAACCCTAAACCTAACCCCAACCCCAACCCAAATCCTAACCCTATCCTAATCTTAACCCAAATCCTGACCCAAACCCAAATCCAACCCTAATCCTAACCCTAAACCCTAAGGACCATCAGCCCTGCATGTGCCAGGGACATTTTTGCCCCTTTGCATGGGGAAACTGAGGCAGGGGGTTCCCAGAGGAGTTGCTCCACAACCCCTCAGTCTCAGCAGCAGAACCCCTCAGTCCCACAGAAGGTGCTGAGGAAATGAGGAATTTCCATCCTGCCAAAAATTCAAACGTTTCAGACTGTGTGTGTGTCATCTTTAAATAAAGAAGTTTGGAATTTCACCTACAGAGGAGAAATTTCCTCTTGTCTTTACAAGTAAAACTGAATACAGGAGAGGAATAAGGCACAGCACAAGGACTGACCCTCCCCAAACACCACACTCGGAACCCTGCAGAAGTGTTCTCTGAAGAGGTTTTCATCAAACCAAAATGTGCCTGCAAAATTCTGTCTGCTAAAACTCAGTTCAGCTGGAAAAACACTGTCTAGCTTTTCCCCTTGAAGTTATCTCCCTGGACCTCATGCAAAGCCTTATTTTTTTACTCCTTTCTGAGATGGGCTCCACTTCTCCATCTCAAGGTGCCCACAAATCATTATTTTATTCTATTTTTTTTTCATTCCTTAAATTTCCTTCCTTTTAAAAATAATTATTTAATTTCCTTCTCTTTTTAATTTCATTTCAATTGCCTCTGTTCCTGCTGTGGGTTTGATTCACTCTCAGATGTCCCTGCGCTTCTCAGCGAGTTTCAGAACCAGAAATGTGTTTTCAGACATGAGTTTTTTTTATTTGGCACTGGAGATGCTGATGAAATTATTCAGCACGTGAAATGAAGCAGCCATGAGGTATCGCTGAAAATTCAAAGAGAGGGAAAAATGGGACAGGGATGGGATTGGGATGGGGATGGGATGGGGTGGTTGGTGATGCTCTCAGCCCACAACTCTCCTGGGAAGCTGTAAAGGCCTGGAGACAGTTGTGTGCATGGAAGCAGCTCCTGCCTCATTCCTGCCACATCCTGGGACATGAGGACTTTAATTTGGACCTTTCTGCTTCAGTCCTTGTCTCTCAGGCTCACGGTGGGATTTTTGGAGTTGTCCTGTGCGGGGCCAGGGTTTGAGCTCGATGATCCTTGTGGGTCCCTTCCAGCTGAGCATATTCTGCAGTTCTAATCTGTGTTTCCTGTGTTATTTCTGTTCATCCTGGTGCCCAGGGAATGCTGGGGTCAGGAGGAGCTCTGGCCCTTTCTGAGGCCTTGGCAAGGGATGGAGAGGTATTTCTGTATCAGCTGGGGTCACTGGGAGCTGCAGGCTGACTTTCTCATGGGAAGAGCAGCCTTGGTCAGTCTGAGTGACCCCTCCTGTGTGGATTTGTGCATTTGGGGCTGGGTGGGCTCTTATTTCCTTGGTGCATTCACCTCTGCCTCTCTCAAAATGTAAATCCTGTGTGAGACCCAGCAGTGGATGCTTTATCAAAGCAAGATGAAGAGGCACCAAAAGAGCAAAAATTAATAGTTAAGGGGATGAGGATGGGTTCCAAATCATCATTTTGGTGATCCTGACATCTCTGCTCCCATGGCAAACACTGGCCCTGGCTAAGCCCGAGGGAAGGGAAGGGAAGGGAAGGGAAGGGAAGGGAAGGGAAGGGAAGGGAAGGGAAGGGAAGGGAAGGGAAGGGAAGGGAAGGGAAGGGAAGGGAAGGGAAGGGAAGGGAAGGGAAGGGAAGGGAAGGGAAGGGAAGGGAAGGGAAGGGAAGGGAAGGGAAGGGAAGGGAAGGGAAGGGAAGGGAAGGGAAGGGAAGGGAAGGGAAGGGAAGGGAAGGGAAGGGAAGGGAAGGGAAGGGAAGGGAAGGGAAGGGAAGGGAAGGGAAGGGAAGGGAAGGGAAGGGAAGGGAAGGGAAGGGAAGGGAAGGGAAGGGGAGTCTGGCTGTGATTTCACATTTTCCCTGGAGGCTGAGGATGCTCGTAGGGCTGACAACCCCAATGAACTCCAGAGCCCCCAGTGCAGCTGACAGCTCGGCTGGGAACAGACACAGCCCCATCCTGCCCTGGTGTTGTTGTTGGCAGGCAGGCCTGGAGGCCTCCAGGTTGCATTTGTCAAGAGCACAAGCTCAGGAAAATTGTTCTCATCTGAACAAACACCATCAGTTGCTGCCAGCTGTTGCAGTGCCCCAGCAGAGGGTTCACAGGGCTGGGCCTCTTCCCCAGCCTGGGCTCCTGGTTTAACTGGCAGGCTAGGAGGACTTGTCTCAGTCTAGGGGATGTTTTCAGGGGGTGTTTTGTTGCTCGTGCCTCTCCAGCTTCCATCCAGGTGAAGGAATGGGGTCAGTGTGGACACCTGTGGGAACCCAGGAAATTTCTCTGGCTGCCCTGGAGGACTCGAGACCCTGCCCAGGGGGCTCAGAGACCTTGGCCCCTGTGCCTTTGATTTAGTCCTTGGAAAAAACAATTACCAACCTTATATGAAGAATTACAAGCCACAAAAGTTTAAGTAGAATGATAGTGAATTTATCACAGGGTGAAAAATAGATTTTTGGGGTTTTTAGAATGGGGGTTCAAGGGGAAAGATGGAGGAATCTGGGCGTGTCCAGCCTTTCTTCTCCTTCTTGGCCTCCATCTTCTGCTGTGATGGTGGCACTTTTCGATTGGTTTAGAGTAGAAGCTCACTGTCTAACATAGGTGATAGGTATTGGGAAGGGATTGTAAACATTGTACACACAGTTTTTAGTATAACAAGATAACACTGCCCTGGGGGCAGGCAGAGTGCCTGGAACTGTCCTGCTGAGTGGACCTTGGCTGGACAGGAGAAAGAATTTTATAGATAAGAAACAATAAACAACCTTGAGACCAAGAAATTAAGAGTTCTGACTCCTTCTTCGAGTGCTGGGCTGGGAAAAGAGACTTTGTGACACTTCTGTGCCAGCGGGAAACCTGAGGAGCAGCCCCTGTTATGGGGGGAAGCTCCATCCCAGCACCACCAGAGCTCCTGCAGGCCTGGACTTGTCCCCACGGGCCCAGTGCAGCACCCAGGCAGCCCAAAGTGTCTGTGGGGTGAAACACCACACACCCAGGCAGCCCAAAGTGTCTGTGGGGTGAAACACCACACACCCAGCCAGCCCAAAGTGTCTGTGGGGTGAAACACCACACACCCAGCCAGCCCAAAGTGTCTGTGGGGTGAAACACCACACACCCAGCCAGCCCAAAGTGTCTGTGGGGTGAAACACCACACACCCACAGCCAAAAGTGTCTGTGGGGTGAAACACCACACACCCACAGCCAAATGTGTCTGTGGAGTGAAACACCACACACCCAGCCAGCCCAAAGTGTCTGTGGGGTGAAACACCACACACCCACAGCCCAAAGTGTCTGTGGGGTGAAACACCACACACCCAGCCAGCCCAAAGTGTCTGTGGGGTGAAACACCACACACCCAGCCGGCCCAAAGTGTCTGTGGGGTGAAACACCACACACCCACAGCCCAAAGTGTCTGTGGGGTGAAACACCACACACCCACAGCCAAAAGTGTCTGTGGGGTGAAACATCACACAGCCAGCCAGCCCAAAGTGTCTGTGGGGTGAAACACCACACACCCAGCCGGCCCAAAGTGTCTGTGGGGTGAAACACCACACACCCACAGCCCAAAGTGTCTGTGGGGTGAAACACCACAGTGCTGCTGTTTGGTTCAGCACCAAGGCCCAGACAAGCTCAGGCACACCCTGTCCACCTATATTGGTGATATTCCAACACCCTCAGCCCTCTCCCTGCAAGGAGGACATGGTTTCCCAGGGCTCAGAGTGTGGCTGTGCTGTGAGCAGGGCCATGCTGGCAGATGTGCTGTCCCCGTGTCCCCCAGCCAACGCAAACAGCACCGAGTGACCCAGTAACATATTTTATATTGCATTAAAATGTCATCTGCTCTTCACAGTGCTGCCTGCTGGGTGTCTGCTGTGCAGGAATTTCTGTGCCCTGAGAAGAGGGTGCCTCTGGGCCCCAGGAGATCTGAAAATTTCTTCTCTGTGTCTTGGCCAGCTCACAGAGCAGAGCTGTGCTTCTTCATGTACAGTGGGAATGTCACCATTGTGGGATGGGATGTCTCCATCTCTGTTCTCTGGTCAGGTTTATGGCATGGTGGGTGTTTTAATGGGAAAACTGGGTGGTTTTTCTTCCCTAAAAACCCCTCCTGGCTGCAGCTCAACCCAGCCCTTACTCCCTGCTCTCGTATAGCTTCGATCTGTTCCTAATTGCCAGGAAAAAAAAGCCAAACCCCACCTGCTTCCTACCACCCACAGGCAGCCCACCAGGCCCACTCTCCTGGGGGTTTAAACTCACCTCTTATTGCTGCTACCCTCTCTGTAAGACATTTCCAAAGTGTCTGACAAAAATAAAATAGTCCAAAACCTCCCTGAAGGTGAAACCTGCAGCTCTCAGGGCATGAAGGATGTCTGTGGCTTCATCTCCACCTCTCTGGGTACCTCCTGGCACCAAGGCATGGAGGGGGCAAGAAATGCCCCAAAATAACTGAAAATGTGAGTAATTTTTCCTCCTTTAAACCCCACCGTGGGTCTCTCATCAGTGCAAGGAAATGCATCTGCGTTCCTCTTTTATTTGGTGATTAAAAAATGGGGCAGCTGGGGCCACTCATTGCTGACCTGGAGGAAAGCAGGAGGCTTATAAAAACCCTGAGTGCTGCAAGAATTATGAGGTAATTAAAGAAAAAATCAGGCCAGAGCTGGGACCATGTCAATAAAAGCAGGAGGAACTGATGTCAGCCCCATGCAAGATGTGGGGACTGAGGCTCTGCTCTCTGCTCCTGGTGCTGAGCCCCTGGTGCTGCTGAGCTCCTGGTTCCCCCTGGCTGGGATTTGGAAATTCAGGACACAGAACAGATTCTGGGGCTGGGTGGGCTCTTATTTCCTTGGTGCATTCACCTCTCTGCCTTTCTCACAAATAAACCCCATGTGAGACCCAGCAGTGGATGTTTTATCAAAGCAAGATAGAGCCACCAAAAAAGCAAAAATGAATAGTTAAAGGGATGAGGATGGGTTCTAAATCGCCATTTTGGGGTTAAGATGCCTGGCTTTAAGAAGAAAGCATATTTTGCTGGCCACAGATTAAACCAGGAAGAAAAATGGAAGGTATAGGTTGGATATTAGGAAAAAAAAATTCACCAAAAGAATAATAAAGCACTGGAATGCTCTTCCCAGGGAGGTGGTGGAATCACCATCTCTGGATGTGTTTAAAAAAAGACTGGGCATGGCACTTGGTGCTATAGTTGAGGTGTTAGGGCATAGGTTGGACTTGATGATCTTAGAGGTCCCTTTCAACCTCATCATTCTGTGATTCTGTAACACTCACCAAGCACGTTCCCATCCCCACAGAACCCTCACGTGTCCCTGCAAGCCCTGCCCAGAAAAACCCTTCTGGGGCAGTCAAGGGAAGGTTCCCCCTGTCAACTCTCCCCTCATGATTTCTATCTTCATTAATACATTTTCCATGTTTGGGACCTGTGACCGTGTTCACAGGGGTCTGAGGATGAGGGAAGATATGAGGATCTGACTCCGTGTTTCAGAAGGCTGATTTATTATTTTATGATACATATTTTATTAAAACTATATTAAAAGAATAGAAGAAAGGATTTCATCAGAAGGCTGGCTAAGAATAGAATATCAAAGAATGATAACAAAGGCTTGTGGCTCGGGCTCTCTGTCCAAGCCAGCTGACTGCAATTGGCCATTAATTAGAAACAACAACATGAGACCAATCCCAGATGCACCTGTTGCATTCCACAGCAGCAGATAATCAATGTTTACATTTTGTTCCTGAGGCCTCTCAGCTTCTCAGGAAGAAAAATCTTTAAAAAAAGATTTTTCATAAAAAATGTCTGTGACAGGGACCCAAGCTGTGACTTCACCTTTGAGAAAATCTCAGTTTTTTGCCTGTTTTCAGGGTCTTTATTCAAATATAAGGTCTTAATGAGAATGATATGGGGAAGAAATCCAGCTTCACTGCCTTGTTTCCTGAATATTTCCATCCCAGCTGATGGTATCAGGTTGGTAGGTGTGGCTTTTTTCCCCTTTTATGAAAGAACATAATACTTTTGCAGAAAGGGAGTCGTGAGCTTGGATGTTTTCATTCTTGGATTTTACTGATCATTAATAAAGCCTGCAGTGTTTTCTGTAAGCATGAGCCAAAGATTTGGGATGTAACACTTCCTAGTGGAAAAGGAGATTTTTTTCCCAAACTATAAGGTTTTGTAAAGACGACACCTTGATCCTGATAAATTTTTTTCACTTTATTTCCAGCTTTTTGTCGTCGTCTTGTAAAAACACTAGCCAGGTATATATTTAGATATATATTTATCATAGAGATGCCTGCTTTAAACAAATTGTTAATTGATTAAATGAAATATTTCTGCCTGGTTAAGAGAGAAAAAGTGCAGCTATCTGTCACTGAAAGGGATTTTGCTGTGAGCTCCTCTTTGCTGTGCCCAGATCAGGTGAGCACATGAGATTTGCCACATCCCCCTGGTCACCCCAGCCTGGGATGGGGGCACCCAGGGAGGGGGCAGGAGGCAGATCCCTGTGATGAATCCCAGCTGATTTTCCAGCCTGAGCTGTCCAACCACTCCTGTTGGATTATAAACTGGAACTTTTACAGGCTATCTGTGGGGTTTGTGGCTTCCTTTCCCTCTCTCTGTCTCCAAAGTCCACGATTCTTAATAAATCATCCTCTAGCCTGAGCTGAGTCTTGCTGTTTTAAGTTTAACTAGATTATTTTTTTGCTGATAAGCCAGACTTTGAATTCTACCCAAGATCACGGGTTGGGGCCCATATTATCATGGAGGAGAGGCTGTTCTGGTGATCCATCACATTAAGGGGAGCAGCAGCAAGCTCTCAGCTTTCCCTTAGATCAGCAATTAAAGGCACAGCACTGATGGAGCTGGTGGGAGGGAAGAGTCAGGGCTCCCACCAGATCTGTGGAAAATGGACTGGGATGACAGGAAAATGTTGTGCTATACATCTATTTATTACACTGCATCAATGCCAACAACTTCCTGAGGCTTTGATCCTGACTTCACTCCAAATGTCTCCTCTTCCATCCAAACTGACCCAAATCCACCCAAGGGTGGGATTGACGTGGAGCAAAGCATTGAGAGAACCTGCTACACCCTCTTGTTGTTTCCCTCATTCTTCTTTGCCACCACCCTAACACCACAAAAATTTATTTTCCTGGACAGCTCCAGGCAGATGTGTCACGTTTAAATCCATCATGATCCCATCCTTGTTCTCCCAGCCAGTGCCTGAGCTCCTCTCCCAGTACTGCTGTTGACTTTGGCCTCCTCCTCAGAGCTCAGCCCAGCTCCCATCACATCCCACAGAGGTGTCCAAGTGTGTTCCTGTAGGATTAACCCTGTAGGATAAACCCTGTAGGGTTGGCACAAAGGGAGGAAAATGATGAATCTGACTCCATGGTCTTAGAAGATTCTATTCTATTCTATTCTATTCTATTCTATTCTATTCTATTCTATTCTATTCTATTCTATTCTATTCTATTCTATTCTATTCTACCATGTCATGTCATATCATATTATGCTATACTAAAAATATACTAAAGAATAAAGAAAGGATAATTACAGAAGGTTTAACAAGATACTAAAGAAAAACCTGTGACTCTCTCCAGTCCTGACAGAGCCTGTGATTGGTCACTAAGTCAAAACAATTCACATTAAACCAATCAAACACCCACCTGTTGGATAAACAATCTCCAAACCACATTCCAAAGCAGCAAAACACAGGAGAAGCAAATGAGATAATATTGTTTTCCTTTTTCTCTGAGGCTTCTCAGATTCCCAGGAGAAGAATCCTGGGCAAAGAGGATTTTTCAGAAAATGTGATGGTGACAGGGGAGCACTGACTTTGACCCTCATTCATGCAGAAAGTTTTCCAGACTTCAAGATAGACTGGAATCCACTAAAGTGTGAAATAGATTACAGAGCCGTGTAGGTGTGTCACTTGGTGAGAAATTGAGGTTTGAGGATTTTTAGTGTTGTGTGGATGGAAGCAAGATGGAGGGCACAGCATGTCCTCCTGAATTTCTTCTTCTTCCTTCTTCTTCTTGGCTTTGGGTGGCATTTTGTAATTGGCCAGAAAAGTCCCCATTGTGGGCTCTGTGGGATCAGTTATTGGGTTAAAAGGGAAAATAATCTAGGGGTCAGTTCTTAATTGGATAATTTAGTCTTAAAAGACCTTGTAACAAGAGACTGTTGGCCATTTTGTGCCTTCTAATGAAAAGCTGCAGAACTCATGGTTGTGAGACTGTTTTACTGATAAGAAATAATAAACACCTGAGTCTGAACGTGAACTGCCATCTCAAGTGCCTTCAGTCCAGGCCCAGGGAAAGCAATGGCTCCCCAGCCCGACTCATTCTCCCAGTTTAGCCACACAAACCCCATCCCTGCAGTCCCAGCACCCCCCTGCATGGGGATGGCACGTTTTTCATCTCACTTGGCCCAGCAGGCCACACATTCCTGCAGTGCAGGGGTCGGGAGGCAGCTCCCTGTGTCACACACATCAGTCAGATTGCTGTGTTGGGAAATCTGTTCTGCTGCCCAGCTGGGGGCTGGAGACCAGCCAGGGGCTCTGTGGGAAGGCAAGATGGAAGACACGGTGAAGCTCTGCCTTCATGGGAATTTGTCTTGCTTTTGCTTTTTTTTTTTTTTTTTTTTTTTTTTTGTTTTTTTTTTTTTTGTTTTTTTTTGTTTTGTTTAATTTTTCTTTTTGGGGGAAGTTTTCATCCACCACGATGCCATTTTTGGTTTTGTGCAGCTCAGGGAGGTCAGGGGCTGTGAGATGGAGGCATCTGTGCTGTCCATGCTGATTCCTGATGCAGCACCAGCCCCTTCCCCTCAGACAGTCCTGCAGGAGATCAGTCTGGCTGGGCCCAGCTCAGGTGTGGGCTGTGCTCCTCCCCATTCAATCACTTTGCAGGGACCCTGGCAGATCCCCTGTGGGACCTGGGGGGTCCTGGATCCCCTCCCATCTCTCCTCACCACAGCCATCACTTCATGATTGAATTCCCAAGGTGGATCCCTCAAGGAGGGGGAGAGCTGCACCACGTATCTGCTGATGGATGTGTGTTTTCCTTGGCCTCCTCTGCCTCGTGGCTGCTGGATAGTTATCTGAGTGATGAATTCATCTGCCCAGGGACCCCTGAATCGTGGGGCAGAGGGAAAGCATCTGTCAGAGCAGCTTGGCGTGAGGGAGAAGGAACAACAGAGAGGAGAGGGGTGGTGGTTGCACATCAAAGCCGTGTCTCTGTTTTCCAAGCCCATATTTCTCCTAGCCTATCTCCTGGATTCCATCTGGCTGTGCTGAAAGCAGGCACAAGCCAGGGGCCTGGTGTGTTCCAGGCAGAGGTTTTGAATTCCAGCTCTGCTGGGCATGCAGCTTTCCTCATTGCCTGCCCTGCCTGGGGTGGTTTTTCCATGGCAGTGCTGCAGCTCCAGGGCACTGCCACAGGGGAATGGGACAGGAAATTCCTTTGACTGCCCTGGAGGCTCAGAGACCTTGGCTTGGAGTCAAAGACACCTGTGCCTTTGATTTTAGCCCATGGAAAAAACTACCACCACACAACAACCACAACACCTTTGTGTGAAGGGTTATAAGCCACAAGAGTTTGAATAGAATGATAGTGAATTTATCACTGGGTGAAAATGTAGAATTTTGGTGTTTTAGAATGGCGGTTCAAGAGGCAAGATGGAGGAATCTGGGCGGGTCCTGTCTTTCTGCTTCTTCTTGGCCTCCATCTTCTGCTGTGATGGTGGCACTTTTGGATTGGTTTAGAGTAGGGACAGACTGTCTAACATAGCTGATGGGTATTGGGAAATTATTGTAAATAAAGTACAGGTAGTTTTTAGTATAAAAAGATAACACCACCCTGAAGGCGGCCAGAGTGCCATGAACTGACGTGCTGGACAGATCTCAGCGGGTTGGAGAAAGAATTTTGTAGATTATAGAAAATAAACAACCTTGAAGAACCAGAGCCAAGGAACTCTGTCTTCTTCTTCTTCGGTCTCAGGGCTGGGGAAAAAAAGACTTTCCAACACCTCGGGGTCATCTCAACACCAGAGACCTTGTCCGGGGGGACACTGGTGTCCCAGCTTGGGTCACACACAGAGCCCTGCTGAGGAACCCCAGGCTGCTCCTTTAGAGCCAGCAGCTTGCTGAGCTCCCAGATTCCCACAACAGGGAGAGAGCTGAGACCTGAGCCCTCATCCCTGGCCCTCCTGTGCCTGTGCATGCAGAGGTGTGGGGTTGCACAGGTGAGGACCCTTCTTCCCCTAAAGCACCTGGGACACGCTGCCTGCTTGGATCTGGAGCCTTTTCTCAGGGCTGAGTAGGCCAGCAGGAGCCTGAAGTTCACAGAGAGGGACCATGGGCTTCACATCCCCTGTAAGGAGATGCAGGCAGGGATGTCTGTGACTGCTGAAACCCAAATACCCCTCAGGAACAGCAGGATGGCTGGCTGGGACTTGGATTTAAAAGGGAAAGTAATCCAATTATAATCCAATGGAAAATAATCCAGTTATCAGGAAATTGATAACATGTCTCTGATGGAGAGAGAGGTAAAGCAAATCCAGGACAGGGATGCAGGGCCAAGCATTCCTGGGATGTGAGGAAGGTGCAGGTCGGTATGGAGAGTTGTTTGGAGAGAGATCTGGACCCTGTTTCTGTGCTGTACTGCTCTGAAAACAAGCCCCTTTCTTTTCTTCCCAAATCCAGGGTCTGAAAGTGAAACCATCATCACGAGTGGTCTGACAGGAGTTGTGGGGAGCAGCCTTGGTCTCCCTGAGCTGTGTCCAGGGCAGGCTGTGTCAGAGACAGCAAACCCTCATCACCTCACCCTTTGGGCTGCCATCAGAAAGCTCAGCACATCCCTCTGGACCTCCTGGAGATCATCTGGGTGTCACAGCAGTAGGGAAAAAAGCAGTCAAATGGGTTAAATTTCTTCTTCCCCACAATCTCCAAGCGTTCATGACGGGACCTTTTGCCAGCATTGTGCAATGCTGGCTCAGGTTTTGCTTGAACTTTAGTCCTGCTTTAATGCATGCCACAGTAACCTCCAGGGAAAGGAATGTTGCTGATTCCTGACTTAAACTGTGATCAAAACCTCTCAGCTCCCTCCCAGGCCATTGTTGTATGTCCTGTCAGCAGTGTCCCCAGGGCAAGGGCAGCTGTGTACCTGGATCAGGAGGTTCCTCCAGCCCTGGAGAGTGATCCTGCAGATGCTTTGGAAAATCAGCATTGTCCCCATGGCTTCCAGTGCCCCAGAACAACAGTGAAGTCTCAGATGTTTGTTTGTTTGCTTGTTTTGGCAAAAGGAAAAAGGGCCAAATGGAAGTTTAGGGAAGTGCATCATGCATCCTTCATCTGGCTCTGGGAACGCCGCTCCCCACTTCCTTCCCTTATCAATTAATGAGGTGGTTAATGAGGGAAAGGACAGCAAAAAGCACCAGCCAGGGATCAGGCATTACTGCTGGAGTCCTTCAGGGCCTGATTCCAGGGCCAGCCAGCTCCAGGAATGCTGAATTTTAGGAGGATCCCTGTACTCACCCAGCTCATCCAGGTGGAAGGTGCAAGAGCTGGTTTGGAGGATTCTTCCAGATAATTTGGCCCATGGCTCCATTCCCTCGAGGCAGGAGATGAAGGACAGTGAGCCCACAGGCACCAGACAGGCAGGGGTGGAAGCTTTTCACTTTTTTTTTTTTGGAAGATTGGGAGCAGGAGAGGAGAAAGCCAAGGGGTTCACACAGGCAAGGAGGGTGCACAGTGCACATGTGCTGCCCAGATTTCAGCCATCCAGACCCCCTTCCAGGACAGGCCAGCTCTCCCCCAGCCTTCCAAGGACACTTGTAGCTGGCAGTGATGACAAACTGCATGTGACAATCTCAGCTGGCTCTCTCCTGGAAGAGGCCTTTGCTGTCCCACCACTCCAGAACATTCTCCAGGGATGTTTCCAGCCCTGCCAGTTCTCCAGGAACGTCTCAACATGATCTGTTTCTCATGAGCCCAGTTCCCTGCAGTCCAGTGTCCATCCAAGCTGGAGATGGAGAATTTGACAGGAGGGAAAGCGATGCCAGGGGTTGGAATCAGGCTCTGCTTGGGGTTTTCTCTCCCTTAGTCATTTGGGGTTCTTGTTTAATTCCAATTTATGAACATCACAGGGTCAAGCCAATCTCCATGTGCTCATGGGCAGTAAAGTTGGGTTTGCAAGGGGATGAGGAAGACAAATACTGTATTAAGGACCTTAATTTACCTGCCAGAATAGCTCTGGGTGTGGATCCAGGATCCCTGCTCCAAACCCTGAGGGGTGAAAACATTTATTTCTCCATCTCCAAACCCACCATTGTTAAGCCCTTTTAAGGCATTTGCAGATGAGGCAAAGTAATTTAAATGATGCAAGTTATCTAAAAACCCTTCTCAAAACTTGTCTGCAGTTGGAGAAACTGTGATTTATATGGACTTGCATCCTACAGGAGTCCTTCAGAAGAGAGAAGAAAGAGAAGAGAAGAGAAGAGAAGAGAAGAGAAGAGAAGAGAAGAGAAGAGAAGAGAAGAGAAGAGAAGAGAAGAGAAGAGAAGAGAAGAGAAGAGAAGAGAAGAGAAGAGAAGAGAAGAGAAGAGAAGAGAAGAGAAGAGAAGAGAAATTTGATCTAATAAATCCCCAAGGACTGAGTTTTGGTGGATTTACTCATTCAGATCCTGTGTTTGTGTGCTGCAGGTTAAACCAGGGTGTCCATGTTCTGCAGAGTTGCAGAAAAGTTGGAATTCAGCCTGGAGGAAAGAACCAACACAAATAAAACCAGAAAACACACAATTCCTACAACCCTCTGTCTATATCTGAATTCAGGCATGCATCCCCCTCCTCCCTAGCCCAGGAAGGACCACACTGTGTCCCTTGTTTGTCACCCTCCAGAGCGTGGCACCACCGTCCTGCCCAGGCTGGGCATGGCCATTGTGATCCATACAATGGGGATGGAGAATGAATGGAAAATGAATGGAAAATGATCTCCTGTGTTGAGCTGACAACCAGCTCTCTGTTCCCCAGGCAAGCTCCCAGCTCCTGGGTGAAGGGAGCTTTCCCACCCCAGGAAATCCCTGCTTTGATCTTCCCAGAGCTGCATTGCTGCTTCTTACAGCTCCTGGATAATTCAGTACTTTAACAAATAGAGAGGAGGAGGAAAATATTCTTTTAAAGCATTATTTACTGGTGGTTCTTGAGGAGTCTCCCACAAAATCTGCTTGTAGGGGCATGGCCAGGGAACAAAGAAAAGGAAGAGCTTTCCGGAACATCCAGGCTGTTGGATGATACCCACAGGAGCTTTGTCTTTTCCCTAAACCATCTCAGCCACTTCTTAGAATGGTGAGGGCACAAATCCACCCAGGATTTGTAGAGGGCACAAATCCATCCAGGGTGTGTAGAGGACACTGGAGTTTAGCACTTTCCATGCCATGTTTTGCATGTTCCAGAACCAAGGAACCCCAGAATGGTTTGGGTTGGAAGGAGCCTCAACATTCATTCCTACCAAGGGCAGGGACACCCTTCCCTAGACCAGTGTCTTGGTTTGAACAGACAGGTGTCTGCTAAGGAAGGCAGGAGCCTCTCCTGGAATGGAAAATGTAAACCCCAACCCTCTGAATTGTTATCATTTGGAAATTAAGGGGCTCTCAGGTGAAGATATGGGAGTAGGAGTAACAGTTCTTTATTAGGGAAGAAAAAATAAAATAAAATAAAAATGCAGTAACACAAACCAAACCTGCCACAGTCAGACCATGCCCTGCCCCCTGTGTGTCAGGGCGGTGTCCCAGCCCCATCCCAGGGGGGCTCAGCCCTCCTGCAGTGCCAGCTGTGGCTCTGCTGCAGCAGGGATCCTGCACAAGGGGGGAGTTTTCCTCTGCAGCTCCAGGGCTGCTGCAGATGGGCCTGGGCTCCCTCTGGCCATGCAGGGCAGCACAAAGCTGCTCCTCTGGCAATGCAGGGGGCAAAGGCTGCTGGGGTGTCCCAAAGCTCAGATTGAATCCAGGCAGGAATGCTTGGCTCCTCCCCTGGGCGGAGCATCTCCCCATGGGATGCTGGGATTGGATCAGCCATGCAGGGACACTCACTGGCCATGGACAGAAGATAATTAATAATTAATGGCCCATGAACAGCAGAGATCTCCTGGAGGGAGTATTGGGTGTGGGAGAGATAAAGAAAACTGCCCCATGAAGAGCAGAGAACTGCCCCAGCTCTAACAGATGGGGATAGAACACACAGCCCTGACACATCTTCCAACCTGAGACAGTCAGGTAGCTCCAAGCCCTGTCCAACCTGGCCTTGAACACTCCAGGAAATGGGATATTAGCTGAGTAATAAAAGGGATTTGGTACATACATATAGTTCAGTACATACATGAACTATGTATGACCATGGGATGAGGTTTCTCTTAGCTGATGCCATCCCAGAATTGCTACGGATTCCATCCCCTCCCTGCCCAGCCTGCAAACCCTGTCTGCCTGCCTGTGATGCATCCCATGGTAACGTGGAGCAGGGAGCAACTGTGGGAAAGGAGCTGTAAAGAAAATAATCTGGCTTGTTGCTCTGCAGAAGTGCCAGGAGGAAGGGGCTGGGATGAAGGAGATCTGAGTCCTCTTCCACAGGGCCCCTTCAAAGGTCTCGTAGCCCTTCCAATTAAATTCCAGTTTGCACACTGGTGCAGTCTGGCTGACTGGGGGTGGCTCTGGTTTGGGGAAAGTGAAGGCAGGACAGGATTTTTGCACAACAACTTTATGTCAACTGCCAAGCCCATTTTCTCAAGTTTTCTATTTATTTTTTAACGTACTTTTGAGGGATGGCCAAACTTAAAAAACTTTAGCCCAAAAGGAATTGTATCCAAAGAATTTATGAGCAACTTAAAAAGAGAAGGCAGTGGGAAGAAACTGAAAGCCAGATGTAACTGCAGTTTTAGATGGCTTTTAGTTTAGTTTCAGACTTTTTTAGGGGCTCTGACAGGGAACTGTTGGATTTTTGCAACGGGTCTGTAATCGGGTATTGAGGCAACTGTGAACTTTTGATCACTTATTTCTTGGTCTTCTGCCCACATCCAAAAAAAAGGGAGTATCTGACCATCTCGTTGACCTCTTGCTTTTAGATGCTGAGATGAGGAAGAGAACAGCAGGAATCAGCAGAAATGCTGTGAAGACAAAGATTCAGGAGCTGTGAGACACCCCGAGCAGCACAGAGATCTGCTCTGCTTGGATGCACGTCCCAGGGAAGGAGCTGCAGAGAAAGGAATTATTCCAATTAAACGGTCAGCAAGGCCTGGTGTGGTATTTACCTCATTACACTCACACCCTGAATGAAGAGGTCTGGGAGCAAAGCTTGGCTCTGCTGAGGGAGGATCAGCAGAGGGGTGAGCTGAGGAGGGAAGGTCCCTGCTCACAGCAGGGACAAGTGGCTTTGGATGGGGACAAAACCCCCAGGAACTGGAGGGAGCTCCTGCAACACCAGCAAAAGCTCCTTCAGCAAGGACATCCTGGTTGAACCTCTGTGCACCAGGGTGGGGTAAGGATGAGGCTGAGAGATGTTCAAGGCTCAGGATGTCCCCATTACAAAGAAGGGCTCAGATCTTCTTAAACTGACACCATTTTTCAGGGAGAAATCACTAACAGCACCACAACAGGGTCCAAGGATTAAATAGAAAATCTCAACTAAAGCAGGACATAGGAGACTTGCACAGCTTGCATGGAAAATGATAAGGGATAATTAGTATAGGGCAAGGACATCAGCATCCTCTGCTGCTCCTTTTCCTCTTCTTTGAAGAAAGACAGAATTACAGAATCACAGGATGGTTTGAATTGAAAGGGACCTCAAACTCACCCAGCCCCCTGCTATGGCAGGGACACCTTCCACTGTCCCAGGCTGCTCCCAGCCCCATCCAGCCTGGCCTTGGGCACTGCCAGGGATCCAGGGGCAGCCCCAGCTGCTCTGGGCACCTGTGCCAGGGCCTGCCCAGCCTCACAGCCAGGAATTCCTTCCCAATATCCCATCTAACCCTGCCCTCTGGCAAAACCCATCAGTCCATGCTGACACTTTTGCAGCACCATGGGCTAACGTGGAGGTGTTGGTGCCCAAGCTGGGCAGAGCAGCCTCCTCCTCCTCCTCTCTCCCCTGCCCTGTGCCCTGTCAGCAGCAGGGCCTGGTGCTCTCCAGTGTGTTCAGCTCCATGCTGTGTCCTGCCAGAGGCTGTTATTAAGAAATGAGGCTCTGCCTTTTCATCATTCCTGCGAGCGTCTGTCTGATGTCATTCTGTCTGGCAAGCAAGCCATCAAAAAAAGGCTCCCCTGGGAGAAATTTCTCAAACAAACAGCCAGCAAGGAAAAAAATAATAACCCATTAAACATCATAAAATGCAAACCCCACAGCACCTTCCTGATAGACGTGAAGGCAGTGTAGCCCTGACTCCAAGCACAGAAAGGTGCCCAGGGCAGGGAGGTGCTCTGGGCTTACCTGGCTGATTATCCTTAATTGAATTGAATATCCTTAATTGAAGCTGTTGCAGAGGCTGAGATCGTGAGGTTCGAGCCCAGGAACAAATTTGGGCCAGCAACCCCTGCTGCCATCAGTCCCACCTGCAGAGCCTTCCTGTGCTCCACCAGCACAAGGGGACCTGCAGGTTTAGCTCTTCATGGTTTTTAGCAGTTGAGTTGGTTTGTTTTTTTTTTTCCATTGTATGAGGCATTTGTGTGCCTGCAGAGCAAATCTTGGCTCTGCTCCTCCATATCCATTAATTCCTGCAGGTTGCAGGGTGACAAACACCCAGTGAGCCCCTGGGATGTGTGCAGGCTTCTAGTTTTGGCAGCTCTGACCTTGATCCAGAGACCTGCTCTCTGAAATAGGTAAGACTGAAGGAAGTTCATGCAACTCCATGCAAAACTTCAGCCCCCAGACTGGGGAAGGATCGCCAGTGAAAATAAATGCCTTATTTTCTAAACAAAACCAACCAACCGGTGATTGATTCTGGATTTGGATAAAAAAGTTGGGAAGAATGGGGTTTAAATCTTAGAATCGTGGAATCACAGAAGGGTGTGGGTTGGAAGGGACCTTAAAGAGCATCAAGTACAGCCCCAGCCACGGGCAGGGACACCTCAGTCCTTGGGAGCAGTGCTGGAAGAGGGGCTGCCGTGGAAGGGAGTGTGTTGCACTGATGAAAAGCCGCCCATTTGAGCTGGATCCCAGCTGGATAATCTTGGATCCGTTCCTCACACATCTGTAGCTGTGATTCTCCTTTCCAAGCTGCTTCTCCTCAGAGCACTTCACAGAGGTCATTCCTCTTTGCAAGCCTCGTTCCCTCTTGCCTTGCAAACATCTCTGCCATTTTCTCCCCTCCTGCTGGGAGGTTTCAGGGCCTTCAGCAGAGCCCCTCTTCATTTTTCCAGGGGAAACCACCTGCTCCTCACTTGGCTTTCCTGGGAAACTTCCCACCAGCAGCTCCCCTGTATAAAACAGGTCCATTTTCATCACCAGGACTCAGAGCTGAGAGTGGAATTTGCTGCTGCTGACAGCCCAAGGCTGGGACGAGCAACCCACAGCCCCAAAATGAGGTGTTGGTGGTTTCTTTGTGGCTTCACAGGGTCAGTGCTGCAAGGCTGAAATGAAATCCAGCGCTGGAGCTTCCCAAGGAGCAGGTCCAACAAATCTGGGAGAGGGTGTTGAGAAGTTCATCCACCCTGATGAAATGCAGCAGGATTGGACCCTGCTCCCTGCAGGATCTCAGCCTGGGGCTGCTGGGCTCTCATGGGCTTGGGTAGAGCAGCAATCCCAGTGCTCACATTCACTGCTTCCAGTTCTTCCCAGGGTGGGGAAACTTTTGGAAATTCCTAGGAAATGTCTCTTTTCTCCTGCTGCTTGAGGCCAGTTTCCTTCCTTGCAGACTGCAATAAAGCCAGTTAGAGCAGCACAGCCTCCCCAGCTCTCCCTGCTGCTGCCCTCCTTCCCAGGGCAGTGCTCTGTTCCCTGACACCATTTCTTTCCTTTGCAGCAAGAGGGGAAACTGAGGCACAAATCTGCCCCTTTTTAGGAGGAGACCTTCTCCAGACCTCTGCATGATCTGAAGAGATGGGGCAAACACCCCTGTTTGACTGCACTTCCAGGCTTCAGCTTTCCCTTTAATAGAGATTTCATCTGCTCTGGGATCCTAAACAAATCTCCTTTTCCAGCTTGAGGTATTTTCTGGGGTCCCTGTCATTGGAAGGAAAGATGAATCTGACTCCATGTTCTCAGAAGACTAATTTATTATTTTATGATATTATATTATATTAAAGAATGCAATACTAAAACTATACTAAAGAATAGAGAAAGGATATTTACAGAAGGTTAAAAAGATAATAATAAAAAAATCATGACTCATTCCAGAGTCCTGCCACAGCCTGACCGTGATTGGTCATTAAGTTAAAACAATTCACATGAAACCAAGCAAACAATCACCTGTGGGTAAACAATCTCCAAACCACATTCCAAAGCAGCAAAACACAGGAAAAGCAAATCAGATAGTATTGTTTTCCTTTTTCTCTGAGGCTTCTCCCAGGAGAAGAACCCTGGGCAAAGGGATTTTTCAGAAAATATGGTGGTGACACCAGCTCTCTTAGGTCTGATCGCCATTCTCAAGCCCCCAAAACCCCCCAAAAAACCTCTTTTTGGGTCTCAGAGGGGCTGATACCTCTCACACCTGTTAGGTGGAGCTGTAAGGATTTCCAATTATCTCTTAATGATAGAAAAGCAGCTTTTGTTCCCTCTCTGCCTCAGTCTTGGCACGGAAGGTGGAATGTGGGTCATGGAGAGGTGCAGCCACCTCAGGCCAGCAGGTTTTAGGGCTGGGTTGGATAAAGGCGCAGGATTTCCAACCAACCCCAACCAGGGGATTCACTGGAGCAGGGCTGCAAGGAATGCTCACCTGGATAACCCTGCATTCATCCTGGGGATGGATGGATGGATGGATGGATGGATGGATGGATGGATGGATGGATGGATGGATGGATGGATCCATGCATGGATGGATCCATGGATGGATCCATGGATGGATCAATGATGGATGATGGATGAATGGATCCATGGATGGATGGATGGATGGAAGGATGGATGGATGGATCAATGATGGATGGATGGATGGATGGATGGATGGATGGATGGATGGATCATGGATGGATGGATCCATGGATGGATGGATGGATCCATGGATGGATGGATGATGGATGGATAATGGATGGATGATGGATGGATGATGGATCCATGGATGGATGGATGGATGGATGGAAGGAATGGAAGGATGGATGGATCAATGATGTATGGATGGATGGATGGATGAGGGATGGATGGATCCATGGATGGATGGATGGATCCATGGATGGACGGATGATGGATGGATAATGGATGGATGATGGATGGATGATGGATCCAAGAATGGATGGATGATGGATGGATGGATGGATGGATGGATGGATGGATGGATGGATGGATGGATGGATGGATGGATGGACGGACTCTGGTTCCTACCAGGACCTCCTCCAAGTGACTCTCCAGCCATAAGCCATGTCACTGGAGCACCTCTGCCACCATCAAGTTCTTTCTCCTTAGCGTGAGGGAGACAACATCACACATTGAGAGAACTCGTGGGAAGTTTGGATTTCTTCTTCCTCTCCCTCCCTCCTCCCTCCAGCCACGCCTTTCCTGCTTCTCCACCCAGTGCAGTGGGAAAGGAAAGCACGCTCTGATTTCCATCTGAGCATATCATAAGGCAGCCCCGGGAGTGGCCCAGCACCCTCTGATCTCTCACTCTCCAAAATCAAAGCAAGACAAAAGCTCTGTCTCCTTTTTCCCTCTTGCCAAAGGCTAGAAATCCCATCAAGATCCAAAGCACATCATTCCAGTGGGAGATTTGTACTGGGGGAAGGGGCAGAAGTGGTTATTTGATGATTGTGTTGGGGTTGTTTTTAAAGTCCTTAATATCTCCCTTCCTTATTTCACTGTAGAGCACAAATCCCCTTTCCAACACATGCACAAGAGCAGAGCAGAGCCGTTCACACAGAAAACAGGTGATAAATCACAGGGCCATTGATTCAAACCATTCCAGGGAATGGGAAACACATGGACGGCCTTTCTAATTAACTGTTTGATATGGCTGCAGTGAGTTTGGGTGTAGTTTCCAATGTTTTGCATTTGGCTTGCCTCAGCCCTCTCCATGGTAACTGCAGTTTACCAAAAAGTGAGAAAATCCTGTGTTTGAGGGGGCTGAAGTGACTTGGTACAGCTCAGCTCAGTCACATGAGAAAAGCAACACAAAAATAATTAAATACCGTGTTCGGTCCATGGGAATGTTCCCTGCTCTTTCTCTTTCCAGAAGGAAAAACAAAACAAACTGAACGGTTTCTTTTAGTTCCCTTCTTTATCTGTAAATCTGCCCTTTCTGGGGGTTATGGAGTGCTCAGACCATCCCCTCTCACACAGGTGAGGAGCCTGACCCACCCTCCACATCGCCCTGCCAGTTCTCCCACCATCACAGGCACCCAAACAACCCCTTGCACTCAAACCACTCACCAAAAACCCCAAGAAGTGTCAGGATGTGGATGTGCCAAGACCCCTTTCCACCCACAGAGCTCAGCAGATCTGTCTGTCTGTCTGTCTGTCTGCCTCAGGCAGCACACATTTATGGGTTTGTTTTTACTCCCATGGGGGCACCTGGCTCTGTCACTGTTGGGGTCTGGGGTGCTGCCCCAGCAGGGTGGAAGGGCTCTCTTAAGAGGGGAGAAACCAGGAATGCCAGGATTTAACCCTCATTTATGCTGCCAAAGTAACCAAATCTCTTAATTAACAGATAATTAGCAGTGAGAAACTCTGCTGAGGACTCCAAATGCTCCAAGAGGTTTATTGGATGGGGAGCAAGCTAGGCCTTTCAAGATGTGCTTCTCCAACAGGAGACAGGAGCTGAGCATGGGACAAAGGAACCGCTCCTGTGACCCCTCAGCACTGAAATTGGGGTGGAGCTGGCCCAGGGCAGTCAGAGGTGATGCAGACCATGAGGATGGGGTTGGAAATAACAGCAGGATGGGGGAGGGTGGGCTAGGGGCACAGAGATCCACCCAAGTCCCACAGAATCACAGAATGACCGGGTTGGGAGAGACCTTCAAGATCATTGAGTCCAACCCATCCCCAACCCCTCAACTCAACCCTGGCACCCAGTGCCACATCCAGGCTTTGTTAAACACACCCAGGGATGGGGACTGCACCACCTCCCTGGGCAGAACATTCCAGAACATTACCACCCTTTCTGTGAAAAGCTTTTCCTGATATCAAAGTCACCAGGATTGGGTTCAGCAGGTTCCCTGGGGACACTCACCCCAAACCTGCCCAGACCCAGCCAGTCCCACCAACACCTCCAGAGCAGTTAGAGCATTAAAATGTAATTTAAAAGGGAATAAAGGTTTAATCCATCTGGTTTAAGAACAGCCTTTTCCCATATCCTGCTTTTGGCACGTCCTCCCAGCTGGGCCATTGCAGCTCGCTCTGTGACACGGGCACAGCTGCTGGAGGCACCAAGCAGCAAATGAGCTGGGGATGTTAATATTTTCTTTTTTATTAGCTTTTTTTTTTTTTCCCTTTCCCCCCCATTTTCCCCTTTCTTCACCACAGCTCCCTTGGGGCCCCGGTGGAACACCTGGCCAAGCCACCACAATAAATGGTTCCATTTATTGGCAGGTAATTTATTTGGGGATCAGCAGGGAAAAGTGACCCAACAATTTACTGGATGTCTATCAGCTGACCCTTTGGTGATGTTTGAACGTGGGTTCATTTGGTGTTTGGAGCCTGATCCACACTTCCAAGGGAGGCAGATCTCTCCTTAGATGTCAGTTCAAAAACACTGGGGGAAATTAGCCAAATAAATAGTCTGGGAATATAATTACATATTATTCACTCTCTGGGAATATTTGAAAGCATTATTCACTCCTTGTGCATATTATTAGAGCAGCTCCCACTCAAAGAAGGATATTAAATTATAAAAATCAGTGGGTTTCTTGATCCTTTTATCTTTTATGCTTTCTTTTCCTGCCATTGCTTTCTTCCAACGTTTATTTTTTGATAAGCATAAGTGAGAAGCACCCCAGATCCCAGAAAAAATTTGCCTGCCATCCTGCCCAGTGGGTTTTGGTGTAGTAGCAGGAAGTTCAGCTCATTGCATCAGAAAGGTGTCAACAGGGTAATGCTCCCTGGTCAGCAGACTCTTCCAAACCCTCTAAAGCCCTTCCCATGGCCATGGACCCTGTTCAGATTCTGTTCCCCATGTTTGGCTAAAATTATCCACCTTTCAAAGATATAAATGATTTTTTAAATTTTATTCTTTTTAACTTGCACAGTCAAAAGCATGGGCTTATTTTTCCCTTTGAATGAAAACACAGAGGTGTTTTCCAAGGAGACATTTTGGAAAGAAAAAAAAATAGAATGAAAATTCTGCAAATTTTGCAGCCAAAAGCAATTGACCCTTCTCCCCAGGGAAGGGTTTCATTTACTTCTGGCATTGCCACACATACCAGTGCTCAACCCCGTCATGCACAGGGCTGATCACAGCAAGAAAAATGAAACAGGATTCTGTGCGTGGGCTTTTGGGAATGGCCAGAGCCTGGGCTGTGCAGGGAACGGGCCAGGGAACCACCAGCAACAAATCCTGCTGCTTTCCTCCTGCCCCATGACCAGCAAGGCCCAGGAGCTGGCAGATGATCCCATCCTGTTGGCTGAGAAATTTCCAAAACACTCTGAAAAAAACAGTTTTCCTGTTCCTGGGCAGCACCTGGGGACTGATGTGTGTTTTTACGGACTCAACCTGTGTGCCAGCCCCCCCTGCACCTATTTAACAGCTTTGTTGGACTGTTAACACCCTTCCCTGCCCTCGGGAGTGTGTTACTGCGGGAGCAGGAGCAGCATCATTTGCTGAATCTGTGATGGAAATTCTTTTTCCAAACAGACCCCATGCAGGTGGGACTGTGGTGAGGAGACAAATCTCCTCCCAGGAGCAGGTTCACGGCCTACAGAAACACTGTCTTGGTTTGAAAAGCCAGGTATGTGCTAAGGAAGGCAGGAACCTCTCTTGAAATGGAAAATGCAAACCCCCCTCCCTCTGAATTATTATAATTTTGAAATTAGGGGGCTCTCAGGCAAAGATATGGGAGCGGGAGTAACAGTTCTTTATTAGAAAAAGAATTTTAAAAATAAAGATTAAAAAAACAGAATACAGTAATACAAACCAAACCACTGCCACTGTCAGAGCAGTCCCTGCCCCCTGTGTGTCAGGGCGGTGTCCCAGCCCCATCCCATGGGGGCTCAGCCCTCCTGCAGTGCCAGCTGTGGCTCTGCTGCAGCAGGGATCCTGCACAAGGGGGGAGTTTTCCTCTGCAGCTCCAGGGCTGCTGCAGATGGGCCTGGGCTCCCTCTGGCCATGCAGGGCAGCACAAAGCTGCTCCTCTGGCAATGCAGGGGGCAAAGGCTGCTGGGGTGTCCCAAAGCTCAGATTGGATCCAGGGAGGAATGCTTGGCTCCTCCCCTGGGTGGGGCATCTCCCCATGGGATGGTGGGATTGGATCAGCCATGCAGGGACACTCAGTGGCCATGGACAGAAGATAATTAATAATTAATGGCCCATGGACAGAAGCTAATTAATAATTAATGGCCCATGAACAGCAGAGATCTCCTGGAGGGAGGATTGGCTGTGGGAGAGATAAAGAAAACTGCCCCATGAACAGCAGAGAACTGCCCCATGACAGATGGGGAGGGAACACACAGCCCCATTTCCAGCCTAAGACAAACACAGAGATGGATTTTAATGCACCTGCATAGGTGGGAAGGACTTTGGTTGTGCCAGGAGTGCTGGAGGTCAGCAGGAACTGCCCAGCATTTGGGGCTCCTGCAGGAGATTTCCTTTCCACCTGCCTGCCATCAGATCTCACAGTGGATTTTCAGCTGTAATAAGAGCAGCTTTTCCTGCTTATGACCAAATCCAAACAATTAAAAAAAAAAAAAGAAGAAAAGAAGAAATCCGAGCCAGCAATGAAATCACCACGTGCTCTCATATCTTGGTAGGGCTGCAGGGTGGGTTTAAAGCCTGCTGTCCTTTGCCTTTTATTTCCAACTGGGGAGGATCCAGTGGGGCTGTGGGCTGAGGAGACTGTTTATAGAAACAAACTCACCCATCAGACATCTCCTCCTTCTGATGGATATTTGTTTGGAAAGACAGTGAGCTCTCAATGATGGTGAACGTTCACTTCTGCAATTCCTTCAAACTTTCTGGCTTACTGGCCGTGTTAAGGGCTTATCCATTGATGGTGAAACAGTTGGGAACTGCAAGAGGAGAGCTCCCTCTGATCCCAAAGGGTGAGTGGTGCTGCTCTCCTCTCCAGCAGGGCCCTGCTCTCTGCCCTGGCTGTGTCCATGTCCCTCTGTGTCCCTGTGGTGCTCATGGATGTGCTGCCCAGCCTGGGGAAAGCCAGCATTGGTGTTTTTAAGACAGTAGCTGCAGGGTAGTTTTTGTCACAGGCTCTCTCTGTGTTCCTGCGTTTCTAAATCCTGAGCCCTTTCAGTTTCTTGGGAAAGCATCTGGTTTCCAGCGCTGGGTCTCTCCAATCTGTCATTTCACATAAATATACAAACATCCCTTTTTTGGATGATGGATTAGGGCTGCACTCTGGCTCGGATCACACAGCCCAGACTGCAAGAGGGGCTTTGAAGCATGAAAATTTCACATTCCCCTACTGCCAGCAGAACAGTGCACAGGAGAGACATCCTTGCTGGGAATCACAAACCTGGCTCCTTTACGCTGCTCCAGCATCACCCCCTGTAACATCACACTGCTAATCCACCTAAGAGGCATCGCTGCCCTCTGTTTCCTCTGCAAGAGGGAGCAAGCTGGGTCTTACATGGATTTATCAGGGGAAGGAGCTCCTGGCTTTGGTGGAGCCATTGAGCCCCCACTCGCACAGATCCCAGCAGCAGAGAGCTGCAGTGCCAGCTCAGGGCAGGCACAAATTGCCTTCCCAGCACTCAGATCCCTCTCCCAGTATCCCCATCTCTCCACAGAACAGGGATTTGGGTTGGAGGCTCCTTGGCAGGGGAGCAGGGCCTGCAGGACTCAGCACTGAGAAAAGCCTGTAGTTTGTCTCCCAAAATAAGCACGAGGGCTGCTGTGCTGGGTCCCAGGACCTTTCACCTTCCCTGTGAGAAGGCTCCTCTTGGAAAAATATCAGCCCCCACTGTGATGATTTTTCTGCTGATGTCCTCACTGAAGCCATAAATCAGCATTGCCAGGGCCTGGAGCTACCTGTCTGCTCCAGAGACTGATGGAGCCAGCTGCCAGCAGGAATTACCAGGAAGCAAGCTTGAGTCTGAAATCATTGCTTTGAGCAAGCCCAAATATTCAGGTGATTTATACAGGAGGAAGAACTTTATGTCCTTTGCACTGGAGTTCTGAACCCTGCCAACAGACCTGCAAACCCTCCTGCTTTCAGTCTCATGCTCACTGAGGAGAGCACCAATGTCATGAATTTACGTTCTGAATTCACCTTTTGGTCAGGTTTATGGATGAACTCCTGCCCTCAGTGGCAGATTTTGCCTTCATCTTCTGCAGAGCAACTTTTTACCCACCTTATGTTGCCCATCCTTTTTTAATCCCAATTTTAACATTTATTTTAGGTATGGTCTATCACTGGCTGGGGTCTCTGTACAAATCACAAATGGGATGGGGCTGCTATGAATGTCCTTGAGCTGTTGTATCTTCCAGCATCAGTCTCATTCCATGGCTATGACAATGGGAAGATGCCATCAGCTCACATCTCAGGCAGCACACCAAGAATTTAATGTTACAACTCACTTTGTAAGTTTCTTGACCAATCGCACAAAGCAAAAGCACATTGACAGCAGTTCTATCCAACCACCATAAGCACAGGTACCTTTAGTTAAACAATGCTTGCTTATTTCAAATACAATACCTGCTTGTGAGCCTTAAAGCACAATGCACAAAGCTCCATTATTAAGCTTAAAGCTTCCTAATATCTTGCTAGATAAACTTTTCTGCAGCTTAGGGAGTTATTCTAGACCAAAGTTAATACACAGACCATTCTTCTATTTGTCCTTACTTTTCTACTTTTTAAATATTTTTTCTGCTGACCAATCTCATGGCTGCTCCTTATCTCCAATCACAGTTCTGGTATCTCTGAGGCCTGCCTTTGCAGTTTTCCCAAAACCCTCTGATTTAATGGATTCCCATAATGGTCCTTGTGTAACACCCACAGAAATCCTCCTCAGACCATGGATGAGCAGCAAGACCAGATGGAGAGGGCTTGTTTGGCTGCTCAGCAAAGCAGAACTGGCTCCATTAGGAAAAGGACATTGCGTGTTGCATGCAAATAAACAGAGTTCATAAATCAGGTGCCAGCAGATGGTGCTCAGTAATTTGCAGCATCCTGGCTGGGATGAGCTGGTCCATTCCCAGCAAAAGAAGGATTAAAAAGCATTTGTTGCACCAAAAACCCACAGCAAGCTGAGGCACAGTTTATTGCTTCATGCTGACTTTATTTCAAACACATTGTGGTATTAACCAGAAAAGCACCTTTTTATTGACCCCACTTCTTGTTTGCATCCCCAAGGTTTTGTTTGGTCAGAAAACATTTGGAAGAGGAAAAATAACATGAAGAAAGGACATTGCAGTTCAGTTGCAAAAGAACCTCTCAGTGGCCTGGGGAGATGAAACTCCCAATGGTGCCATTGGCTTTATCTCCCCTGGATGTGCCACTTCCAGCTGCTGCACAGGAGGCTTTGGTTTTTCTCATGAGCAAATGGAAAAGGATGAAGCACAATGGTTCATATGAATAAGTGGCCTTGAGGCAGGAGGGGAAGGTTTTTCTTTCTTCTCTTTCCATGGCTTGCAAGTTGCTCCTTTCCTTTTCAAGGCCAGCTGAGATGTGCTTGGAGCAACAAGTCTAGTGGAAGGTGTGGGGGGCTGAAATGAGGTGAGTGATAAGATCCCTTCCAACCCAAACCATCCTGGGATTCTGGGATTCCTGGATATCCCATTGTCTGGGACACTTGCATCCCTGCTCCCATAACCTCATCCTGGAATCCCCAAGGTCACACAGGAGGTGCCTGTTTTGTTCTTCTCTGTTCCAGCCTCAGATATTGCAGGGAGAGAAGGTCACTAACAAATCCTCCTCCCAAATATCCCAGACTTCCCCTGGGATAGTTCTGAACACAGGGATCAGGTAGTGGCAGGGTGGGCACCCATCCCTCCAAAGGATGCTCCAGCCTGCAGTACCCCACAGGATAAAAAAGCTGCTAACAGCTTGGAACAGAAATGCACATTTTGGACATGGTTTGTGTCCCACCTGTTGGGGAAGATGAAACAGGAAAGCCTTATCAATATGATTGTCTGGCAAAACGTTTTGAGAATATGGAAACTATAAGTGAGATTGAAATGAAAGCAAGCTTTGAGATACCTCAGTTACTGAACAACTGGAAAACAATGGTGTGGCTGGCTGAAGGTGATCCCCTTTTGATGGAACAACACCCTCTGCTTGCAGACAGGCCCAAGGGTCAGAGCAGACCCTACAGCTTGGCAGAAGGGGCCCAAAGAGGAGTTTTTAGGGTTTAAAATGTAACACAGTATGGTAATGTAATGATTCTTACATGTCCCGTTCTCGGCTGTTTTTGATGTCCTGGAAAGGCTCGGGATGGCCTTGGGACAGCCGGCGCTCCAAAGGACGAAAAGAGTCTTCAGGTGTTTTCTCGGTCTTCATTGTTTATTAGATTTTATCTACAAGATTTTCTCTCGGCCCGACAGAGGTCTGCACAGCAGCCAGCCATGAGCACACTGAGAGCCCCCGGGGCGGTCACTTATCTTTATACTCAAAACTACGTATAAGATATTTACCTATTTTCCCCAATACCTGTCACCCTTATTGACCAGTGCACTTCTAGTAATAACCAATCCCAAAGTGCCACCACCACCACAGAAGATGGAGGCTAAGAAGAAGAAGAAGAAGAAGGACAGGACATGCCCCAATTCCTCCATCTTACTTCTCCAGACCCCCCTGTACAGAGATCTTAAACCCTGTGTTTCACACTCTAATTAACTTATCCCTTCACCATTCACCCAGTGAGATCCTCCCATCCTCATACAGGTGTTGTCCCCTGTGCAGGATCAAAGTCCAGCCACCAGACACTTCTGGCAACATTCCAGGACCTCCGAGCCCCTCACGGGTTGTCTCGGTGACCCTGCACATCAGGACTGATGTGCTGAGATCCCACACTTACAGGCCGTGTGTAAATGCTGTACTTGTACAAATATCTTGTACTAGATTGGTCAGTGATAATCAGAATATTCAACACAGAAGATCATTTATTGTATTGTAATGGGAACTTTGCTGTCTTAGCTCTTACCTCTTGTCTCTTAGCTCTTGCCTTTTACGCTCTTACCCCTTTTACTCTCTCACCTCTCATCCTCTCTCCCCCTCTCTTCTCTCAGTGCTGCTCTGAGCTGTGGCTGGCAGCTCCCAGCAGGGCCCTGCACCCAGGCCCTTTGCAATAAACCCCAAATTCCAGCCCTGGCTGCAGAGATCTCTCATCTCCGTCCGTCCTGACCGTGCTACCCCCGTCAATCCTTCACCACCTGCCAGGTAAAGCAGTGTTATCCCAGAGGAGCAGTGCCATGAGCTCATTTCCCATCAGCACAAGGAGCAGGCAGTGCCAGTGCCAGGGAGCTCAGGCAGTTTGGGGCACCCTGTGGGCACCCCAGCCCCTCCACGGCCCAGCATCCTGGCTGGAGGCACGGCACGGGCAGCAGGTGCAGGGATGGAGGCAGGAAATGTTTATAAGGCTTAGGAAAAGCTGAGGTTTCTGGCAGGTTCCCGAGACAGTCAGCTTGGCCCAGAGCTCCCTGCTGTATAAATTGTGGAATTAGAGTCAAATATGAAACTGGAGCAACAGGCCAAAGGCAGAGCTGGCAGCTGGGAGGTCGGGTTTAGCTTCATGTGAGTGTGATCCAGGCAGGCTTTCCAAGGAGAGAAAGGTGGGGAGGGGGCAAACAAAATAGGGGGAAATTGCAGGGAACTGGGGGTGGGAAAACCCCCAAAGGGACAGGGATGGGGCAGCAGGAACAGAGAATGTGGTTCAGGGACTGGGAAATGGGGAGCAGCTGAAAGGCAAAGCAGAAGGGACATGGGGAAGGCAACACCTTGCAGGGAACTGTGTCCCAGGTGGGGCCACCAGAGCCAGCCCTGCTCCTTGGTGGCACTGGGTGGCACTGGATAACACTGGGTGGCACTGGGGGCACTGGTTGACACTGGGTGGCACTGGATGGCACTGGGTGACAGTGGGTGGCACTGGGTGGCACTGGGTGCACTGGAGGCACTGGGTGGCACTTGGTGACACTGGATGGCACTCGGTGCTCCCTGGCCCTGCTGCCCTGCCCAGGGGAGGCTGTTTCCCCATCCCTGTCCCATCCCTGGCTTTGCTCAAGCCACAGCTCTGCTTTCCAGGATCAGCACCGTGCCCTGGGCTGACCCCCAGCGTTTCCCTGCCGTGTGGTTTGGATTAGCTGACTCATTGTTTATGGCCAGGCTTCAGGGCTGCTTGGTGGGGCCAAGATGCACAAAAAATATCATTTTGTGTTGGGCACAGAGGGTGATTTTGTGTGCAGAGCATCGGTGCAACGTGAGATAGGCAGGAGAGCAGGTTTTTCCTGGGAGTCCTGGAGAAACCTGTGATTTTTCATAGAAAATGTCTTACATGCTGCAGGTAACCCCTGGGAGCAGGGAGATAAACAGATTTCCAGCATCAGAAAACTTCTCTCCATCCTCCCAACTCTTGTTTTCTCTTTCCAGTCATCCAGACATGCTGGGGATAGAAGTCAGATGTGGTCTGAGTAGACATGAGGAATTCAAGGGGGAAAATTGCACCAGGTGGATGAAGTGGGAATCTGGGAGACACGGATGCTGTCTTCTCCTCATCAGCGTTAACTACTGAGGAGCCCCTCATCAGAAACCAAGTGAGCTCACTGTGAGGGGCCAGGGGGGTCTCATCACCTTCAGCAAGCCAGGATTTCTCCTTTTGGAGGCCACACAGGGCACCAAGTCATTCTTCTCCTTGGTGGGATGTGCCAGCAGCTATGCCACAGCAGCAGATGCTGTCCTGGTGCCATTGATTCCAGGTAGGGATTTGCTGAACAAACTCACTCCTGTCTGCAGCATCAGAGCATGTCTGGGGGTTGTTCCTCACAGAATGTGTGGCATCAGAGGCAGCTCAGGGCTGTGGAAGGAGCCAGGGCCAGGTGTCCATGGGGTTTGTGGGTGTTTGGATTGCAGATTCCTTCCAGTCCCAGCCCCGTTCTCATTGGAACTCTCAGGAGGTTTCTGTTGAC
This sequence comes from Melospiza georgiana, assembly GCF_028018845.1. Taxonomy (NCBI): domain Eukaryota; kingdom Metazoa; phylum Chordata; class Aves; order Passeriformes; family Passerellidae; genus Melospiza; species Melospiza georgiana. The sequence continues at coordinate 1,567,316 of NC_080456.1, read as the reverse complement.
TTCACCATGATCCAAACACCAAAAATTCAACAAATGCTGCTGCTGTCACTGATGATCCCCAAACCTGCTGGCACAAGGCTCCTAAATAACCAGGGCAGTGTCACCCCTACAGCTGCCATACCCTGAGCAGGACCCTGCCCTCACTGCTCTCCTTGGTGCAGACAGGCACCACCAACCCCAGGCATTGCTGGTGAGCGAATGCTGATGGCCTCGGGCCTAATTTGGGTGCAGCCCATAACTGAAACAAAGGCAAAGTCAGGAAATTTGGATCAGACCATATTTGGGCTCAGAACTCCTGAACAACTGAAGCTGTTCCCAGTAATTTGCCTTCCTGCAGACCATCCATGAGCCCTGGTGCAGGGCTTGGCAGAGCTCCCAGAGCCCTTGAGCACCACACTGTGTGTCTCATCCTGCTTTTCCTGCCCCGCTGGAGCAGCAGGGGGAGCTCCCTGTGGCCATTGGCCACCACAGACAGATCCAGTTCTGCTCTGGAAGGATCCTCCTGTACCCTGAGCTCCTCGTTTGGTCTTATCAGGCTTTGACACGGAATATTGGTGCTTGGTGCTCAAACCTATGAGGTGTGCTGGAATGGGAGCAAGACTGAGCATTGAAAAGGTGTTTGAAGTTGGAAGGTGTAGCTGGGGCTGTGTGTTCTATCCCCATCTGTCAGAGCTGGGGCAGCTCTCTGCTGTTCATGGGGCAGTTTTCTTTATCTCTCCCACACCCAATCCTCCCTCCAGGAGATCTCTGCTGTTCATGGGCCATTAATTATTAATTCTCTGCTGTCCATGGCCAGTCCCTGCATGGCTGATCCAATCCCAGCATCCCATGGGGAGATGCCCCACCCAGGGGAGGAGCCAAGCATTCCTCCCGGGATCCAATTTGAGCTTTGGGACACCCCAGCAGCCTTTGCCCCCTGCACTGCCAGAGGAGCAGCTTTCTGCTGCCCTGCATGGCCAGAGGGAGCCCAGGCCCATCTGCAGCAGCCCTGGAGCTGCAGAGGAAAACTCCCCCCTTGTGCAGGATCCCTGCTGCAGCAGAGCCACAGCTGGCACTGCAGGAGGGCTGAGCCCCCCTGGGATGGGGCTGGGACACCGCCCTGACACACAGGGGGACAGGGCCTGCTCTGACTCTGGCAGTGCTGTTTTGTATTACTGCATTTTTATTTTATTTTTATTTTCTTCCCCAATCAAGAACTGTTATTCCTGCTCCCATATCTTTGCCTGAGAGCCCCTTAATTTCACTATTATAATAATTCAGAGGGAGGGGGTTTATGTTTTCCATTCCAAGAGAGTCTCCTGCCTTCCTTAGCGGCCACCTGGCTTTTCAAACCAAGACAAAGCACAAGTGAAAGACTTTGCTGTCGACTTTCTGCCCTTGACCCCTGTGCCACCGCTGCTCCATGCCACCCAGAGCTCCTGCAGACAATGCCCCATTGACTCCAGGCAGTGGAGAGGGCTCTGTGCCCTTCTGCAGTGCCCCGGGGCCCCGAGCCACCCTTGGGAATGGCTCACACAATGCTCATTGTGCCCCCAGTGCCCCGACACACGCAGGCCCAGCAGCACACAAAAAGGGGTTTATGGTGCTGGGGCACAGCCCTCCCTTTCTCAGCGTGGTGAACGTCACCAGCTCCTCACTGGAAACAAAATGCCCTTTAAAAATAACCCCCAAGAGCTGAACTGGCCCTGCTGGGGCCTGGGTGCTGCCTGTCCCCCCTGGCCTGGCCTTTCCAGGGCTGCCCTGCCCCAGCTGATAACCCCAGCTCAGGCCCTGGGGAGAAGGGAATTAGCACTTCATATTTCTAACATGCCAGGCAGCAGCAGAGGCCCTGACAGACAGCATCCAGGCTGCCAAAATTCCTCCTGCTCCTCACCAGCAGCCCCGGTTGGGTTTTGTCTGAGCCCTTTTTCAGCATCACCCCCAAATCTCCCTGCTCCTGGGACTGCTGGTAGCAGAATTTGAGGATTTGGGGCCAGGTAAAATTCTGAGGAAACCTCATTAAACATAAAACCTCCTGGCCATGGAATTTGGGCAAAGTTTGCAAAGGACTGGGCTCCTGCTGGGGTCTCCATCCCCCAGCATCATCCTTGGGGTCATGCAGGGGCCTTGTCCTGGGCTCTTGTTTGGTTGTGCTTGTTTTTTTTGTTCTTTAATACCACATTATTTTTATAGAAGCCTCTTTCCCAAACATGCCCAATAAAATCTTCAAGCAATGTCCCCTCTCCCTGCCCCTTCTTCCCCAAGTAAATATTTTTAGCTCTCATAAACACAAGCCATTAAGCACTCAAGAGAGAAAAGCAGAGTTCTGGGGAGGCACCACTGTAAGGGCAACCCACAGTCCCCTTGTTAAAACACAAAACCCCCTTTTTGAGGGGGTCCCTGCACTTCCAGGGGTTCCACAACTCCAGAGGTTCAGCACTTCTGCCTGGATCCCCTGAGGACCCAACAAATGCTCAACCCAACTCCTGCTCCCCTTTCTGGGGAGATGGGAGGAGGCAAAGCTCTACAAATCAGGTGCTAAACTGGAATTTTTTTAGAGGAAAAAAAAAAAGGATGAGGCAGCCAGATCTTAGGGGGTTGCAGTGATCCCCAAAATGTCAGAGAGCTTGGAAAATTCTCATTCCTAGCCTGAATTCCCCCAAGACTTTGCTGGACACCATGCAGGAGATGCTGTTTGCAAAGATGCTTTGCTGTCTCTTGATCCTGGATTGTGTGATTTGATCACAGAATACCTGTGAGATAAATTCCAATACATTTCCTAAATTCAATGGGATATTCACCCTTCTTTTCCACTCCCTAATGTCAAAATGTTGAAATTGGGGGAAATCTGAGCAGCCTCATAATTTCTGAGTGTTCTGCTGGAGGCCAGCACCCCTGACTTCATACGAATTGCACAAGGGACCACAAAGGGGATAAATAAATTCCCTGCAAGGATCACTCAGAGCAATGCAGGGAGAAATTGTGTCCAGGTCTTGGCATTGAACCCGGGTTGTGCAATGAGCAGGAGGGCTGGGATTGCACTGATGAGTGCAACATGTCCCCAGGGAAGGGACATCCACAAAAGGCTGGAGCAAGGCAGCACTGCCAGGAAAGGACAGTGGGAAAGATTTTGATGCCAGCAGAGGTGACTCTGATGGGTGCAAGAAAAGTGTGAGGATGTGGGTTTGGGACAAAACTGGCTGTTTGGGGTCTGGGGAGCTGGACCCACCAAGGCAAGGTTTAGGGACAAGGCTGGGAAGGGTTTAGTGGCATGGCTTGAACAGAGCAGGATCAGAGCTGGGCTCCCATCCAGGGTTCAGGGCAAGGCACAACTCTGAAGTTTCCCAAGCTGCCCAAGCCTCCTGGGCCTGCAGCTTTGCAGCTTCCCAAGATCAGATTCTCATGATGGATTCTTAGTGGCGGGAACACAAAGCTTCCCCAAAGGGCCCAAATCCCGTCTGCTGAGCAGCCTCCTCAGGCTATTTGTGATATTTAGATTTCTGAAGAAATCAGCGAACAAGGAGGAATTTCTCCCTGCTTTGATGCTCCTGCTTCCCTCCTCCCTGGGGAACGTCCCCTCCCCTGCTCCCATCAAAGTCCAAGGTCAATCCATGCAAGTTCCCACAACCCACTGCCCAAAAAAGCCTCCTACTGGGAAAAACCATCCTGCTGCCATCAGGTGCAGTCAGACCTGCTTTCCTTCTCCATCAGCCATTTACAGGATTTCCTACAATGGGATTTGCACAATTGAGGAAAACAAGGGGTTTTTGAGCTCTCCCGGTCTCTGAGCAGGAGCATCCCAATTTTTGCAAGTCTAGAAGGTTTTCATAATTGTTCCTCTCCCTTCTGCTTCTTTCTTACACCCTCACTGCCACCTTTATGGGGGAATTGTGTCATTGCTGAGGCTTTGTGGGCTTTGCTTTCCAAAAGGAAAGTGATGCTGAGCACCTTTTCTAACCCAACAGCCAAGCCCTCAAGCATCATTTTCCATCTCATGCAGCCCTGAAACGGGAGAGGTCTCATCACCAACTGGTGTAAAAGGGGATGACATTGGCTGGGGGTGATATTCCTTTCCCTCCTTCACAATAAAACCCACCCATCCTGCTGCTCTGCTCCTTTTCCTCTCACCTCTCCCTGTTTCCTGAGCCATGGATCCCAACCCAAACTGTGGATTGGGTTTGCTGTTCCTGCACCAAGGCAGCGCTGAGCTCAGGATGGGGGGAATGTCAGCTTGTCCTGAGTCACAAAAAAACCCACACACATCCATTTTCCTGTCAAGTGGGCTTTAAACAAGCCCAGTGTGAGTAAACAAGGGAGCACAGAGTGCTGAGGCTGTACAAACACTGCTGCACACCGGGTTATCCCTGCAGATGTGAGTGGTCAGAGGCAGGGATGGGCCAGGGGGTAAAGGGAGAGGTGCTGGGGCCTCTGGGGCTGCTCCTTCCCCATGGGTGGGGTGCAGGAGGCACCAGCTCAGAGTGATGTCTGCTTGGGCTGAGACAAAATCAAGGGAATAAAAAGCAATTCTGTTTATTGAAGGGCCTTCAGTACATTTCAGGCAGACAAAACGCACCCAAAAATGGACAATGGGTCACAGGTTTCACACTTTTATAAGTTTGGTCCATTTGCATTTTGGGGGTGAATCTGCCAATTCCAGCTTCAGCTAATGAAGTCATTGACCCCAAGTTTGCTGCCCCCAACTCCCTTTTGTTTCCATCTCTGGGCCCTGAGGCAGTGAGGTGTCCTTGATTGCCAGGCCTGGAGAGGAATTGTTGTGTCTGCCCAGAATGGGGAAGCAGCAGCTCCCACTGTGTGTGGAGTTTGGAGTTATACAGTTAAGAACTGCAGGGTTACAAATAGATTGAAAATAAAAAAGCTTCAGTTATAGACTGAAGAACTGCAGGATTTCAATTTCATAATTGTTCCTTAAGAGTTTTTTGAGCTCTTTCAATCTCTGAGCAAGAGCACCCCAATTTTTGCAAATCTAGAAGGTTTTCACAATCGTTCCTTTCCCTTCTGCTTCTTCCTCACACCTTCCCTGCCACCTTTTTGGGGGAATTCTGTCATTGCTGAGCCTTTGTGGGCTTTGCTTTCCAAAGGGAAAGGGATGCTGAGCACCTTTTCCAACCTAACAGCCAAGCCCTCAAGCCTCATTTTCCATCTCATGCAGCCCTGAAACAAATGAAAAATATAAAAGCTGAAATCCTAAAGCATCAAGAGCATCCCCAAGCCCACTCCCATGTGCCTCTTTTGGCTCTGACTCAGCTCAGATCATGCAGGATGGGGAGATCACCTTGGTGGGGCTGGCTCTGGGCAGGCTTTGCTGGTTGTGGGTGTTTATTATCCACAGGGGCTGGGCTGAGGCACTAGGAGGAGAGCAGGCACCATCCTGGAATAATGTTATCTTAGCAGATGGCTTTGTTATGGTTGTCAGCTTCCTCGAGGAGCCTTGCTTAATCTGGAAAAGCAGTGGGCCCAATGCAGAGGGAAGTTTTTAATTATTGGCTCCGAGGAGTTGGGAGATGAGGGATTGGGGGAAAGGCACAAATCTGCTGCTCCAGGAAAGAAAAATACAGGATTGCTCTCTGCAAGATGTGACAATGCCTTGGAAGTACTGGCTGCACCCAGAGCAAGATATTGGCTCTATTTGGATTGTGTTGTTATATATTATTACGTATTGTATATGCTATGCATTGCATATTGTATATATTATATATCATATAATTTTTTATTATTATTACTACAAACAGGAATTGAACTCAATGATCCTTGTGGGTCATCATTTCCAACTCAGAAAATTCTTCACCTCTGTGATCATTCTGTGTTGCATTATTAGATATGATGATGACAATGATGATGACGATGATGATGATGATGATGATGATGATGATGATGATGATGATGATGATGATGATGATGAATCTATAATGTTGCATTTCCTGCCTGCACACCACAGGCACACCCAGGACCTGCAGCCTGGCTGGGAATCAGGAATTTCTGAACATCACGGGGCTGCACTCACCAACTTGATATTTTTTCCCCATTTGGGAAAAATAACAGGGGAATCTGGTTTGAGGTTTTTTGGGGTTTTGGGGGGTTTTTTTTTGGGTTTGTTTTTTTTTTTCTTAAGAGGCACCTGCAGAAGCTGAAGGTGATGGGTCAAGAGAGGACTTTTGTTCATCTCCTGCAGCTGGATGGCCTCTGATCCAGCAAAGCAATGTGATTTCTTGTAAATACAAATTTTTCAAGTGAAAAACTCCTTATATGTCTTTTGCTCATCATCCAAACTTGAGCCCTAGCACAGCTTTAATGGGTTTGGGTTCTGTCCAGCAGGAGCAGCCATGTCTTGAGCAGGGATTGAGCCTCTGCAGCCTGGATTTGAGCAGGAGCTCAGGTTTAAATGTGGCTTCAGACGCTGTTTGGCACAACACCCTGCAGTCAGGGAGAAGAAGTGTATATCTATATATACAGATAAATTAGATATAAATATAGATTATATCAATTAGACAGAGATAGAGATAGAGATAGAGATAGAGATAGAGATAGAGATAGAGATAGAGATAGAGATAGAGATAGAGATTAGATATAGATATAGACACAGAGAGAGATAGATATAAATATAGATCCATATAGATATATGGATATATGGATATATAGATATAGAGATATAGAGATAAGATATAGATTTAGATATAGATATAGATATAGATATAGATATAGATATAGATATAGATGATATAGATAAGATATAGAGTCAGAGATAGAGATAGATAGATAGATAGATAGATAGATAGATAGATAGATAGATAGATAGATATGAATATAGATCAATATAGATATATGGATATATAGATATAGAGATATAGAGATAAGATATAGATATATATAGATGTAGATATAGATGATATAGATGTAGATATAGAGACAGAAATAGAGATAGATATATAGATATAAATATAGATCAATATAGAAATATAGATATATAGATATAGATATAAATATATACGTAGATATAGGTATATAGATATATATGTGAACCAATTTGGGGGACAGAATACACTACGAGGAACACTAAAAGGAGAGTGAAAGGGATGGAAACAGCAGCACACAGGATGCAGAATGTCCCATCCCAAGTGGGTTTCACCTTAATACAAGCAAATCTCACTGCTGCTCCAGGAAGGATTTATCCCCAAATGTTCAGGCTCAGAAAGGGAGAATTTAAGGCCTTTTCCCAGACATCTGGGCTCGTCTCTCTCCCAGCACACTGCTGGCATCCATCAGGGGAGCTCCACGTCTGTCCCACATTTTCAGCCCCTCCACACCACAAGGGGAATGTTGTCAGGATTTTTTTTAATCTCCTTCCCGCTGCAGTTTGATCAATTTGTTATTTATTTGGGTTTATTGCCTTCCTTGTCATTTTGTTGTTCCGTTTACTCAGTCCCCCAGGCTGCTGAAACGAGGCAGCGAAAAATAAAATATAGGACAAATAATTATTATTTGCATGTTCTCTGGAACAAGCCAAGATTCTCTGGGGAGAGGGTGGGATTTGCCTCTGTTTGTTTCCTCAGAGGCAATATTAAATGGAAAAACGTGGCTGGAAGAGTTAACCCTTCCCAGAGCCACGTCTCTGCACCATGGAGAGGGGCTGAGATCCTGCAGCAGCAGGATGGAGACAGAGCAGGAATCAGAAACAGGTTCCCTGGTGCTCTTGGCTTCCCACCAGGCTGAAACAATGGAAAAAACAAAAGGCAAGAGGAATCCTTGGCAGGGAGCAGAACAAAGCCCTGCAGCCTGGGCAGAGCCAAGGACAGGGATATTCCTTTCCCATATAAACACACACTTCCTCATCCCCCACCAAAAAAAAAATATTTACACCCCCAAAGGCATTGCTAGGAGTGAATCCCAGCTGGATGTGGGGAGGGATTGGCAGCCCTGGCTGTGGAGGTGGTGGCACGTGCCAGGCTGAGTGCCCAGCTCTGCTCAGCACCCCCCAGGGACCAGGGGAATATTTGGATTTTCCTCACTTTGTACCCTCACTTTGTAGGGCTTTGATTTTTCTTTACTAGGAGGAAACAAACCATTGATGCTTCCAGCTTGTGTGACACCATAATTTTGGGAAATTGGGGTTTTTCAGACCCAAATGGGACCTGAAACATCAGCCAGGATTGAAAAAGGGAAGGGAAGGGAAGGGAAGGGAAGGGAAGGGAAGGGAAGGGAAGGGAAGGGAAGGGAAGGGAAGGGAAGGGAAGGGAAGGGAAGGGAAGGGAAGGGAAGGGAAGGGAAGGGAAGGGAAGGGAAGGGAAGGGAAGGGAAGGGAAGGGAAGGGAAGGGAGGAGGAAGGGAAGGGAAGGGAAGGGAAGGGAAGGGAAGGGAAGGGAAGGGAAGGGAAGGGAAGGGAAGGGAAGGGAAGGGAAGGGAAGGGAAGGGAAGGGAAGGGAAGAAGGAAAGGGAAGGAAAAAAAAGGAAAAAGGAAAGAAAAAGGAAGGAAAGGAAGGAAAAGGAAAAGGAAAAAGGAAAGGAAAGGAAAAGAAGAAAGGAAAGGAAAGGAAAGGAAAGGAAGGAAGGAAGGAAAGGAAAGGAAAGAAAGGAAAGGAAAAGGAAAGGAAAGGAAAGGAAAGGAAAGGAAAGGAAAGGCAAGGAAAGGAAAGGAAAGGAAAGGAAAAGGAAAAAGGAAAGGAAAGGAAAAGGAAAAGGAAAGGAAAAGGAAAAGGAAAAGGAAGAAAAGGAAAGGAAAGGAAAGGAAAAGGAAAAGGAACCCAGGAACCGGAGGAAATTGTGCGAGACTCTGCTTATGCTGGAGACCTAATTTATATCACAAAGAGCAGCTTAATTGCCTTTAAAATTCTGCTGCCTTCCACCTTTTCTTCAACGATGCCAGGTCCTTGCCCTTGAGGACCTAGTCCTAAGGACTGAAAGGAGATGTGTCATCAGATGTGTCATCACTTTTTACTTCCCCTTCTCTTCCTCAAATGCAGAACAAACTTTAAAATGAAAATTAAATTAAAAATACATTTTAAATTAAATTAAAGATTATTTTTTGTATTAAATTAACAACTTTTTTAAATTTACAAATTGAATTTAATTCCTTTTCATAAACGACACACTTCAAACAGCTTGATACACCCAAAAAGCTCACTGTGAGCAGCAGAACAGGGATTTTCCTTTCCTCTCCCATCTCGTGTCAGCCCCTCCAGGATGGAGCAGCAGAGCAGCACCACCAAGAGGGGCTCAGGCTGCCCTGTGCTGCTCCAGGGCTGTGGAGCAGCCAAACCCACCAGGATTCAGGTGGGATAACATCTGCTCTTCATTAGCATCTCCCTCTTGGGGTTTCTCGTGTTTTTATTCTTCCTCCTCATTTCCTTTTCTCTTTGCTTTGGGAGAAAGCAGCTCAGCCCAGGTTCTCCCTGTCTCTCAGTGTCCCTTTTCCCCGTGTTTGTTTTTCCAGCTAATATATCCTCACCTCCACAGGAAGGGCTGGGTTAATGGGCAGCTTGGGACAGCTGTGATCAAGGCCATTCCTTGCCATGGTGACCCCAAACCCCACACCTCACCCCCTGAATCCTGGCGCTGTCTGAAGATGGATGGAGAAGCGGGCTTTTCTTTCATCTCCCTAATTTCGCTGAGATATTGGATTTTTAAGCCAAATTCCCTGAGATTCCTTTAAGATGCCCAGATAGGCCGTGCTTTGATAGACCCAGCCTCCTCCTCACCGTCCTGCTGCTCCTGTCCCTCCATCCCTGGTCCAGATGTCCTTCCCTTGCTCCTCCTGCCTGGCTTTCCACAGCTGGGGCAGCACATGGGGAGCACAGAGATCCTTAATTGGCTCTGTCAGGCTGATTCCCTGCAGTGAGCACCATTGGAGATGTGTTTACACTCTCCAGAGCCTGGGTGCTGCCCTTTGGAAGCATTCTCAGTGACAGAGCTGCAGAAAAGGCCCACAGCACACGATTTGTGTGGTGGGGAGGGATATATTTTTGGGGTATTTTCTCCTCTCTGAACACCCCAAAGGCTCTTGATTCAGCCTCAGTGGAAGCTTCCAGCTCTGCTTGGAGGTCGTAGTGTGCAGGGAGGTGCTGAGGTCCCTGCTCAACTGGGCTGCCAAATGTGCACTTTTTAAAGTGAAAATAGCAATTAAATAATGAAACGTGGCCCTGAGTGCCTCAGCAGCTTGGGGACAGTGTGTTTAGCCAGCTCTGACTGTGCCCAATGCTTCAGTCACCTGAAAATGTCTCAGATGCTCTGGCAAATCCCTGTGGTCTCTATTTTTTAATTTAGAGCAAAAAGCAGCTGTTACTGCAAATAATTACCTCTTACATCTTGGTTATACACGAGTGTTGTTCCCTTCACAACTCCAAAACATTGTTCCTTGAGGACTTATATTTCCAGGGCTGTCAATCCAACACCTTTCACCAGCACTAAATTCATTTACAAGTGGGGGGGAAATAAAGAAACCTTTAAAAAATAATCATAGCACATTAAAAAACCATTTGGGAGCCCATCCACCTCCCAGGCTTGCTTGGCTGAGCTTGATATTAATTAGGCAAAATCCAAAGGCAGCACCTTCCCCAGGAGTTGGCTGGAAAGCTCTCACCACTCACCCCATGGCTGCAATTTCCAGGGTTTTTTACCTAGTTAGGGATTATAATCTTTAACAGCTGCCTGATTTACTCAGCTCATTCCCTCGGAGATGCTGACGCCGTCTCGCTCCTCCTGCCATCACTTCTCTGAGAATTCTGCATTCACAGCAGTGAAAGTATGTGATGGAGACCTCCAAAAAGATAAAATCCTCTCTGGTCAATGAGGGGTGGGGGTTTGCTTGCCATAAATCCACGGGGTCTGCCTGCCAGATTAGTGTTGGACAGACAAACTTGGCACCGACCGTGTTGGATAATTAGAAAAAAAATATTAACAAAAAAAAAAAAAAAAAAAAAAGGAAGAAAAAGAAAAGAAATAAACCCAAACCAGCAGAAATGCTTGTGGGAACGTGTCAGTTTGCTGGCTGGGAGGACAGCAGGGGAAGTTTAGTCTGCTGCAAGGGCCGGGGGGTCGGCACTGCGGGGCCTTGGCATCACTTCCAGCTGGTCCCACACCGCGCTGGGACTCGTCTCCATCCCAATCACAGCAGCTCTCCAGCCTTCCTCTGCCTGCCTGACCAGCATCCAGACCATTCTCAGAGCTTCCACAGCGAGGAAAAGCCTTTCCTGCCTGAGGAGCAGCGTTTGTGCCAGGTCGGGAGGAACCAGCCATGGCTGTGCTATCACCGAGGGGCTGATGAGGGAATGGGGAGAGGGGCTGGGGTCTCACATCCTGGCCCCACTCAGCATTCTGCTTCACATCCCCAGGCTCAAGTGAACATTCCCCTTTTCCCAGGCACAGCAGAGCCCTTCCCAGTTTCTCTGTTCTCCCAGGAGAGGCTTTCTGCAGGACATGTGTTATCAATTAGCTCCGTTCGCTCAACGCACGTCTGGTTTTGCTTTTGTCTCCTGGCAAAGCCCAGTAATTATAATTATTATTAATAGTGATGGCAGTAATATATATTTATGTGTGTGTGTGTGTATGTAGGGATGTAAAAATAGCAAGGCAGCATCCCAGCCCCAGGGAGCTGATCCACAGCCACGTCGAAGCCCGGGACAAAACAGCAGATGAGGTAGGAGCATTTCCCTCCCTCTCCATAGTTTCTCTCCCTTAAACTCCAGGTAATCCCTTTTTTACTAAAATTTTTTAAGCTTTTTGGGTTTCAGCATAGGATAAATGTAAACCAGCAGATTTGCAGGCAGTCCTAGAGGCAGGAGTGAGTTTTAGCTCCCTAAAGGCATTTGGGGTGCTCTGCCCAAGCCATCTTCAGCCAGGGAGAGATTTGGACCAAAACTGGGGATTTCTGGACAGGATTCCCTGGCCTGAGGGGATGAGTCTCATGCCTTTGCTCCATCAGATCATCCTGACCTTGCCTTCCCTGCAGGTGAAGGCACAGCAGTGTCCCCTGAAGGGAAAAGCAGCCAGGTCAGTCTTTTATTGGGTACTGGAGAGTCCAAACACGACAAATTCGCAGCGAAGGGAAGAAACAATAAAAAACCTTTTAGTGCTGGAAAATGAGGAATCCAGAGAAACATTGAATGCAGCGTCTCATGAGAGAGGGAAAAGCCAGCCCTTCTTCCCAGACAGAAAATCTGATGCTCCACATCATTCCTCCTGCACCAGGAGCCTGTTCCTGGGCCCTGAGGCTTGATAAAGGTGCAGAACAAAACCTGTGTCACCCACTAAGCCAGCACCAGCTTTCCCTGCCTAAACACCCCCTTCCCTTCCACAGGGTGATCCTGGCCTGGATCCTGGATTTATTTCTTCCTCACCAGCTAAATATATATATTATGTATATGTATATGTATATGTATATGTATATGTATATGTATATGTATATGTATATGTATATGTATATGCATATGCATATGCATATGCATATGCATATGTATATGTAAATGTATATCTATGTATTTATTTTTATAATAAATAAAATGTATAAATAATAATAACATATATTTTAAAATCTTACATATTATTAATTAATAATATATTATTAATATATTATAATATAACATATTATTTATTATATAATATATTCATATATTTTATATAGAATTGTTATATAAAATTTTTATATATATGATTTATATTTACCTGGTGTGTATATATATACACACCAGGTAAATATAAATTATATGTATAAACATATTTTATTTTATAAATATTTTATTTTTATATATAAATAATATATACATATAATAATATTAATAATAACATTATTAATTATACAATATATTTTTATATTTTATATAGAATAGATATATAATTTATATTTACCTGGTGTATATATATATAAATATATATACCAGGTAAATACTTGGGGATTATGTGGGGTTTTTTGTCTCTCTGGGTGATCTTTAAGGGCATCTGGTTAAAAGTGTGGAGCTGTCACCTGGAGGAGCAAGGTGATAGTTTTAACTTAATTTTCTGCTCCTGAACAGATACTTGAGGCAAAATTTCTGGCTGTAACAGGTGGGAATCTCCCTCCTTGCTCCCAATAAATCCGTTTGCAGCTGTTGCCTTTGCAGTGTGGGATATATTTGGGGTGAAAGTGAAAACTTTATTGTGAGGGGAGCTCCTCCCTGTAGGAGCTGCTGAGGGGGAAGGTTCTCAGCTGTGTCTGTTTCTATAGGATTAAACATTACACAGAAATTGTTCCCTGTGAGGCTGGGGAGGCCCTGGAACAGAGCAGCTGTGGCTGCCCCATCCCTGGAAGTGCCCAGGGCCAGGCTGGACAGGGCTGGAGCACCCTGGGACAGTGGAAGGACCCTGTTTGTGGCAGAAGGGGATGGAAGGAGATGATCTCCATGGTCCCTTCCAACACCGACAGTTCTGGGATTCTCTGATGACGGAAAGCAAACTGAGCTTTCCCCCAATAAAGCACATGAAATTTGCCAAATCGTTACAACAGAATGGGGGAATAAATTGAGTTTGCTGGGGGAAAATAAAATCCCAGGCAAACTGCTGAGAGCTGGGGGGTGACATCAGGCATCCCTGAGCTGACACAGCCCAGGAGCAGGAAAGGCTTTATCTCAGCATTGGCCCCAGCACAACAGGCAGAGAGAGGGCTCTGACTCAGGGAGGGTGTGCTGAGAGTTTTAGGAGGAGCACACAGACAGGGCTGTTCAGGATGTGAGTGCTGTTCCAGTTTACATCAATCATTTTAACTCTATATTCCTGTCAGCCTGACAAAAGAACATCCTGATTCAAGCCTAAGGAAAACCAGCCTCCTTCAGTCAGCATCCCCAGTTCCCCTGGGGCTCACAGGAACTGATTCACCACAGGGCTCCTTCAGGTTGGGTTTCCTTTTTAAACCAATCCTGTAGCAGAACCAAATCAGAATAAACCTGTTGGGCTTATAAAGCCCAAATGAGAACCAAATTAGAATGAACCTGTTGGGGTTATAAAGGTGTTGGCTTTGATGCCTTAGGATTTTAGCTTTTCTATTTTTCATATGTTTCAGGGCTGCATGAGATGGAAAATGATGCTTAAAGGTTTGGCTGTTGGGTTAGATGCATCCCATTCCCTTTGGAAAGCAAAGCCCACAAAGCCTCAGCAATGACACAATTCCCCCAAAAAGGTGGCAGGGAAGGTGTGAGAAAGAAGCAGAAGGGAAAGGAACAATTATGAAATTGTAATCCTGCAGTTCTTCAGTCTATAACTAAAGCTTTTTTTATTTTCAATCTATTTGTAACCCTGCAGTTCTTTAGTGTAGAACTCCAAACTCCACACACAGTGGGAGCTGCTGCTTCCCCATTCTGGGCAGACACAACAATTCCTCTCCAGGCCTGGCACTCAAGGACACCTCACTGCCTCAGGGCCCAGAGATGGGAACAAAAGGGAGTTGGGGAAGCAAACTTGGGGTCAATGACTTCATTAGCTGAAGCTGGAATTGGCAGATTCACCCCCAAAATGCAAATGGACCAAACTTATAAAAGTGTGAAACCTGTGACCCATTGTCCATTTTTGGGTGGGTTTTGTCTGCCTGAAATGTACCTGCAGACCATCCAATAAATATAACTGCTTTTTGTTCCCTTAATTTTGTCTCTGTTTTTAGGAAAGCCCAAAAAGGCGCCAGTTTTGTTCTTTAGGTGATGAGCTGACACTCTAAAGGGCTCAGGCTCACAATAACACAAAGAACGCCCCACAGCCACCAACAAAACAACCCTTGCAGGAGCATGTCCCCCCGGGGGTAACTTTAAATACAGATTTATTTCAGGTTTGCTACTGACGCACAAACAGCAGAGATCGATGTTCAGTATACATGGTATACACAAAGCAGCCAGAACCGTCGGCATCTCCGTCCTCCTGCTGCACCCTCAGCAGAAGAACCTCACACAGGCAATCCCTCCCCTCCTCAGCAACCAGGCTGACAATTTCTCGGTGGCTTAGAAAGCAGCTGTGGCATGGCAGGACACCAAAGGGCAGCTCCTCGGAGCTCTGTCCCCAGAGGGAAGCGCAGCGGGCTCAGATATGCAGGAAAACCCCCAGAAAATGGGTGGTGTGTTCATGGGAATGGAGACCTGGAAGGGATTTCCTAAGAACATTAACTCCCGTTCCCTGCTGTGCAGAGCAACCACAACATCTGCTCCTGGCTCTGTGGAGCAGCGTGGAGACCTAAAACATGATTGTGTTGAAAGAGGCATCAGATGGATCCTCTAGGAGGATCCCCAGGGAGGCTGAGCCCACAAATACTGTCACAAGGAGTTTGTGAGCAGCTGCAAAGGCCTAAGAAGGGAACTCTCGTGCCACCTGTCCCATTTCTTGTCATTCTCACCTTGCCCACAGCTGGAGACCTTCTGGAGCCACCCAAGGGGCAGTGGAGTTTCCTTGTTGGACCTCCAACAAGCATGGCAGGCTCCAAGCCTTTATTTGCTGAGATGGCATCTTCTGCCTACCCAAAATCTGTGTCTGACCCCTAAAATACCTCTCTGCTGATCCCAGTGACTGCACAGCTTGACCCAGAAGCTTTGGCTTGCTCACAGTCACAGCTCGTTGATTAAGAGGCACCTGCATCAGTGACAAAGCAAAAAATGCAATGGTGCCTTGATGATTTGATCTGAGCAAGAGACCTCAATGATGAATGGGGTTTGGGAGAGGTAAAACAGCCTCTGACACAACAGGCATGATGCTACAAAACCGTCAGAGGTGCAGAATAACCCCAGAGGCACAGAACAAGCCCAGAATAACTGGAGGGGGGAAATGGTTGTAGATGCTTTGCAGCAGCAAGAGGGTTGACAGTCCCTCATTCCCTGCATGCCTGAACCCCACTGAGCCCCTTTTTCCTCAGGAAAGCCAAAGACCCAGATTGATCTCCCTCTCCCTCAGCTCCTTAGGGATGCCAGGGAAGTGACCCCAGCTCGGATAGAGCTCAGGATATCTCAGGCAGGCTTTACACAGAGGAAAAATATCCCAGCCTGGTTAAAGGCTGGAGGCTATGGGATGTCTGGGCATGACATACTGGTCCCATTGAGCACCATTTCCAGAGCAAAGCAAAGTCTCAGTGGCTGGGGGGGCTGTGTCTGACCCTGTGGAACTACAGCACAGCTGCTTGCTGCTTTTTTGGAATGACAGCTCAAACCTCAGGTCCACTGTGATCCCTTTTAGCCCTGAAAAGCTTCAGGTGGACCAGGGTGTAAAGGAGCATCCAGATGTTCACACAGCCCCATCCCAAAGCACCATAGGAAACCTCAGGCTGGTGAGATCCCCTGGGAATAACACCAGCCCTGCTATGCAAGGTTTACACCCATCAGGAGGGGAGGAAGGAGGTTAAAAAAATACAGAGTTAAGCACCATAAAATTTACACTGGTCAGGTCATAAACACGAGGAGAGAATGAAAATAAAGCCACCACCTTCCAGCCTGGCCCAGGGATGCTGCTGGGACAACAAAGTCCCCACCAGCAAGCCCTGGAGGCGTCAGTCCCAGTGCCTCATCGCACCGGTGGTCGTTGCATTGGTAAATCCTTTTGGTCCCGTTTAGCATGAGTGTTGGGGGAGTCCAGGGAGAAGGGAGGTAGGGTTGGTCCTGGGAAGGTGGGGGGAGGCTTCATCTGTGCAATTTAGGGGCATCTCCCTGCCTGTACTGCAGATCCATCACAGGCAGGGATGATCCTCCTCGCTTCCATCTGTCCCCCCAGTTCCCAGCCTCCACCGGTGGTTTCCGTGTCGTCCAGTGGCTTCGAGGTAGATGTTCATTCCCGCTCTGTCTCCAAGCGACCTGGTTGGTAAAAGCCCTCTCTCCCAGGTGCGCGGGGCTGTCCCCACACCCAGGTCCCTTTTTATTCCCAGTTTTTTTTTCTTATTTTTCCCCCTTTTGCTATGTGCTATGGACATCTCCCCCACTCCCAACCTCTGGCACACGCCCTTCCTCGCAGGCACCCCTTGACCTGCTCAGCACGGCCTCAAGGTGCAGAAATCCAGCTCCTGCGGCTTCCTCCGAAAATTGCAACTCTCCCGGGGCAGCAGGCGCCCAGTGGGCACCACGCACTTCAACGCCCGTCTCTTGAAACCCCGACCACAGCTCTTGGAGCAGGAAGACCAAGGTCCAGCTTCCCAGGCCGGGCAGGGCTCGCCACAGAGCCGGACGTCGGCGGGGCGCTGCGCGGCGTCGCACTCGGCGGCCGGCTGGCCGTAGGAGTCGCGGCAAGCCACGGAGCGCTTCTGCAAGCCATCGCCACACGTGACAGAGCACGCCTCCCAGCCACCCACCGCCCACTTGTACGAGGGCCGCTTGTAGCTCGGCCTCCCGCCGTCCAGGCGGTTGGACAGGCTGAGCACGCTGTTGTTGAGGTCCGGCGGGGTCTTGCCCTCCTTCTTGTAGGAGGACTTGTCCTCCTTGCTCTCCTTGGGGAGGTAGAAGGAGTAGCGCACGCGGGGAGGGGTCATCTTTCCCACAGAGAGCACCTCCAGAGTCAGGGGTTCCTGGATGGGTTTGAAGGCCTGGAGGCTCTCGACGGCGGTGCCGGTGCCGCTGTAGCGCAGGACGCTGCCCTTGACCATGAGGTCCCTCTCGACGGCCGAGACGATGAAGTGGCCGTTGAGCAGGTACTTGCCCTGCGCGTTCTTCAGCGCCAGGTAGTTGTCGTCGCTGACGAGGCCTTTGTAGCCCCGCTGGCGGATGTCAATGTTGGAGGCGCCCGCGGGGATCACCACCACGAAGTTGTAGCCGTGCCTGAAAGGGAAGAGCAGGCAGGGCAGTGTAGCAGAATTGGCTAAGACCCAGTGGAGGGCTGAGACTTAACAGCAGGAAATGCTGAGTCATGATGAGACAGCAAAATAAGCTCCTGTCTTCTGCTGCTCGGACCCTAGCTTATCTCTGTAACCCCATAGGTCACTTTCCCCTAACCCCTACTATTGGACAAGTTTAGATCCCTCTGTACCCTATGAAAAGGGGCTGGTTTAGCCCATTCGGGAGAAGAAAAGCCGTAGCTGGAACCCTCCACAGACCCCTCAATAAACCCATCACTGTGGAACCATCAGGACCTCTCCTTCTCTCTCTCATCTGCTTCTTCCCCTAGCCCTCTGGTGCCTTAGCAAGCAAAGAGCTGAAATCATAAGAGAGCTGATAGTCACTAAAGAGCTGAAATCCACTTAGCTTGCTTAAGGTACCCACGGCTACGAGTGGCCTGGGTATTTGGACACACTGTCTCCAAGAGGGATTGAGCTATCCCCATAGGACTGCCTTGCTCAGGGGCAAAGCCTGCTCTGTGGGCTGGGGCAGGGGGGAGACTTTGGGGCAGGACACCAGGCACAGAAAACAATGCACAGACCACACTTCAGGTGAAAAAGATATGAACACATGAAAGAAAAACTGTCCAGAACCAGCAAAAAGTGAGAAAGCGCCAAACCTTTGCCCAAGATGCAGAAAAAAGAAATCGCTATGCAAATCAATGTTATTCCAAATATGATATAGCTAGAAATCTTCTATTGTGAAAAATGCTTGCCAGGGAGGGAAACCACCATGTAAAGATAAAAGTGTTGGTAATGATTCAATTACCCAAAATGTCTCTGAAGAGAAAACATTTGGGAAATGTCAATCAGCTCCTATCTGTGACATGGGGAATTACTGATATCCTCCCACCCCTACTTTTGTCTTCTTCCTGTGAGGATCAGTTTGAATTTCCTTGCTGCGTTGAGTTTTGCATAGGCTGATGTCACCCACTTACAGGAAGATGCTTCAGCCCCTCTGGCTCAACAGCACTCCATCAGCAGAAGTCAGCAGGACATTAAATGTGTTGTGCTGCTCCTTCAGAGCCAGGCCAGGTGTCTGTGCAGTGATGTGCACGAGCACCAGCAGATCTGGCTCAGGATGGATTTATCCCATCACCATCTCCACAATCCTGCATCCCCCACACCAAAACAGAGAGCTGGGAGTTGGGGAAGCACACATGATAACTGAACACTCACATGGGTTTGGTGAACAAGCCTGAGACCTTCTTGCAGCTCTTGTTGTCTCCTCCGCAGACGCTGCATTTGTCAAACTTCTTCTTGGAGCCCAATTTCCCATCACAGCCTGCCTTGATGCATTTGCCCTGGACACAGACCGAGGTGGAGTCTGGGGAGCAAGGGGTGCCATCCACAACCTAAACCAGGTGAGAAAAACAAGCTGCTGCATTACCCTCTCACACCTCCCGAGGCCTCCCAGCTGTGCCCATCCCACCCCAATCCATCTGACAGGTCCTGAGGAGATGCCAGCAGGCACCATGTCACTCTTTGCTCATGTTCTGCTTTGCAGGCAGGATTTTGGGGTCTCTGAGAAGAGATAGATGGGGCTACATCTGTTTTCTGCTCCCATCTAGAGAATTTCCTATCCTTTCCATTGCAGGGAACAAGCTGCACAGGGGACACTGCCAACACCATCCCACTCAGTCCTGTGTCTGGATGTCCACTCTGCCATTGCTTCCCCAGTACCCAAACTATCATCCTCTATCCCAGGACCACAGGAATACGCCAGAGGCACCTTTACAAGAGGTAAAAATGTCATCTTCTAAAGGAAGACCCTCCATGGACCAGCTCCAGTGCCAAGCTGATTCATACCACACTGGTGGCACCTCACCTAACACCATCCACCCACCAGACAAGGCAAGTCAATTCATCTCCAGGGGCACTGGAGCCATCCCACAGTCCAGGCACTGACCCTGGGGGTCTCTCACCAACCTTGGGTGCCAGCACATAGAAGTAGCCGGTGCCGTTGGCCCTGCAGATGAGCTTGCACTTGTCCCGGGGCGAGACGCCGGAGTATTTGGGAACCCAGGAGACGGAGGCAGTCAGGCGGTTCGTGCTGTGGCTGTAGCCATTGAAAGCCTCGCACTGCTCCTCACGGAAGCTCTTCCCTGGTACTGAAAACAACAGAGAGTTGGTGTTGGGCGCCAGCCTGCACCTCCAGCTTTGGTTTTCTGGGGTGGTTACAGCTGAGCCCCAGGCCTTACCTGCAGCAGCGCAGGGCTCCAGGTTGCAGGAGCGGTACTTGACGCGGATGCCCTCGCAGTAGGAGCCCCCGTTGGCCGGCACGGGGTCGCTGCACTCGCGCCTGGCCAGCTGCACCCCGCCACCACAGCTGCGGGAGCACGGCCCGTACGGCGCCCACCTGGCCCAGCCGCCGTCCACCTGCAGGGAGGGACAGCCTGAGGGGCTGCACACCCATCATCCTCATTCCTTCACTCCATCACCGCCATTCCTTCTCAAGGGAAACCTACAACTGCTGCACACCCATCATCCCCACACTTAGAGCCATCCCTACACAAGGGAAACCTCCAACCGCTGCACACCCATCACCCCATCACCTCCACACTTGGAGCCATCCCTACACAAGGAAAACCTCCAACTGCTGCACACCCATCATCTCCACACTTAGAACCATCCCTACACAAGGGAAACCTCCAACTGCTGCACACCCATCACCCCATCACCTCCACACTTGGAGTCATCCCTACACAAGGAAAACCTCCAACCCCTGCACACCCATCGTCCTTCATTCCTTCACATCCATCACCCGCCATCCCTTCACAAGGAAAACCTCCAACCACTGCACACCCATCATCCCCACACCTGGAGCCATGTCTTCTCAAGGAAAACCTCCAACTGCCCACAAACAGAATCACCAAATAATGAGGTTGGAAGAGATCTCTAAGATCATCGAGTCCAACCTATGCCCTAACACCTCAACCAGACTATAGCCCCAAGTGCAATGTGTACCCTGTACTTGCTGAGTGGGGAATTTGGGGGCTCCCAGCAGAGGCACTCACCCTGTACTCACTGCGTGACCCTGTGGGGTGTTTTTGTGTCTCCCAGCACAGGCACTCACCCTGTACTTGCTGAGTGGAGTGTTTGGGGGTTCCCAGCATAGGGACCCATCCTGTACTCACTGAGTGGGGTGTTTGGGGGTTCCCAGCACAGGCCCTCACCCTATACTCCCTGAGTGACCTGTTTTTGGGGTGTTTGGGGGTTCCCAGCACAGGGAACCATCCTGTACTCACTGAGTGGGGTGTTTGGGGGTTCCCAGCAGAGGACTCATTGAGTGACTCATCCTGCACTCATTGAGTGACCTGTTTTTGCATTCCCAGCATTGGCACTCACCCTGTACTCGCTGAGTGACCTGTTTAGTGTCTCCCAGCACAGGCACTCACCCTGTACTCACTGAGTGACCTGTTTTGGGGGTGTTTTTGCATTCCCAGCAGAGGCACTCACCCTGTACTCACTGAGTGACCTGTTTTTGGGGTGTTTCAGGTTCCTAGCATTGTCACTCACCCTGTACTTGCTGACGTTGTGCCTCTCCACGCAGGCTCCCTTGAGGCAGAAGCGCCCGTCGCCGCAGGCGGTGCCGTCGGCCCAGGGGAAGTGCCGGGTCTGGCACACGATCTGCCCGCGGGCCTTGCCCGTGCACCACAGCTTGGCACAGTACTGCATGTAGGGGCAGGGCTTGGAGCCCACGCCGAAGGCCAGCTCGCACTGCTGGTTCAGGCTGTAGCTGGTGCCCGGCAGGTCCTCGGGCAGAGGGATGGGTTTGGCAGGCTGGTCCAGCAGACAGTCCCCTGCAGGAGTGGGAGAGGGTCTGTCAGCTCCTGGGGGCTGTAGGGACCAGGGTGGGGAGGGAAGGCACAGCTGCAGGGAGATGAGGGAGAGATTGGGCCAAAGCTAGCCCAGGGATGCCCTCAACCTTGGCTGTATCACAGACACAGATGATTCCATCCCCTGGTGGTTCCTTAGAGCTCTGCCAGCAGCCTGAGTGCAGATGTCACTGCTGGGGACACCCAGGAGGTCTGGACACTACAGAAATGCTGCCAACCTCCCATTTCCTTCTGGATTTGTTTGCAGAGTCAAAAGAGGAAGAGCTCTACAGCCAACCATCTTTTCCCAGTAAGGACCTGCAGGGCTGGACCCTGTTCCCAGGGGACAGGGACACGGGCAGGGGGTGAGGGACACAGCAGGGCTCACCATGGCCACTGTCCAGGAAGTCAGTGATGATGGCAGCGCTGCAGGCTGACCAGGGGTTGGCACGGTCGATCTGGATGAGGGTGGGGGACATCATGTGGTTGGTCTTCAGCCTGCCAAAGACCTCCTCACAGGCCTTCACATTGTCGTGGGGCATGTTGAACACGTGCCCTGGGGGTGGGATAAGGGAGGCAGCATGAATAACCCAGCACAGCACGAGAGCAGGAACCCCCCCAGCTTCTTTCAGCAGACACTGAGACGTGGAGTGGGGCAGACCCACAAGGATTACAGCTGTGGACAGCCCAGAAGAGCCAGCAAACATTCCAGCCCTCTCCCAGATGCCTCATGCACGTGGAAAGCACAGGGGAAAGGAAGGGCAAGGGAAGTTGTGAAGAGAAGGTGACAGGTGACTTCAGCAGCTGCACAGAGGTAGGTGTGCCCTCTGCCTGTTATTTCAGGCTCCTGAATCCTGGAAACCCAGCTGTGGGAGCAACCATGAGAGCAAAGCTCCTCCAGCTCCCTCAGCAGCCCTCTCCCATCTGGCTCAGGGGGAAAGGCAGAGTTTCCCTATCACCAGTGTTTTGTGGAGATAAACAAAACTCCACAACTTTTGTGAAAGTTGTAAAGCTGGTGTGTTTATTACAGCATGTGGGAATCGTTTTCTTAAAATGACATGGGTACCTCTGGGAACTTCAGGTCTCTTTTAATCTCCTTCTCAAATACATATGCATACAATTTCACAATAACTGAAATTCATGCATATTCATTTTTACGAATTTTGCATGACATTTGCTGCTAGTTCTTCTTTATCAGGAAGAATTTCTCGGTCAAGTTGACTTGCTTCACAGCAGTCTCTGTCCCTCTCTATCACTCTCTGTCTCTTTCCCTCTTATCTGTCTTTCACTGAAGCAGTTTCTTTGAGCCTAAGCTTTTGCAGTCAGAAGCTACATACTTTAAAGATGTACATTCTACTTAAATCAAAATAGATTTCTACTCTAGAAAATTTCTACTCTGCCCCACCAGGTACCACCTGTTGTCTCATCTCCCAGAGGTCAAAACCAGGGCAGTCTGAACGCTGGGAGTGCTGCTGAGAGGAAGAGGAGGGCAGGAGCCTTACCCAGCTCGTGGGCGGTGGTGAAGGCCGAGGGCAGCCCGTCGTCCTCGATGACGGAGCAGCTGCGCTTGGGGTCACACATGGTGCCCACGTCTGCCATGCCCAGCGTGTCACAGGTGGTGGCACCGCACAGGTCCTGCCAGGCACACAGGGAAGGGGTTAGCACAGGGGACAGCACAGGTGTCACTGTTCTCCTTTCCCACCTCATCCCTGGCCACCACGGGGAGCTCCTGATGGGAAGAAAGCCCAAAGAAGTGGAAAGCACACCTCAGTCCTGACCCAGTCCAGGCTGCAACCCTGTGTTTGCACCAGGGATGTGTGTAGCATCCTGCCCTGCCTTCAGCAACAGCTTTTCCTACCCAAACAGCTCCTCCGGCCAGGGTGGAGCTGGTTTTGTCACAGATGAGCCAGTTTGGTTCACTTGGTCTTAAGTGTGAGCTCAAGGACTAGACCCAGGTGGGATGGGAACACGTGTCCTGAAGGGTTGAGCCACTTCTCAATCTCATTTCTCGGCTTCTTCCAAGGAAAAAGAAAGCCCTGGACCAGGTCCAGAGGTTTCCAAGGCTAAAGAAGGTGCTCCTGCCTCTCTAAGACACTCTGCAGCCACCCTTCAAGGAGCAACCAAGCCCAGCTGATCAAAGGAGGAACCAGCCCAGGAGGAACCAGCCCAGGAATGGGATGCTGGGGTTGGAGCAGGATTGTGTGGGATGGAATGGGATGCTGGGGTTGGAACAGGATGGAATAAAGGGTGGGATGGGATGGGATGGGATGGGATGGGATGGGATGGGATGGGATGGGATGGGATGGGATGGGATGGCATAACGGGCAGGATGGGATGGGGTGGGATGGGAATGGAATGAGGTGGGATGGGGGAGTGGGACAGGATAGAATTGGGGTGTTGGAGGAACCAGCCCAGGCTTCCACCCCCACATTGAAGACAGCCACATCCTACATAGATGTTGCCAGCAGAGAGGCTGGGAAGGGTCTCATCATGGGCAGATCTGCCCTTTTTCAGGTGCTCGTGCTAAAAAAAGTCCATTCAAGACACACCAATACTGCAGCCTGGCAGCAACCTTGTCCCACGTGCTCCCTTGCCCTGCTGGGTGTGGTTTGGCTTTGGGAGGGCTGGAGCATCCTCCCCTCCCTGGGTGCTGCCCCAGGGCTGCCAGGGAGGCCATGCAGCGGGCACGGAGCTGTTTTCCACATGAAAAGAAAAGTGAGGGACTCTCTGGGCGCTCCCATGCTATAAATAAGTGTGATTCATGCTCAGCACTCGCCCAGCCAAAGCGCCTGGGTTGCTCCGAATCCTACAGGAGCTGCTCTGCCAATATTTCCAGCAAGGTTTCCAAGCTGCAGGCATTCCCGCGCAGGCAGGTTCAGCCGTGGGTAAATCACAGCCCTGATGACTTCAGAGAGCCCCAGCCAGGCCTGAGATGGCTTTAACAGGAGACCTGGGGCCACAGCAGGACCGGCATCTCCAGAGAGGTGACGTGAAGAAACGTCTGGGTCTGCTCTGGTGGTGGAAAACCCCAGCACACAACTGAGCTCAGCGCTTTGCTCTGCAGTTTCCCTGCCCAGCTGGGGCCCTGCTGCATCCCTGATCCCAGAGGAAGAGGTGGCAGCCCCACCTTGCCCTGGCAGTGCCACCACTGCTGGGCACAGGTTGGTTAACGGTGCTGGCAAGCCCAGGGGCAGAGTCCCAGACCCCAAACACACCAAGACCCAGTGGCAGCACCACCCTGAGCCAAGCCAGGGGTGCAGCTTGCCCAGGAGCCCCTGCCCATGCTCTGCTTTTGAATGGTCTCGCTGCTGCTGAGGAGGTTCCTCACCTGTCCCTAATCCAAAACCATCTGGTCAGGGATAATGGAAGGAGAAAATGCAAAATTCTCTGGCCAGCACTGGGGGTTTGGGGGCGAGGATGAGGCGTGGGGAGGAATGTCCCAGCCCCACAGCTCCCTGCTCAGGGCTCTCTGAAGAGCTCTCAGTGCTCTTTGAAGAGTTCTTTCCTCGCCAGCACAGCGAGCCTTGGCTCCCAGCCCAACACCTGCACTGACACACTGACCCACTTCTCGCTCCGAGCCTCGCTGGGATTCACCACCAGCAGCTCTCTGGGGGCTTTTCCCTCACCACAGCCTCCTCAGGACAGCCTGGCTGTGCCAGGCAGCATCTCTGGGCTTCAATGACAGGTCCTGATCCCCCACCTGCACACCTCCTTCAGCCTTGCCGGTGTTGAGGCTGCTCAGGAGGGGAGCAGAGAGAAATGGAAGAGGTTTAAGGTGGAAAGCACCGTGCAAGGAGCCAGCTCTGCCTTTGCTCTCTGTCACTGGTGTCCCCTCTGCTGGCACAGGGACAGGGAGGACCCTTGGTCTCCCAAGGGGCTGCAGGCAACCTGCTCAGTGCATCAGCACTCTGACAGCCTGACCTTCCTGCATGGCACCTCCCAAGGCTTCTCATCATCCCTTGTGAGCTTCTCAAGACGTTCCACAGGTCAGTCAGGGGGATCCTTGAGCATTAATTCACCTGCTCAGAATCATAAGATCTCTCCCTGCCACAGAGGCTTCCTGTGTGCATCCAAAGCAACTCCAAAAAGTGAGGCTTGAGCTGCAGTTTCCAAACTCCCACCGGTGCTAGGCTGCAGCCAGATCTTCCTCCATGCAACTTCCCTTTGGTTTTACAGCAAGCAAAGATGTGCAGCCGGTGTGAGGTCCAGGAGGGGTGGGAAGGATGGACAAGCCCCTTGCCATGGTGTGCAGGGATATTTCCAGGAGGGCAGCTGAAGCTCTGCAGGACCCTCCAACAAGCAGTGGCTCAGGCAGGAAGGGAATCTGCACCCTCCAGCTGATCAGGACTGAGCTTCCCAAAGGCAAATCCATCGTTCAGTGTTGGAAGGGAGCAAATCCAAGCAGTAAAAGAGAGCCCCATTCGTCAGCAGCTCATCATCACAGTGAAAACTGCCTATCAACCAGGCTGGAGGTGAAATTTAAGTCGGGGGCTTATGTAACAGCTTTTTGGCAGGAAGATAAGCTTTGGGATGTCAGGGGACCACAGATGGATGCACTCAAGGAAGGCAGATGTCTCCCTGACCGTGTGCCTTTGCATTGAGCTTGCTTTGGGATTTCAGGAATGGATGGTTTAGCAATGTGTAAAAAATGCAGCCCAGACGTGATCCACATCTTTTGAATGGCTGGGACCGGCTCTGTCCCACGTGCAGCTCCAGTGACCTCACGGGGCTTCCACCAGAGGTGGAGCTGCCTGGTGTCAGCAGAGGTGTCAGCAGAGTCCTCCTCTGTCAGCTGCTCCAGCAGCCTGGCCTTCCATCCTGCCTGTGCTCCCCGAGGATTTACAGCTGGCCCGGGGTGGGGAGGACAAGAGGACACACAGGACAAGATCCTACACGTCCTGCACAGCTCAGTCCTGCTCCAGCCCAGGCTAGGGACAGCTGGACTGAGCTGGATGCTATATCCTTCCCACCCACCACAAGGGCTTGACCTGGAAAAAATATTTTGGGAATGGTCTCCCTGCTGCTGAGGGGAGTTCCTCACCTGTCCCTCATCCAAAAACATCTGGGCAGGGATAGTAGAAGGAGAAAATGCAAGGAGCCTTTTCTGCCAAAGCCTGCTGCAGCCAAGATAAGACGTGACTGACCCCTCCACGCCGGGCTCATCCTCCTCCCATCCCATCAGGGATTTTGGGATGCAGGCACTGGACTGATGTCCACACTGAGACAGGACTACAGGGAGGGAGGAACAGTGGGGAGAGGCTGTGGGAGCTTTGGTGTCACCCAGATTGTGGGGGTGGGAGGATGCAGAGCTCATCCCACACGCCACATCACCACGGAGCCCTGCCAGAGGCAGCTCCAAGCCTCTCTCCCACCCCAGGGATGCAGCCAGCCCACAGCACTGGGGGCAGTGGCTCTCTGCTCTCCCCCACTCGAGGGCTGGAGTGCTGGCTGATCTCCGGTGCTTCACTTCCAGCCCTGAACCGGCTCCATGCAGCGCAGCCAGTGCTGAGGAGAGGTCCAGGTTCTCAGGAGAACCTCAGGCATGAGTCAGAGGAAGCAGGGAGAGGTTTTTTCTTGGCAGGTGGCACTGTGAGCTCTTCCCAGCTGGGGAGGGGGAACAGGACCATGCTCCTCCTCTTCTGGGCTCAGACCTCTCATTTCAGGGCGCACTCAGAGCCGCAGGGCACTCGCTGCCAAGCTCCTGCATGGAGGCAGGAGATGGAGCAGCAGCTTTCTGCCTGTGGACACCTCCTGGCCTCACTCACCCCATGGCAGGGATTTTTCCAGGCTGCTAGCCAAAACCTGCCCAGGGGACAGCAAGGCTGGCCCAAGTCTGCTTGCCCCATGCCCCTGGCCCCCCCACCCAGCATCTGAGAGTGGAGGTTCCCTGGGAAACAGGGACAGGCACAGGTACAACCTCCCCAACAGTACAACATGCACACGGGTGGCAGAACACCTCAGCCCAGTGCTCCGTGCCGGGGGGAGCAGCTCCTGGGGCCCCCCTGCACCCACCTGCTTGGTGAAGAGGATGGCGGTGTCCCAGTACTCGGGGTGCTTGTCGCTGACCTTGTTCCACTTCTTCTGCCAGGCGCAGAAGTTGCGCAGGGTGAGGGCGGCGTTGCTGGTGACTTTGGGCCCCTTGTCATCCTGCCCGATCAGGAGGAACTTGACCACGGAGATCTGGATGGGGTTACGGATGCTGGGGTGCTTGTAGAGGCGGGCGGCCGTGGCCATCAGGGTGAGCAGGTAGTGCTGCAGGTCATCCCCGTGGAACTTCACCATCGACTCGTCGGCCACCACCAAGGTCTCCACGTAGCGCGGGACCGAGGCGAAGCGCTTGGCGCGGCCGCCTTTGCCCCCCGCACGCCCCCGGTACTTGTCGAGCGCCTGCAGCACGCCGGGGGTGAGCCCGGAGCCCACGGCGCACCGGGGCGCTCCGGCCCCGACGGGGCGGCCGGGGCTGCGGCGCTGCAGGCGGTGGAGCCCCCCGGGCGCGCCCCCCGGCACCGGGCCGATCAGGTACTCGGCTCCCCGGTAGCCGAAAGCGCCGCGGAGGCCCCCGCACAGGCTGAGGGCGGCGAAGGACTCGCGGTCGGCGTTGACATCCCCCGAGTAGAAGCAGTGGCGGAGCGCGGGCAGCGGGCGGGCGGCCGCCCCCAGGTAGTGCGCGGCGAAGGCGGGCGCGATGAAGCGGGCGTCGGGGGAGAGGTGCAGGTAGAAATCCTCCCCGAACGCCGAGAGCTGGATCACCACCGCCTGCCCCCCGCGCGGGGGCTCGGCAGGGCCGCCCCTGAAGTAAGCGGGCCCGTTGATGTCGGGGTCCAGGCGCAGCGGGGTGACCAGCGCCGAGTCGGGCTCCGGGGCAGCCCCCGCGCTCAGCAGCAGCAGCGGCAGCAGCGGCAGCATCGTCCCGGCTGCTCAGGCCGGCCGCATCGGGGTTCGGGGGAGGCGCGGGGGGGAGAAAGCAGCGCCCGGCCCCCCCCTTCCTCCCTCCTCCTCCTCCTCCTCCCCCTGGACCCGCGGAGGCTGGAGGAGCGGAGCGGCCCCGCCGGTACCTGCTTCGCGGGGCGCACCGCGCTCTTATAGCGGCGGAGCGGGGCGCGGCTTGGCCCCGCCGCAGGCACCGCGGGGCGGGGGCCGGGGCCGAGCGGGGCCGAGCGGGGCCGGCCGAGGAGCCGAGCGGAGCCGGGAGAGAACCGCGCTCCGCCCGGGGCTGCCGCCGCCTCCCCGGGGCGGAGCGGGGCGGGGGCGCGGCACCGGCGGCAGGACGGGAGGGGATGGAACGGTGCGCTGGGATGGGGTGGGATGGGGTGGGATGCGTGGGATGGAGTGGGATGGAGTGGGATGTGGGTTTCAGATGGCATGGGATGGAGTGGGATGTGGGTTTCAGATGGAGTGGGATGTGGGTTTGGGATGGGGTGGGATGCGTGGGATGGAGTGGGATGGAGTGGGATGTGGGTTTGGGATGGGGTGGGATGGAGTGGGATGGGATAGGATGGGGTGGGATGTGGGTTTGGGATGGGGTGGGATGGAGTGGGATGGGGTAGGATGGGGTGGGATGTGGGTTTGGGATGGGGTGGGATGGAGTGGGATGGGGTAGGATGGGGTGGGATGTGGGTTTGAAATGGGATGGGGTGGGATGCGTGGGATGGAGTGGGGTGCGTGGGATGGGGTGGGATGTGGTTTGAAATGGGGTGGGATGCGTGGGATGGAGTGGGATGGAGTGGGATGTGGGTTTGGGATGGAGTGGGATGTGGGTTTGGGATGGAGTGGGATGTGGGTTTCAGATGGGGTGGGATGTGGGTTTCAGATGGCATGGGATGGAGTGGGATGGAGTGGGATGGAGTGGGATTTGGGTTTGAGGTGCGATGGGATAAGATGGGATGGGATGTGGGTTTGACATAGGGTGGTATAGAGGGTGGGATAAGATGGGGTGAGATGGACGGGATTGAGGAGTGGGATGGTATTGTGTAGGATGGAATGGGATACTGGGGCTGGAACAGAATTCTGTGGGATAGAATGGGATGCTGGGGTTGGAACAGAATTGTGTGGGGTGGAATGGGATGCTGAGGTTGGAACAGGAGGGAATGAAGGGTGAGGTGCTTTGGGATGGAGTGAGGTGAGATAGTGCAGGATAAGGGGTGGGATGAGATGAGGCGAGATGGACGGGATTGAGGAGTGGGATAGAATTATGTGGGGTGGAATGGGATGCTGGGGTTGGAGCAGGATTGTGTGGGATAGAATGGGATGCTGGGGTTGGAACAGAATTGTGTGGGGTGGAATAGGATGCTGGGGTTGGAACAGGATTGTGTGGGATAGAATGGGATGTTGGGGTTGGAGCAGGATTGTGTGGGGTGGAATGGGATGCTGGGGTTGGAACAGGATGGAATAAAGGGTGGGGTACTTTAGGATGGGGTGAGGTGAGATAGGGTGGGATGGGACAGGATGGGATGGGAATGGAATAAGGTGGGATGGGGGGAGGTAGGACAGGACAGGATTGGGCTGTTGGATGGGACGGAGAGGAAGGAGACCCTCTTCACTTTTATTCCTGCAGCAGAGGGAAACTCTGCAGCCCCCAGGGATGCTCCCACCTGCCAGGCTCCCTCCTGCCACTCTCCAGCTTTTCTGGACCCTGCTCTAAGTGAAGGGATGGAGCTCTGTGACCCCACAGGGATGGGGCCTCTGGAGTGCACAAGGCTGTGCAGGGAAGATAAAAGGTCATAGAATCATTGAGTCATGGAACAGTCTGGGTTGGAAAGGACCTTTAAAGGTCAGCTATTCCAGCCCTCCATCCTCTGCTCCGTGCTGGTATTTGGGACAGTTCAGTACAGAGGGGAACCCGCTATTTGACAGCTGAGGGCTTAGTTCCAGATTTATTAGGAAGATAAATGTTTTCCACAGCCCAGGGGTGTCTAGCACTGAGATCTGTGCCCCTCTGTGTGCCTCCAGACCTGCCAGCCCAGTGTCACACTGCCCCAGCAATTCCTGCATTCACACTGGGGGGATCCCTCTCCACCCACCCCACCCTCATCCAGCTGAGGGCAAAGGCAATTTCCACCCCTGAGCTCAGCCTGCCTTCATCCCTGAGCACCAAAACACCCTCCATAAGTGTTAACATCTGCAACATCCCCTGCTCTGAGACTGCAGGACAGCCTGTGTGGGGCACAAGGGATTGCCCACAGGGGTCAGCAGAGCAGTGTGTGCAGGGTGCTGGGGCAGGGAATGCTCCTGGCAGGTGGGAACATCTCGCTGTGGATGGGATTTCTGGAGAGCAGAGAAGAGTCCTCAGCAGCAACCTGTAGCTGAGGGACAGATTTATCAGCACCACAAACACCACGGTTTGGTTCAGTGATGAAATTAAAGCCTCTCATGGACAAACTGGCTTTGATGTGATTTCAGCAAAGGCTGAAACCCTTTGAAATGCAAGCACAGCTGAAGAATGTGTGCATGTATGAAATAGAATCCAAAGTTATTGCCTAAGGCACAGGGCCCACAGCCCACAGCCCACAGCCCGGCTCGTTTTGCTGCCAGTGCATCCCCGTGCTGTGGTTTGCTCAGTCGTGTGCCTTCCAGCTGAGCTTGTGACCCAAAACACCCATCTGACTGTGCTGGGCTGAGGCAATCAGGGTTTTGTCTGCTGGCCAAAGTGCAACGTGCCCAGGGGTGTTGGTAATGGGCAGCCAGGGAGTGGAGGAGCAAGGGAAGAGAGACAGAATCTTGAGCATCGCGAGGTGCCAGGAGGGAATTTCTCCTTCCCACAGCCTTGCTCTGCTCAGCAGGATGGTTCCTCCAAAGACCACAGCAGCATCCACAGAGCCACAGGCTCCCAGAGCTGCCACCAGGCTGGAGATCCTCAAGCCAGAGTTGGTCAGTGCTGCCCCTGAGCTCCAGCCCCTCCATCTGGCGGCTCTCCTCAGGAGGATGAGTCAAACCAAGCTGGCAGGAGCTTTATCTCCAGCCTGGAGAACATCTGATTGTCTCCTGATGGGGAAAGGCAGGCAGAAAATGTGAGTGGTTTGGCTGTGCCTGGGCTGAGACCTGCTGGAGCCTCCAGGCACGGCACTGGCTGTGTCCTGTGATGCTGGGGGTGTGCCATGGGCTGGAACACAGGGATGGACCAGCTGGAACTCCATCCCAGCATCCCCAGCCCTCATTCTGAGCAGCTGGGAATCACCTGCCCCAAGGCTTTGCAAACCAAACCATCACTTCCCTGCAGCAGCACTTCCCTAACCCAAACCCAAAACAAAAACAAAAACCAAACCCAAACCCAGACCCAAATCCTAACCCTAACCCTAGCCCTAACCCTAACCCAGCCCAAATACAAACCCAAACCTAACCCTAAACCCAAAACCCAACCCGAACCCAGAACCAAACCCTAACCCTAACCCTAACCCAAACCCAAATCCAAACCCAAACCTAACCCTAAACCCAAAACCAAACCCAAAACCTAACCCGGACCCAGACCCAAACCCTAATCCTAACCCTAACCCAAACACAAACCAAACCAAAACTCAAACTCAAACCCCAACCCAAACTCAAACCCAAACCCAAAACCAAACCCAAACCCAAGACCTGACCCAAACCCTAACCCTAACCCTATTCCTAACCCAAACTCTGACCCTAACCCAAACCATCACTTCCCTGCAGCAGCAATTCCCTAAACCAAACCCTAACCTAACCCTAACCTACCCTAACCCTGACCCTAACCTACCCCTAACCCAAACCATCACTCCCCTGCCCAGGTGAGCACAGGAGCACACACTACTCACCCTTCCAGCAGGTACAGGAATGTTCCAGAGCACTCCATAAAAGAAGGAAGCACATTTATATTTCAGTTTTCCTCCTGCTCGAGGACCTGATGTGATTTTTCTCTCCAGGGACAAGCCAGCAGCTGCTTGAACCCCACACCTGAAGGCAGGAGCTGGTCCAGGTGACACCTTGGGGTCACTCCTGTCCTTCCAGGCTGGCTGCTCCTCACCCCTGCAGTCCCTCTGGGCTGGATGGATTTGGGATGAAGGTGTGTGCCTTGAAGGACAGCACACAGAAAGCAGGGAAGGGAGGTGGAAGAGGCCTCTGGAACATTCTAAGCAGCTGCAGATAATGAATTGTACCAAGGGATGTGAGGTGGATTCTGCTTCTACTTTCATTTTTGTCTAGAAACCACTTTAGGTAAAGCCCATCTCACTCAGGCTTAATCCACTGCTCACTCTGATATTGAAATATCAGTGTGAGCTGGTGTGCAGTGTGGATTTTCCTTCTCCCACCTTCCTCCTCCTTCATCCCAAACATCTCCAGGAAGCACCAAGTTATTTTGTTTCATTTATTCATCACCCTGATGCAAAGTTATTCATTTTAAAACACAAAAAGAACAAAAAATAAACCTCACGTATCTCTTGGATATTCCAGTTCACCAAAGAATAGAGCATCTGAGAATTTTAGGCCAAAGATGGAACAGAAAGGTGGTTCAGGCAGGGCAAACTGCCACTCAAGCAGTTGGTTTTGGCTAAAATCTTGGTGTATCAGAGGCTTCTCCCCCAAAAGCTCAGGCTGTGCTCTCCCAACTCTCCATCACCTGGGCAGGAAGGAAGATCCTCTCCAGGGACTGAGGATGATTGAATAAAAACAACACAACTCCTGGGTTTGTGTGTTTTCCAGCTGGTACTGCAGGTCCTGGGATTGCTGATAGTCCATTCCCGCTGAAAGCATCTGAAATCCCTTCTCCTCACTCCCCTCAGTATTTAAGGTTTTCCATTCCCTCTGAAAGCATCTAAAACCCCTTCTTCTCACTCCCCTCAGTATTTAAGGCTTTCTCCTGTTTGAGGAAGAGAGACACAGGTTTTTCCACAGTGGTTTCAAACAGAACATGGGAATTCAGAAGAGGCAGATGGCAGTGCCACCCATGCCAAACCCAGCACCAGGAGCTGCTGCTCACCTGCAGAGATTGGTGACCCAGCACTGAGCACTGCACTGTTCCCACCTGGGCAGTTCCATCCACCCATGGATTCCCTCTCTGGGATGCTGTTCCCACCTGGGCAGCTCCATCCTGTTCCCAGGATGGGATGGAGGAGGCTGAGTCCTCCAAAAATTTGAGAAACTCCAGGGAATGCCCCATGGCCTCTCCCTTTATTGGAATAAAGTGAAAAGGGACTCCTCTGTCTCATTTTTGGACATTTTGGATTCCCTCTCTGGATGCTGCTGTCAGGGACAGGGACACCAGAGGTGCACAAAGGCACTGAGCTGTCCCAGGTGAGCCTGAGGGGTCACAGAAATGATCCACACCTGGAATAAACCTGGGGGAACAGAGATTCCAAAAGGCAGCTCTCACCCAGCAAAACCATTACAGAGTTCAGCCATTTTCATCAACCCACAAACCATGTGGGACTGGAATAGAGAGGAGGAGAAATAATATTTTTTTAAATTATTATTATTATTTGTAGAAAAGGGTATTTTCATTCTAACCTGCCATGTTTATTTACAGAATTTATGGGCTGCTCCACAGGAAAAGCAGCCCTACAGCAGGCTTGGAAGGTTTTAGAGGGTTTGGACCCCAGAGCAGACACAACTTTGGAGTCTCAGGAAGGACCAGACTGAGGTGCTTTGCTATCCCCTCCTTGCTTTTGTTCACATCCAAATTTGCAGCTCCAGGCTGAGTTTTAATTATTCCTTTTTGCCCTCAGCGCAGAGAAAACACTTGGGACAATTATTTGAGCTGCTAATGAAGCAGCTCCAATCCCCAAAAGGATTTTCTCACTGATGTGCTGCTCTCAGGACACCTTGGAAGTCCCAGAAGGAAACGCCTTGAAAGACCCAGACAGAAAATAGAGAAGCAGCTCCCCAGGGAGGAGGCTGCAATGCTGGAAACAGCCCTTGATTTTGATTTAGCCCTTGATTTTGGAAAGCCATAAACCTGTTCCTTTGCACCTGGGCACAACTGGAGCTGCAAACCCACCCTGAGGCAAGGCTGACCTCTAGTGCCACATCGTTGCTCTGGAAATCCAGGTATGAAATGGAATGAAGGCAATGGGTGATGGCATTACAGATAGAAAATGCGAATTAAAATAGAGAATAAATATGGAAAACAGAGAAAATTATATGGGAAAAAAAAATCTAAAGATGGTTTAGAAATTAGAAATTGAATTAGTACAAATTGTATCAAATCACAGCCATGGCTCTTGATGTGCCCAGCAGCAAGGTCACCAAATCTCAGAGGCAGCAGCATCAGCTGATGAACCAAGACCCATCCTGGATGTCCCTGCCCTTTCCTGAATCCTAAAAATCTTCTTTTCCCACATTTAGGGGATCCAGGAGAATTAGCATTCACCCAGTATCACTCTCACAGCAGCCAACCCTCTGGTGCTGCTGATAAATCATCTCCAGGGATGAGCTGCTGCAGGGAAGGAAAGGAAAAAAAGGAAGGAATGGAAGGAAATTGAAGGAAAAACCTTTTCTTTTTATGGGATATTCAGAGTTTTGAGGCACCAAACCCTAAATCTCCACCACTTTTAAGGCAGGAGGGCCCTCTCGTGGCTGTGGCCATGGTGGGAGGGGACAGCAAGGCAACGACCAGAGATTCACAGCGGCACATTTCGCTTCTTCTTTCACTCCCTGGCGCCAAATCAGCCCAAATCTCCCCTTTCCTCACAGGAACAACCATTTCCCTGAGTCCCCTCACCAACTTCCACAGCCAGGATGGTTTCTCTGAAGGTAACTTGGCAGGACAATGGCCAGGACTCTGATTTAAAGCTGCTTTTCTGCTGGACGTTTCCACCCACCTGATTATTTAAAATGAAAACTATTGGAAATGTTCCTTTTGCTGTGAGTGAGGTTTTATCTGCAGGACCTCTCTGGTCCCACTTCCCCAGCAAATTCCCAGGGATGGATTTAGGGTTGCTGGGTTTAGGGTTGCTGGGTTTAGGGTTGCTGGATTTAGGGTTTCCCACCGCAGCGTAGGGCAGCACTGACATCTAGTGGTCTCAATTTTGGGCATCGGAGCTGCTTCATTAGCAGCTCAAATAATTATCCCAAGTGTTTTCTCTGCGCTGAGGGCAAAAAGGAATAACTAAAACTCAGCCTGGAGCTTCAAATTTGGATGTGAACCCGTTTGCAGAGCAAGGAGGGGACAGCAAAACGTCACAAACTCCCCCAAAAAAGCAGTGAGAGGAATGACAGATTTCTCTTTACAAACAAGCTGTGGGTCTGCTGGTAGCTAAAACCAGCACTTGGATACTCCAGTTCACCAAAGAAATTGTTTTAAATACCGAATCTGAGAATTTCAGGCCAGAGATAGAGCAGAAAGGTGGTTCAGGCAGGGCAAACTGAAGCTCAAGCAGATGATTTTGGATAGAAGGTTGGCATATCAGAGGCTTCTCCTCCAAAAGTTCAGGCTGTGCTCTCCCAACTCCCCATCCCCTGGGCAGGAAGGAAGATCCTCTCCAGGGACTGAGGATGAATTAGAGTGCATTGTTAGTCAGCTTTCCAGGAAATAAAATGAAATAAAATTTTCTTGGAGGGAAAAAAAACCCAGCTGGGTCTAGGTAGGGTCATTGGAGTTTGGGGTTGGAGGAGATAAAAGAAACAATGGGAAGGATTCCACTGATTGATGAATGGAAAAAGAGATTTGCCTTTACAAATAAACTTTAGGTTCGCTGATAAATGAAATTAGATATTGAAAGATGAAAGAAACAATGGAGGAAAAACAACCTAAATTTTTTAAGAATTGAGAATTAAAAAGGGAGGATTATACACTAGAGGGGAATCTTTGGGATCAGATGTTCCCGGAAGTCTGAACCTCTCAAGTACCTCAGAAATGGGGAAGAGAGAGGGAAATGTGGCTGGGAAATTGGGATAAAAAGGAGGCTACATCCTCCAAAAATTGGAGACACCCCAGGGGATGCCCCATGGCCTCTCCCTTTATTGGAATAAACTAAAAGGACTCCTCTGTCTCCTTTTTGGACATCAACCTCTGGTGTTTGTAAATTAATTTTCCTGACAGCAGCAATTTTGCTGCTGCAGAGCGGGAGCAGCAAGCACAACACGGGGCTCACCCTGGGAGCCAGAAATGCCCCCCAAAATCCTGGGAGCACCCGGGAAGGGACAGGAGGGACCTGCAGGGCTGGGGATACGTGGGGCAGAGCTTTCCAGGCTGTTTGTTTGATCAAAAGGGTCTCTAAAGCCCAGAGGCCGAGCAGTTAATGGCATTCACATGCCCGGGCAGCCCCTGGAAACTCGAGCAGAGGATGAACTTTGGTGAGGGAACCCCAAAAATTCTTGAGGCTCCTCACGCTTTGCTGGGAGAGGATGCTGAGGGGCAGCCAGGTGAGGTTTTGCTCTTTCCCAGGTGAGGTTTTGCTCTTTCCCAGCTCTTTCTTTTTTTTTTTTTTTTTTTTTTTTTTTTTTTTTTTTTGGGGCTGGTTTGTAACGAGCCCTGCGAGGCTACAAGAAATTCCAGCTACTGTTTGCGGGGCGAGCCGCTAATGAGAAGCAGCGGTGCCTCGGAGCTAAGATGCAAGCGCGTCCTCCCAGATCAAAGAAGCAGCTCCGGCAGCGGAAAGCCGGCAATAAATGACATCCTGTCGCCTGCAGCCTTACCTGTCCCGGTTCAGAGCAGGGGCAGAGCCTCCCTAGCTCTCCTCCCAAGGGAAGGGAGAGCCCTGGAGGTGTTGGCACCTTCCGAGGGGTTTGGGCTTGGAGGAAGCACGGTCGGGGCTCACTTTTGG
The DNA here is from genome assembly GCF_028018845.1 of Melospiza georgiana. NCBI lineage: Eukaryota > Metazoa > Chordata > Aves > Passeriformes > Passerellidae > Melospiza > Melospiza georgiana. The sequence continues at coordinate 1,529,997 of NC_080456.1, read as the reverse complement.
CTCTGTGCTTTCCTGCTGGCGTTAAAACACAAATTGTGCCCAGCTCGGTGAAGCTGGAGAGGGAGGAAAACCCACCCGAGGCAGTGGAAAGAAGCAGGAGAGGAGAGCGGGGGGCTGCTGATAAATCATCTCCAGGGATGAGCTGCTGCAAGGAAGGGAAGGAAGGAAAAGGAAAGGAAAAACCCTCTTTTATGGGGTATTCAGGGCTCTGAGTCCCAAAACCCTAAATCTCCACCACTTTTGAGGCAGGAGGGCCTTCTCACTGCCAGGAGGGGAGGGGGCTGCTGAGACCAGGCAAGGCTCTGGGTTTGGAAGGAGACCATTAGATATGGACACACATCCCAGACCAAACTCCACCACAGCCGGGCTTGCTTTCCTCCCTTCCTGCAGTTCTCCGGCCACCCAACATCTGGATTTTACGTGTCCCTTTCCACACCTGTGTCACTGTCCACCACAAGCATCCAAAATTGGTTTTAATTATTATTTCCTCCTCTGCTAGGCTCACAAACCCCACACTTTAAAAGGAGTGAGCAGAGCCGTGGCCCCAGGGCAGCTGCTGTTTGAGCCAGGGCTCTGTGTTTACTATAGGTAGGGATGTGGCTTTTAAGAGGAGATAATAACAGAGAGGGGGATGTAAATACACCCTGGAGTAAAGGGAGAGCAGCCTTTAACCCCACTCCTCATTACTCAGCACCGGCCAGACTCTGGTTTCCCAGGAATCCTGAGGGGCCAAACGCTGCTTGGCTCTTTCAATTTTTTTTTCAGATGAGGCTGAGGGGGAAAAAAAAACCAAATGTGGAGGAGCTGGTCCTTGGGCTGGCACACCCAGCAAGGCTGAAGGAGCACAGGATGCATCCACCACCCCCAAACTGCTGCAGGGACATCCCAGGATGTTCCAGTGCCACACAAAGGGCGCTCCAGAGGCCAGGAATTTCATGAACTAATGGAGAAGGAGGGCTTAAGAGGAAAGAAGGAGTAATATATACGTAGTGATTTCCCTCTCTCCGTGACAGCCAGTTGTTCCCTGTTTCTGAGTGGGTTCCCAGCCAGGGACAGAATGTTTCTGCCCATCTCCTGGTGCTTGCCACGCTGAGCACACAGCAGCTACTTGCATTTACAGCCTGAGACTTTTATATTGCTGCGGGGTTTTTCCTCGCTGCGAGGGGATTCAGTTGGGAATTCCAGCTCAGTCTGAAACGGGGTGAATGAAGGGTTTGTAAATGAAGTCACACAACACACACAGAGTGAAACAAACAAAGAGCAACAAGAGGAGCTGGCTGCATTGTATTATTCTCATAGGTATTTTCCACAAGTCTGATTTAGCCGGTTGTCTTATTCCAGCTGGAGGAAACCCCATGTGGATCCAGCTGTTGGTTCAGAGCATGGAAACTCCTTGTACGTGTGTCCTGTTGGAGTTTTCCCTGGGGCCCAAAGCCCTTTCTGTCCCTGGCTAAGGGAAGGACATGGGAACCTCCCGAGGCACCTTCTGAAACGAGATGCTCTCCAGCTGGCACGGGCCCGGTGCTTTCCAGCTGGGAGGGGATGCTGAGAATCAATCAGCGCTCTGGAGTGAACCCTTCCGTGCCGGTGGAGGGGGAACTGCGCCAGCGCCTCTATCAGGGGCTGGACCCCCGGAGCCTGGGGAGGATCAGACCCGTGCGGGCAGCGCTGGGGCTGAAGAAGGGGTTAATCCTGGGAGAGCAACAGGCTGGAGTTGACACTTGCAGGCAGGCGGGGCTGCCGGCGCCTGATTGGCCTCAAATCGTATCCAAAAGTGGGTTGGGGTTTTTCTTTTTTAGTTTTTTCCCCTTTTTTTTTTTTTTTTTTTTTTTTTTCCTTTCCCTGGTTTGGGGGGATATTTTTGAAATTTTTTTTCCTTCTTTTTTTTTTCTCGGTCGCGTTTTTTTTGGGTTTTTTTTTTTTTCTGTCTCTCTCTCACTTCTCCTCCTCCCCCAGGCTCCGGCTGGCAGGGGAGGGGAGTGGGGAGAACAGCGAGAGATCAAAAATAAACCTCTTATGTCAAAGCCGGGGGGAGAAAGTATAAATACAGCGGGCTCGGCGGCCGGCGCGGAGGCTGCGGGGGAAGAGCCCGGGGGGTGCGGGGCCGTGCCGTGCCGGGATGGGGCGGCGGGCGCTGCTGGCCGGCCGGGCCCCGCTCCACCTGCTGCTGCTGTGCCACGCCTGGGCGCTGCCGCCGCCGCCCCCGCGGGACACACAGCCCGTGCTGCCCGCCCGCCTGCCCGCGCCCCCGGGGCAGCTGGCCCTGCGCCTGGCCGCCTTCGGCCGCGCCGTGGTCCTGCGCCTCCGCCCCGACACCACGTTCCTGGCCCCCCGCCTCCGCCTCCAGCGCCTGGGCGGCCGCCGCCCGCCAACGCCGCCAACGCCGCCGCGCCGCGGCTGCTTCTACGCGGGCGCCGTCGAGGGCAGCCCCGACGCGCCCGCCGTGCTCAGCAGCTGCGGCGGCGGAGGGCTGCGAGCCGCCTTCCTGCTGGACGGGGCGGCCTACGAGCTGCAGCCGCTGGGGCCGGCCGCGCCCGGGCCGCCCTGGGGCCGCCTGCACCGCCTGAGGCGCCGCGCGGCCCCGCCGGGAGCGCGGCCCGCCAGCCCCGGCGCCGAGCCCGGGCCGCGCCGCAGGGCCCCGCGCTTCGTGTCGCAGGCCCGCTATGTGGAGACGCTGCTGGTGGCTGACGCGTCCATGGTGCGCTTCTACGGCGAGGACGTGGAGGTAAGGGCTGGGTGCCCGCCGTCCCCCTGCCCGCAGCCTTCTGTCCGTGCTTGTGCCGCTCCTGTCTCTCCATCCTCCCGTCCCGGCCGCCTCTCCGCCTACTCCCGGCTCCGCTCCTGCGCTCCCACTGCCTGTCCGTAGCCTTCATCCCTCCGTCCTCCCTACACACGCATCCTTCATCCCGCTGTGCCCTGTCCCCATCCCCGCTGCCTCTCCTCCTCCTCCAGCCCCTCCTGCCCTGCCCGCTGCCGTGTCCCCCCAGCCCCGGGACACCGGAGACAGCTTCGGGTGAGCGAGGAACCTCGGTCCCACCTTCCCTGGCTGTGTGGGGGCTGCCAATCCCCGGGGCAGATCTGCGATGCTGATCTGTGGGGCTCACTGAGTGTTTGGGAGCCTTTCCCAGCCCCGTGAGCCTGGCTCTGCACGCACCGGTGCCTTTCCCAGAGCCAGCGAGCTGGCTCTGCACACCGGCCACCGCGATGTCCCTGCAGCCCCAAAGGTGTCCCCAAAGGTGCGGGACAGGGCGGGTCAGTGCCCTCGTGCTGCGAGGGAAGAGCCGCAGGAATGGCTTAATTCCCTTCCGAGTGGAGCCGGGGCCAGTAGTAAATGCAGCAGGGGCTGAGTAATGCACAATCCCTGCCCGGAGCCACCTGTTAGCGCTGAGCAGATGGATGAACAGCCCTTCCCCTCAGCCACCAGCGACTCTCACCCTCCCTGAACGCTCTCTGCAGAGAGCCTGCCCCGACCAGGCTTTTGGGGAGACCCCAGGAGCACAGTCCGAGGTGCCTCAGCCCCCCACGTCTCCCTCTCCAGGTCTGTCCATGTGCCTCGTTCATCAGCACCGGGTCATTTTTCAAAGCCAGCTCCCCACCCCTGCCCTGCAGGCGTGGCTGCTCCAAATTCAGCTCCGAATTCAGGTTTGCACCATTGAAATGCTCTGAGGTCTTTGCAAGGGATAATTGTGCATTGAAGTTGCTCATTCTCGGGCTGGGAGAAGAGTCCTTGGAGCTGGGGCTCAGCAGGGAGCAGCTGGGAAGCTGAAACCAGCTTTGGGAGCCTGGCTTTGCCACTTCTACCGGCTTTATCCTTCCCCCAGGGGCTTCTCTGCTCCTTAACAAAGCAGTGCTTTAATTGCAGCCCTGCTCAGGCTAGGCTGGACCTTGGTAAATGTTAAACCTTGGGGCTTCAGATGATTTCAGCTGCTCAGCATCACTCTGGTTTTGCTCTTTGCTTGGCAGGATCGGGTAGCAGAGGATCAGTGAGTGAAGGGTGATGCACTTGGAGGTACCCTGAGTGCTCAGAAAAGAGTTTGAAGTGGAGTCAACTGAATTTTTAAGCAAGACTACAAATGGTGGTGGGAATTACTCTCCCCACAGTGTGAGGTTGGTCTCTGATTCCCCAGGAGGGCAGAAAAAAATAATACAGTGAACCTTCAGCACCCAGCTGGGCACCTGATGGTCTGAAAGCAACACCCAAGGGTGTCTACATTGCTAGAAATAAAGTGATTTATTTGGACTGGGGGAAATGCTGATGATGCCCAGCTTGAGCTGGGGAAAGGGCAGCAGCCCTCTGGGTCAGTCTGTGAAGGCAGCAGGAGAGGAAATGGCATCTACCCATGAGCAAGGGGCTGGAACTCAGGCACCCTGCCTGGTTTGGATGCCCCAGCCCTGGGCTGGGTGATGTGCCTGCTTGGCTCCCGTTTCACCATCATTTCCTCAGCCCCTCGAGCAAGATCTTCACACCAGCTCTCAGGGAGGGGAAGGAAACCTTCAAAGATCTTGTTCTGGATGAATAGAGTAATAGCATATTGAAATATTTGGGAGAAAACTTCCACCAGCTCTGGTGTAGCAGCTAAAAAAACAACAACCAGAAAACCACCTGCTGTGTTTCTGTGTCTTTTGTTCTCTGGAACAAGAATGCAGGGAGCAGCGCAGCAATCTTGCTTCTGCCTAAATACCTTTCTTGTGGGGTGAAAAAAGCAGTGGCAAGTGCTGGTGAGATCTAGAGGAGATGCCCAAGGAGTTGAATTGTTGAGTCAGAACAAGCCATATTTATATAATGACTTTTCTTCCTGTAACCACACTTTAATTACCAAATATTTATAAAAGGTCACCAGCATTGTTTGTATTCCCAGTTATTTTCTTGCATAAGTTGTAACAGCTCGAGCAGAAGAGTCACCCCAAGATGCACTCAAGCGTGGAGAGTTATAATCAATGCCATGCTTGTGGTGGGAAAATGATTTATTTCCCATCAATTTCAGCTGTTCGTGATTTATTTCCCATCAATTTCAGCTTTATAACTCAGCTGTTAACCTAATTTAGACAAGAAGAGCCTATTCTACCTTCATCAGTACTTTTATGTAAACCAGGAGGGAATGGTGAGGTGAGAGCAGAACTAGACCTGAAATTTGGGGGTTTAATCATTGTTTGGGCTTGATGGTTGGGGTGTTTGGGGGGGCATCAGCAGCAGGACAGTGCTGGGCAGTAAATCCTGGGGGATGTGGCAGGGTTCAGCCTGCAGGGATGTCCAGCCTGGATACAGGAGCTTTTGCATTTTTCTTGCAGAGGATCCCAAGTGCTTGAAAACAAAGGCACCGTGAGCATCCCTCACAGAGTGGAGTGGGGTTTTGAACGGGGAAACTGAGGCAGGGGACAGGGCTAACCCTGCCTGTGTGCAGGAGGGCTGAGCACCTGCAGCTGGGCTGCACTTGTGAGGCTGCTCTGCATGGCTGGGAACGTTTGCCAGGACACCTAAAGCACCAGGCAGCTCCAAAAGCCAGCTGCAGCCTCCCCAGCCAGTTGGCAGCCAGAGGGGATTCCTGTGGTGGGATTTCTCCAGTCTCTCGGGTGCAGATAAGACACATTTCCAAGCTTTCCTCTGCAAGCACAATGGCTGTGATCCCCTTTCCCTCCTCCTCTCCGAGTGAGGAATCTGTCCTTCCTACTCCCAGGGCTGGGAATCGCTGGGGACCACAGCAGAATCAGATCAGTCTGGAAAAGCTGGGATTCTTTGCTGACTTCTGTGGCTTTTCCAGGCAGATTGATGAGGTTTTAGGAGTTCTGTACAAACCCTTCCCTTTCAGAGCAGACAGGAGTGCAGGGCATGGGGCATTGCCAGGGTCCTGCTGCCAGCTCTCCCCACATGGACTGGGGGTAAATCCAAAGCCAGGGTTCTCCCATTCCCACAGGGACTGGGGGTAAATCCAAAACCAGGGCTCTCCCACATGGACTGAAGGTAAATCCAAAACCAGAGCTCTCCCACATGGACTGGGGGTAAATCCAAAGCCAGGGTTCTCCCACAGGGACTGGGGGTAAATCCAAAGCCAGGGTTCTCCCACAGGGACTGGGGGTAAATCCGAAGCCAGGGCTCTCCCCATTCCCTTATGGACTGGGAGTAAATCCAAAGCCAGGGCTCTCCCACATTGACTGGGGGTAAATTCAAAACCAGGGCTCTCCCCATTCCCTTATGGACTGGGGGTAAATCCAAATCCAGGGCTCTCCCATATGGACTGGGGGTAAATCCAAAGCCAGAGCTCTCCCACATGGGCTGCACATAAATCCAAAGCCAGGGCTCTCCCCACACCCACATGGACTGGGGGTAAATCCAAAACCAGGGCTCTCCCATTCCCACATGGACTAGACATAAATCCAAAGCCAGGGCTGTCCCCACTCCCACAGGGACTGGAGGTAAATCCAAAGCCACCCTGAAGCCCCAGGTCCCCCTGTGTCTGGCTCTTAGCCTTGCTTTAGGGTATTTTGCAGTGTGAGTGGGTAAATTCACTTAATCCCTTGAGAAAAGAAGCCAGCTCCTCCTAAGCCCATCCCAAAGGCAACTGGAGTGGGATTAAAGGGAATGCAGCGTGATGCTGCCATCCACAAGCTTTCCTTTTGGGATTTGTCCCCTGAGGGTGACCCAGAGCTGCATCCTGTGTGGGGCAGGGGCTGGAGGAGCAGGCAGCCCCCCTAAATGTTCCTCTGGCTGGGGCACTCACCTCACACCAGGATATTCAACAGCTGCTGCACTTCAGGGCTGCACAATGAAATGTGCTGGCTCCCAGAGTGGAGCACTCCTGCTCTGGGATGCTCTTAGGATGGGATAATAATAATTAAATAATAATAATTTAAAAATAATAATTAAGAATTAATTTACTCAGTCTCTGCCTCTGCGGAGGTGGGGACAGTGTGGATGTGCCTCAATTTCCCCTGCTGCTTTTGTGGTTCAGCCCCAAATATCCAGCAAAGAGGGGAAGAGAAGGGAGGGAAAATCATGTGGCAAAGAGAGCAGGGATGGGCAGAGAGCTGGGCAGGCAGGAGGGCAGCCAGGCACAGCAGCAGGGTGGCAAGGTGTGCCCCTCTCCCCTGGCTTGCCTGCATCCCCTTGGGGGTAAATTCCCTTTTTGTGAGGGAATTCTGGGCCCACAGGAGACTGGCAGGGCAGCCAGCACCCCTGGGCACCCCAGCCAGGCAGGGAGCTCCACATGGAGCCCCTGGGGGAAAGGACAACCTGAGATGGTTTTACCAGCAGATTTTTAAAAGCTGGGCAGCATTTCCATCCCTGGGTTTGCTCCCTTCCATCTGCCTGTGCTCCAGAATCTCAGCTTTTCTTTCTTCTGCAGAAATGCTGGTTTTTAGGGAGAAAACAGCAAAAAACCCAACCAAATCCAACCAACAGACAATCCTACAGCCCCAGGCTGGGCTGAGCACTGCTCCCCACGCCTTGGGGACAGCCAGGTTGTGCTGGGGTGTTCTGTGGGTGCTCCCTGCTGTCCCTCTGTCCTGGGTGGGTCCAGCAGCATTAAATCATTCTGTGCATAGCACAATAATAGTGTCTGTGTAAGACCAGTTTCACCCATCAAAATAATAATAATAATAATAATAATAATTAAAAATTAATGCCAGGCTTCAGCTTCTGAGTGGTTCCCATGAAAGGGAATGCAGGCAGAGTTTGCAAGAGCCTGCATCAGAAAACTCAGTCCTTCAATGGGGGTAAATCAACCACTTCAGCTCCCCTTGCTCTGATTTGTAGTTATTTTTCCTGTCCCTCTGCCTGCGCTGTTTGCTGCTGGAGGGCAGTGCCTGGCTCAGGGCAGGGCTCTCCCAGACACAGTGATGCTGTGGCAGGAGGACCTCAGAGCTGCTGTGTGGCAGACCAAAGTCATCCCTCCTCATTTTTAGGGGGAATTTGATGTTGAGAACAGAGGGAGCCCAGGATTGCAGCTGGGGGGAAAAGGGGAGGTTTGCTGGATATCACCTTCCACAGTGCCTTCAGTGGCAGTGAAGGGATGCTCCACAACCCTCTCTGGTTCACACTGGTGTCCTCTCCCCCAGAGCAGTACGAGGCTGATTTTGCAGCTGTGTTTACCAGACATCCTGCCAGATCTCCCAGGATGCTGATTGGAAATGGCAGGGAAGCTCCTTGTGCCTGCAGGGCTGCAGTGCCTGGCAAGAAGGCACAAACCAGGGTGTTTGCAGCCCTGGGCTCCTCAAACAATACCCAAAACACTGCCCAGGGTGTTTGCAGCCCTGAGCTCCCCAAACCCACCCCAAACACTGCCCAGGGTGTTTGCAGCCCTGAGCTCCCCAAACCCACCCCAAACATTGCTCAGTGTGTTTGCAGTCCTGAGCTCAAACCCAGCCCCAAACACTGCCCAGGGTGTTTGCAGCCCTGAGCTCCTCAAACCCACCCCAAACACTGCCCAGTGTGTTTGCAGCCCTGAGCTCCTCAAACCCACCCCAAACACTGCCCAGGGTGTTTGCAGCCCTGAGCTCCTCATACCCAGCCCAAATCACTGCCCAGGGTGTTTGCAGCCCTGAGCTCCCTAAACCCAACCCAAAACTCTGCTCAGTGTGTTTGCAGCCCTGGGCTCTCAAACCCAGCCCCAAACACTGCCCTGCACCTGGTCCCAATCCCCACATCCTCAGCCTCAGTGCTGGGAAGGAATCCCTGGAGAAGGCAGCATTCCCTCCTGGGTGGATGGTCGGGCCAGAGCCGGTTTGCAAAGGCAGAGGGAGGATGGGACCAGCAGGATTCAGCCTGTTGTTGGCCAAAAGCACTCAGCTGGCCTCTCCTGAGCCCTGAGGATCCATAATTTGCTTTTGGCCATGGCTTCAAGCCCTTGGCTAAGCCAAGGCAGTGCAGGTGGGTTGCTGCTCTCCCCAGAGCACTCAGGGTCCATCTGAAACCCAACCCATTCCTGCATGGGCCAGGGATGGGTATAAATAGACACCAGATGGTGGAACAAGTGGATTTGACCTTTTAATCTTCACTAAATAGCTGCTTGTTGGGTTTGCTTTCCATCTTCCCTTTCCAGACACAGGGAAGGTGGACAGATGTTTTCCAAGTCCCTGTGTTCCTTCTGCTGAAAGAGGTTTTTGGCTGGATGTGGCCCTGAGGATGTGAGGGGCTGGTGTCCTGGGGGATTTGTGGTATGAACTGAGATCTCCTAGGTCAAATCTACTGCTATGGACAGAAACCTCTAATGGGTTAGAAAAGGACACAGATTTATTCCCTTGGAAATGAGGGATGATCCCAGGATGAGCAGCTCCAGCACAGAGCATCCTTCTAGATCTTCTGGGGCCTAATTTTAAGAAGGCTTTGTGATATTTTTAGCAAAGTTCCCAATGGACTTTCCCCACAGGGTGAACAATTCCCCCAAGTTTCATGGAATTGAAGTTGAAGTTGAACCCTTGCGGGGTTCTCTCCTCAATTTCTTGCCTCTGCAGTGACTTCTCTGTGACATGAGTTGCATGGATGTGAGTCATGGCGTGGAGATCTGGCCAGTCTAAATAAACCAGTCTATTCCCTGCTCCCAGCAGCCTTGCTGGGGCCTGCCCTTGGATAATGAGCTAGGGAGGACTTGGGATATGTCTTGTTGAAACAAAACATCTGTTTACGTGGAGCTGCTAGTGGAAGGATAAAATGTGGCAGAATAATTTAAAATAGCCACAAATGCCCTGGGCAAGTGGCTCTTGGTGCAGCAAATATGCTGTATCTCACTCAACATCTCCCTCATTTGCTAAGAAAACAGCATTTTGTGTCTCAGAAAATGGCATTGTCCTGGCAGTACCATGATGGATGAGCACACAGAGTCAGCTTTGCTGAGGAAATATATTTTGGGTGAAACTTGGCTATCAGAGAGGGCTCCCACCGAGTCCTTCCACTTTAATTAGGCTCTGAATTGAGACTGCAGGGTGTAATTTGTCTGGGGAGGAGAGAAGCCACTTTCTCTTTCCCAATACCATGTTGTGTAATAGCTGCATTTTTTACTCCTGACTCGGGGCTGTGAGTGGTGCCAAGCAGAGGAGGAATTTTGATGCTCTGATAAGATGTTTACATCAGCCTAAACATCGCTGGCGCTTTTGACATATTAAGTAATCCCTGGTCATCACCAGGCAGGAGATGCTGCTGGGCAAAGTCTTGGCTGTCAAAGTGTTGTAGTCCCAGTTTGTTGCTGGGTTCAAACCCTGTGAGCAGCACAGGCAGAAGTTTTACTGGGCTGTTTTGCTGAGCAAGGTGTGTGTGAGTTGGTTCCTGCCCTGGGGCAGCGAGGGCAGGGTTAATGCTTTGGGAACATGCAGAGAACCTTCCAGAATGAGGTTTTCCCTGAGGAATTTCTTCCAGGGGGATTTCTAGGTGCAAAGAGTTCATGGGAGAGGAGATGCAGGGTAAGGAGGAGGGGATGCAGGGCTTGTCCACCAGCACAAGGTGTAAAGCATCACATACAGGCAAGGCAGCACTGAGTCCATCAGCCCCTTCATAAACGAGGCTGATTCTTTCTTTTCAAACAAAACCAATCGCCCTGCAGCAGAGTTTTTACCCAGTCTCTGCCTGCCCATCTCTTCCCCCACAGAACCACATCCTGACCCTGATGTCCATGGCAGCTCGCATCTACAAGCATCCCAGCCTGAGGAACTCCATCAGCCTGGTGGTGGTGAAGGTGCTGGTGGTGGAGGAGGCAGCAGCAGGGCCCGAGGTGTCTGACAACGGGGGGCTCACCCTGCGCAACTTCTGCAGCTGGCAGCAAAGGTTCAACCCCCCGAGCGACCGGCACCCCGAGCACTACGACACCGCCATCCTCCTCACCAGACAGGTCAGCAGCCCAGGGCAGAAGGGAGAGGGCTCAGGGCATCCCTGGAGGGGGAGAAGGGGGTTGATTGGGGAGGTGGTTGCCCCACTGTGCAAAGAATGCGGCAAAGCAGTTTGGGGGGTGCCATTTGGGGTGCAGCCCTGTGGCAGGACAAGCTGACTGGTACTGAACATTAATCCAGTTATAAATAAGGAATCCAGCCCAGGGACATAAAGCAGGCTCTGGGCTGACTGACAGAGGTCTCAATCAATAACAACTCTCCTAAAATACAAGCATTTGACTGGTTCAGAGTCTAGGGGGTGTAGAGATTAGACCAATGGCTGTTTAGAGCCAGGAGCTTTGAATTGCCTGTAAGAGCAAGCCCAAACAATGGCCAATGAACAACCAAAGTCTGTCATATGTTGCACCTCAGACGTGTGAACATCACATCATGTCACAGACCTGTGACAGTGTTCACAGGGGTCCGAGGATGAGGGAAGAGATGAGGATCTGACTCCGTGTTTCAGAATGCTTGATTTATTATTTTATGATATATATTATATTAAAATATACTAAAAGAATAGAAGAAAGGATTTCATCAGAAGGCTGGCTAAGAATAAAAAAAGAAAGAATGATAACAAAGGATTGTAGCTCGGCTCTCTGTCTGAGCCAGCTCACTGTGATTGGCCATTAATTAGAAACAACCACATGAGACCAATCCCAGATGCACCTGTTGCATTCCACAGCAGCAGATAATCATTGTTTACATTTTGTTCCTGAGGCCTCCCAGCTTCTCAGGAGGCAAAATCCTAAGGAAAGGATTTTTCATAAAAGATGTCTGTGACACAGACCAGCAGTGGGTTGCTCACAGAGATGTTGAACGTGGGGTTCCCTCTCCCTGCTGACCTCTCCCCCTGCCTGGCACTCACAGGATTTCTGTGGCCACCAAAGCTGTGACACGCTGGGCGTGGCGGACATCGGCACCATGTGCGACCGCAACAAGAGCTGCTCCGTGATCGAGGACGAGGGCCTGCAGGCAGCCTACACCCTGGCTCATGAACTGGGTAACACTGGCTCCCTTCCCAGGGGGAGCTCTGCTTCTTCCACTCCTGCTGCTGGTAGGGGTCGTGGCACTGCCCAGCACCAGCATCTCCTGGCTGGGGATCGCCCACCGAGCCTTGGGGAGCTTCTGACACTGATAAAAGCTGTGTTGCACCAGGAGAAACACTAAGTGCCCAAATTGGTGTAAATTGGTGCATCTCTTCACTGGAAGGGTTGTTGAGCATTGGAAGGGGCTGCCCAGGGAGGTGGTGGAGTCCCCATCCCTGGAGTTGTTCAAGAAATGCCTGGAGCTGGCACTCAGTGCTCTGGGCTTGGTGAAAAGGTGGGAATCAGTCACAGGTTTGACTTGAGGGTCCTGGAGGTCTTTTCCAACCCCAGTGATTCTATGATTTCGCTGTTGTGATGAGCTCAGGCATGGGATCAAGCACGTCTCTGCCTTGGTTTGCCATTTCCGCACTGAGTAATTTTTGCCCAGAGAAGCTGAGGCTGCCCCATCCCTGGGAACATTCAAGGTCAGGTTGGACAGGGCATGGAGAAACCTGGTGTAGTGGAAGGTGTCCCTGTCCATGGCAGGGACTGGAGCCTTAATTCCCCCCCATCCCAAACCATTCTGAGTTTATAAAAATTTGGGCTGCTTTGCCCTGCACACCTGTACCACCAAGACAGACCAAGCAGGTTTTTATTCTTTCTGATTAATGGAAGCAAATAGCTTTGGCAGACACAGGAGCTGCTTGATACTTACAGATGGTGCCTGACACCATCTGCTGAGGAGCAGGGGCTGGGCTGGGGAGCTCAGCTGTGCCATCCCTGTGCTCCCCAGGCCATGTGCTCAGCATGCCCCACGACGACTCCAAGAACTGCGAGCGGCTCTTCGGGCCCCTGGGCGAGCACCACGTGATGGCCCCGCTCTTCATCCACCTCAACAAGAGCCAGCCCTGGTCCCCCTGCAGTGCCATGTACCTCACTGAGTTCCTGGACGGAGGCCATGGTAAGGCTCCAGTCTGTTGTATTTGTGGGGTTCCCAGGTGAAGGGAGGAATGATGAATCTGACTCCATGTTCTTAGAAGGCTGATCTATTATTTTATGATACTAGATAATATTAAAGAATAAATATTAAAGAACTTCTACACCATACAGGGGTAGCTTCTGGCACTATACTATACTTTTACATTATACTAAAGAACACAGAAAGGATACTTACAGAAGGCTGAAAGATAATGAAAACTTGTGGCTCCTTCTAGAGCTTCGACACAGCTTGGCCGTAATTGGTCAATGAGTGAAAACAACTCACACCAGAATCCAATGAAACAATCTCCACATTCCAAAGCAGCAAAACACAGGAGAAGCAAATGAGATAATATGTTTTCCTTTTTCTCTGAGGCTTCTCAGCTTCCCAGGAGAAGAATCCTGGGCAAAGAGATTTTTTCAGAAAATATGACAGTGACACCAGTCAGCTGCAGCATCTCTCCAAACAGCCTTTTCTTAGCTCAGGCTCTTTCAATAATAAAAACTCTCCTAAAATACAAGTATGTGACTAGTTCAGAGTCTAGGGGGTGTAGAGATTAGACCAAAGGCTGTTTAGAGCTGGGAGCTTTGAATTGCCTGTAAGAGCCAGCCCCAAATAATAAACCCGGCTGTTTGGCTGATGAACAGCCGAGGTCTGTCCTATGTTATGTCTCAGACCCGTGAACATCACAGAGCTGGGGGGGTGTGGGGTGAAGGGGGAGTCAAACCAGGCCATGGGGAGAGGTGTGGGGTGCCCAGTCAGTGGCACCAAGGCCTGGGAGCTCCATCTGCAGCCTAACAGTGAGCCTTGCCCAGGTGACTGCCTGCTGGATGCCCCGGCCGAGCCCGTGTCCCTGCCTGCCGAGCTGCCCGGCCAGAGAGCCCTGTACAGCCTGGACCAGCAATGCCAGCAGATCTTCGGCAAGGACTTCCAGCACTGCCCCAACACCACAGAGGAGGACATTTGTGCCCAGCTGTGGTGCAGGACGGGCAGTGGGGAGCCCCTCTGCCACACCAAGAATGGCAGCTTGCCGTGGGCTGATGGAACGCCCTGCAAAACCGAGGGGCTGTGCTGGGACGGGCGCTGTGTGCAGCAGGATGCCCTGAAACCCCAGGTAAGGGGACACAGGGAATGGTGGTGTCCAGCAGCAGGATGCCCTGAAACCCCAGGTAAGGGGACACAGAGAATGGTGGTGTCCAGCAGCAGGATGCCCTGAAACCCCAGGTAAGGTGCACCAAGGAATGGTGGTGTCCAGGTCCACTCCTGGCACCCACCAAATCCTCCCTCTCACTCCCCCCCACAGCTGGGCAGGGAAGGTTCATGAGTTGAGATAAATTACTCAGCAATCACCATCACAGGCAAAACAGGCTTAAGTTAGAGATGTTAATTGAATTTATTAGTAGCAAAATCATCACAATGACCTTAAAAGCACTTTTCCCCCACACCTCCCTCCTTCCCAGTTCTCCCTTCTGTCTCCAGTGGTGCAGGGAGGCAAGGAACGAGGTTTGTGGGCAGCTCATTGTGGGTTGTTCTTGCTGCTGCTCAGGGAGAGGAGTCAGAGTCCTTCCCCTGCTCCAGTGTGGGGTCCCTCCCATGGGAGACAATTTTCCTTTAATTTCTCCATGAGTCCTTCCCATGGGCACGTTCTCCACAATCTGCTGCAATATGGGTCACTCTTCCACAGGGTCAATCCTTCAGGACAGGCTGCTCCACTGTGGGTCTTCCATGGGCTCCCAAGTCCTTCCAGCATGGGTTCCTCTCTCCACAGGTCCTGCACCAGCTCAGGTTTCCCACAGGGTCACAGCCTCTTTCAGGCCTCCCCGTGCTCTGGCCTGGGTTCCTCCATGGGCTGCAGGGGGATCTCTGCACCCCCATGCCCTCCATGGGCTGCAGGGGCAAAGCTGCCTTACCATGGTCTTCCCACAGAATTTTGGGGAAATCTCAGCTCCAGTACCTGGAGGAGTCCTTGCCTTTCCTCCTGCACTGCCCTGGGTGTCTGCAGAGCTGTTCCTCTTACATTCTCACTCCTCTCTTCTCTGCCTAATAACATTTTTTTCTTCTTCTTAAATACATTATCCCCAAGGTCAAGACCATATCTGCTGGGCTCAGCCTTGGCCAGTGGTGGGTCCATCCTGGAGCTGGTGTTGGCTCTGCTGGACACAGCAGGAGCTTCTGGCAGCTGCTCACAGAAGCCACCCCTGGATCCCCCTCCACAAAGCCAGTACAGCTGGGCTGGGGCTTGACACTTTGGGATTTCCAAATCTCTGACCCCACCCCTGCTGTCTCTTTGGTTTTGGATTGGGCTGATTTATTTCTGAATGTTTCTCCTTTGTTAATATTTATTACTGGCAAGTCCAGCTCATAGACAAAAGTCTGCTACTGAGCCGTGGGCTGGTCTGAACCAAAAAAAGCAGTGTGGATCTGCAATTAAATCATGACTTTTTGCCCTGCTGGGGAAATTAGCAGCAGTTTCAGAGTCAGTCAGCAAAGAACTCAAAGCCCAGCTTAACTTGAAGCATGTGAACAGACTGGTGGAAGTCAGTACTAACTTTGTGTGAATGCCAAAGTGCTTTTCTGGATCAGTGCTGGAGGAGATTGCAGCATTACTCCAGCCCTGAGCTCACCCTGGGAGGGAGCAGCTGGGCATGGGCAGGCTCAGGGCTGGGCTTAGCAGCTTCTTCTGTATTGGAATAATACCAATATAGCCAGATAGGACATGCCTGGGCTTGTCTGGCCCTTGCTGCTTGACCAAGAGGTGGCAACTGTGGTGATTTCACCTCAGAGACACCTTTGGCCGGCTGGGTGTGTGGTGTTTCACCCCACAGACACTTTGGGCTGGCTGGGTGTGTGGTGTTTCACCCCACAGACACTTTTGGCTATCTGGATGTTGCAGCTGGGCACATGGAGACAAGTCCAGGCCTGCAGGAGCTCAGGTTTGCCTTGGCAGAGAAGCTTTAAGGTGATGGTGAAGGAAAAGGAGTCAGTTCTGATGGAGGGTGTGACCATTTTCACAGGGATCTGAGGATGAGGGAGGAGACGAGGATCTGACTCCATGTTTCAGAATGCTGGATTTATTATTTTATTATATATATTATATTAAAATATACTAAAAGAATAGAAGAAAGGATTTCTTCAGAAGGCTAGCTAAGAATAAAAGAAGAATGGAATGATAACAAAGGATTGTGTCTTGGACAGAGAGTTTGAGCCAGCTCACTGTTATTAGCCATTAATTAGAAACAACCACATGAGACCAATCCCAGATGCACCTGTTGCATTCCACAGCAGCAGATAATCATTGTTTACATTTTGTTCCTGAGGCCTCTCAGCTTCTCAGGAGGAAAAATCTTAAAGAAAGGATTTTTCATAAAATGTGTCTGTGACAGATGGTTTCGATCCAGAGTTTTATTCTGGCCCACAGGCCTCTGAATCCAGCAGCTCCTCCAACAGAACTCCCTGAGCCCATGGTTGCTGTTCCTTTGAACCCTGGGGAGAGGGGCAGGGAAGGGGCAGGGAGCCACCAACCAGGTACATGGGAGGAAGTCTCAAGGGACAAATGGACCTGGATGGCCCAATATCCTTCAGGGTAGAGGGCATCTTTTGAATTCTGCCAATCACTTGACGCCCTTCTGACAGACAGTGCTGGGAGGAGTCAGGGTGGGGAAAGGAGAGGTGACTGACACACCTGGGAGGGAATCTGCAGGGAGGAAACTGAGGCAAACCCTGCCATCTCACCCCAACCGCGGTGCCCCTCGCAGGCGGCGCTGGACGGCGGCTGGGGCCCCTGGAGCGCGTGGGGCGCGTGCTCGCGGAGCTGCGGCGGAGGGATCCAGTTCTCGCACCGCCACTGCGACAGCCCCCGGCCCCGGCACGGCGGCAGCTACTGCCAGGGCCAGAGAGCCAAGTACCAGTCCTGCCACACCCAGGAGTGCCCGCCCGACGGTAAGGATGGCAGTGCCTCAGTGCCCGCTCAGCTCCCACCCCTGCTGCTCCAGAGCGCGCTACAGGGATTGCTCTGCTCGCGCTTGGATATTCATATCTGGGGGAGCAACAGCTTCCTGCTGGGGGCTGTGACCTGCTGTGAATGATGGAAGGAGTGTGGGATCCCTTCTTCATGATGCTCCTCCTTCATAACATTCCTCCTCACTGCATGCTCTCCCTGAACTTAGCTCACTCCCACATCTCTGTGATGGCCAGGGACTGGAGTTCCTGCCAGCTTCCCATGGATTTTGGGCCATGTTTCACCTTTCCTTTCAGGGAAAAGCTTTCGGGAGCAGCAGTGCGAGAAGTACAACAGCTACAACTTCACTGACCTGGAAGGGAATCACTTGGAGTGGGTTCCCAAGTACGCCGGAGTGTCCCCCCGAGACAGATGCAAACTCTTCTGCCGAGCCCGAGGGAGGAGTGAATTCAAAGTCTTTGAGGCCAAAGTAAGATTCCTGGAGATGGGAATGTCCAAAGTAAGATTCCTGGTGGTGGGAATCACCAAAGTAGAATTCCTGGAGATGGGAATATGTACAGATTCCTGGTGATGGGAATCACCAAAGATTCCTGGAGATGGGAATCACCAAAGTAAGATTCTTGGAGATGGGAATCTCCATAGTAAGATTCCTTTAGATGGGAATCTCCGTAGTAAGATTCCTGGAGATGGAAGTCTCCAAAGATAGGTTCATGGTGATGGGAATCACCAAAGATTCCTTGAGATGGGAACCTCCAAAGATTCCTTTAGATGGGAATCACCAAAGTGAGATTCCTGGAGATGGGAATCACCAAAGATAGATTCCTGGTGATGAGAATCACCCAAGTAAGATTGCTGGAGATGGGAATTTCCAAAGTAAGACTTCTTGTGATGGGAATCTCCAGAGATTCATTCCTGGTGATGTAATCACCAAAGTTTAGATTCTGGGTGATGGGAATCTCCAAAGTGAGATTCCTGGAGATGGGAGTCTCCAAAGAAAGATTCCTGGAGATGGAATCACCAAAGTAAGATTCCTGGTGATGGGAATCACCAAAGTAAGATTCCTGGTGATGGGAATCACTCCTGTTCCCCATGTCAGAGCTCATGCCTGGTTCCTCCTGTGCATCCCCTTTCCCAGGTGATCGATGGCACGCTGTGTGGCCCAGAGACCCTCTCCATCTGTGTGCACGGGCAGTGCATCAAGGCTGGCTGTGACCACGTCATTGGCTCCTCCAAGAAGCTGGACAAGTGCGGGGTGTGCGGTGGCAATGGCTCCACGTGCAGGAAAATATCTGGCTCGCTCAACAGATCCAGGTGAGGCACCAGGGAGAGGGTTCTGCAGGGATGGGCTGGAACAACAGCATCCTATCTCATCCCCCTTTTTCTATCACCAAAGTTGTAGGCTTGGAATGTATTGGGATTCAAGCCAGCATCCTCAGCTGGCTGGCATTGCAAGAGCCTGGGCTCCTCCCCAGACTCCTGGACTAAAACTCAGTTTATTTTGGGGGCAGAATTATGCAAGCCAAGTAGAGCTTATTTCCTATAATAATAACTGATGTGACAGGCTTGGTGCACCACTGCAAATAAATCTGCCCCAACGAGTTTACAAAACACATTTCACACCAGAGCACTGAGCTGATTGTGATATAAATGTTCAATAAGCTTTTCCTGGGCTGGGGGGTGACTTTGAATGCTTGAACAAAGGCACTGGGGCAGTCACTTCCCTCACCCAACAGATTTGGGAATTCTGCTTTGCCAGAGAGCAGAATTTAAGGCTTTTGTTGGAAAACCATAACAAAAGCCCAACCATCCAGTTCCATGCAGTGAGGTGACTCACACAGTCAAATTAGATTTCCTAAATGGTTTCCTTCCAGGGAACAGCTGAAACGGGGCTTCCACTCTCCTATGAGTTGTTTGTGGTTGACTAAATGGAGATTAGCACAGGAGCTACAGCCAAGAAGAGATCCCATTAAGATCAGGGTGAGGGAGGCCAGGGTGACGGAGAGCAGAGTTTGACTCAAAGGCTTTTTTCCAAAATACTCTGAACCTAATTACTGACCGCAGCATCCACCATGGGGATCCGTGGAAAATGATCCTGTGCTGGCCCCACAGTGTGAGTCACAGTGCTGAGGGTTCAATGAAACCTTCCACGTGCTGTCCTGGGAGCCCTGGTGCTCCAGGGATGGGCTTTGGATGGCTCTGCAGGAAAATATTTCCCTGGCATGGGAATGTCCTCTGTATCCTGCAATGGGATTACTTCTGCATTGTAGTGGTGACTGCAAAACCCTTCAAAAAGTGAGCTGAGAGTGCAGAGACTCCCTTCTCTTCTGTTGTTCTACATCTATAGCTGTATCTGTACCTACATCTATATTAACTCTATATTATCTCTGTCAATAGGTGATGTCATCCTTCAGCATAACCAGTGACAGGCTTTCAACCCCAAACACTTCACCATTTCCAAATATAGGGAGCAAGGGGAATTTCCCACCTAGGCTGGTGATCACAGAGCTGTTCATTTGATTGCATCACTCATTTTCATACGAAATTCAGAGAAACCTTCCAGCTGAGCTCACATCTAGAACATCTGCAATATTTCTAACTCTTGAGTGCTCAGGGTTAACAGGGATGGCTTCAGAGCCAGGATCCCGAGTGTTGGGGAAGATGAAACAGGAAAGCCTTACAAATATGATTGTCTGGCAAAAGATTTTGAGAATATAGAAACTATAACCGAGATTGAAATGAAAGCAAGCTTTGAGATCCCTCAGTTACTGAACAACTGGAAAACAATGGTGTGGCTGGCTGAAGGTGATCCCCTTTTGATGGAACAACACCCTCTGCTTGCAGACAGGCCCAAGGGTCAGAGCAGACCCTGCCAGCTTGGCAGAAGGGGCCCAAAGAGGAGTTTTTAGGGTTTAAAATGTAACACAGTATGGTAATGTAATGATTCTTATAGGCTGTATGGAAAAGCTGTAGGATTTGTATCTTGTACTAGATTGGTTGGTGAGAATTAGAATATTCAACACAGAAGAAGATTTATGGTATTGTAACAGGAACCTCACTCTCTTACGCTCTTGCTCTCTTGCCCTTTCACTCTCTCACCCTCTCATCCTCTCTCCCCCTCTCTTCTCTCAGTGCTGCTCTGAGCTGTGGCTGGCAGCTCCCAGCAGGGCCCTGCACCCAGGCCCTTTGCAATAAACCACAAGTTCCCAGCCCTGGCTTCAGAGATCTCTAATCTCCGTTCATCCCGACCATCCTACCCCCCTGATGCTCCTACACCTGAGTGCTGCTCCTTACATGAGTGTGTTTTTAGTAAATCTTGCAGGATAACCGTGTCCCTTTGCCCCGCGCAGGTACGGCTACAACGACATTGTCACCATCCCCGCCGGAGCCACCAACATCGACATCAAGCAGCGCAGCCACCGGGGGCTCCGGCATGACGGGAATTACCTGGCCCTGAAGACCCTTGAGGGCAAGTACCTGCTCAATGGAGACTTTGCCATCTCAGCCATGGAGCAGGACATCCTCATTAAGGGCACCATCCTCAAGTACAGCGGCTCCATGACCACTCTGGAGAGGCTGCAGAGCTTCCGACAGCTCCCCGAGCCCCTGACCGTGCAGCTGCTGACCATTGCCAGCGAGGTCTTCCCACCCAAAGTCAAGTACACCTTCTTCATCCCCAAGGACGTCCCTTTCAGCAAGCAGAAGGGCAAAGAGAAGAAGTCAGTCAATGTCATCCGGCCGATGCTGACCTCCCAGTGGGTGCTGGGGGACTGGTCCGAGTGCTCCAAGACGTGTGGCTCCGGCTGGCAGCGGCGCACGGTGGACTGCCGGGACGTGGAGGGTCAAACCTCGTCTGCCTGCAACAGGTCGCTCAAGCCTGAGGACATCAAGCCCTGTGGAGACGTGCCCTGCCCTCTGTGGCGCCTGGGTCCCTGGTCCCCCTGCTCCCAGACGTGCGGCGAGGGCGTGCGGACGCGCAGCGCCTCCTGCATTGACTACGCGGGGAAAATCACCGCCCCCGAGAAATGCAGCTCGCCGGGACCGCCCCCGGCCACCAGCGCCTGCCTGCTGCGGCAGTGCTGAGCCACGGCGGGCTGCAGGAGCCCAGGGTGCCACACTGCACTGGGGCAGCACAGCCAGGGTGCCATGGACTGGGGCAGGACAGCCAGGGTGCCACCATACTGGGGCAGGACAGCCAGGGTGCCATGGACTGGGGCAGCACAGCCAGGGTGCCACCATACTGGGGCAGGACAGCCAGGGTGCCACACAGCACTGGGGCAGGACAGCAGTGGTGCCATGGGCTCCTCCACACCAGGGCAGCACAGCCAGGGTGCCACACAGCACTGGGGCAGGACAGCCAGCGTGCCACCACACCAGGGCAGGACAGCCAGGGTGCCATGGGCTAACACAGCACTGGGGCAGGAAAACCATGGTGCCCAGGGCTCCACCACACTGAGGCAGGACAGCGAGGGTGCCATGGCTAACATAGCACTGGGGCAGGACAGCAAAGATGCCACGGGCAGCACCACACTGGGGCAGGACAGCCAGGGTGCCACACAGCACTGGGGCAGGACAGCAATGGTGCCATAGGCTGACACAGCACTGGGGCAGGACAGCCAAGGTGCCACAGGCTCCACCACACCAGGGCAGAACAGCCAGGGTGCCATGGGCTCCATCACGCTGGGGCAGGACAGCAAAGGTGACATGGGCTAACAGCACTGGGGCAGGACAGCAAAGGTGTCACAGGCTCCTCCACACTGGGGCAGGACAACCAGGGTGCTGTGGGCTCCTCCACAGTGGGGTAGGACAGCCAGGGTGCCATGGGCTCCACCAAACCAGGGTAGGACAGCCGGGGTGCCATGGGCTCACTCTCCAGTGCTTCATCCCCACCACATTGATGTCTACCTCAGAGGGGAGAGTAACGGCAGCAAAACAGGGAGGAATCACTTCTTTTCCTTTCTTTCTTCCTTTCTGGCTGGCTGCTCGCAGGGAAGTTGTAACTTAAAGGGAAAAATAAGCAGATCTGTAGGGTGTTTCCAAAGAGCCGGATGTGGTTGCAGGTTGCTTTTGTAAAGTTTGCTGGGGTTTGGCCCTGGAGAAAATGGGGAGCCTGGTTTTGCTGTCACCCCATCCCAGCTGCAGGTCAGGGAGGTCCAGGGTGGATGTCTTTGCTGATAAAACTGGGATCTCTTCACAAAAGGCATGGAATGGGTCACCATCCCCTCCCTGCAGCAGTGTGGGTGTCCTTGAGCATCAGGAGTGTTTTATCAGCTGTGGGTTTCACTTGGGAGATAAATAGCTTTTGTGAATGGGAGAAGGAGTAAGCTGAGAGCCAGATCCTGGCGTGAATCAGGCAGGAGGACAGGTGAGAGGTGGTTTCTGCTGGATTTATAATCTACAAGGTGACAAACCTCTTTCTCCAAACACCCCCAGCATCTGTGGTGATTCCTAGAGCTGTTACCCCGCACCTCTGTTTCCCCAGCTGTAAAACCAAGGCTTAATTACACCTGATCTGTCTCACAGGGTCACTGTGAGGATTAATTAATTCCTAATTCTGCAGTGCTCCGACTCTGAGATGCCTGTTGTGATGCCCTCTGGAGCAGGCACTCTGGTGTGCCAGCATTTCCTTTCCCATCATTGTCCTTCAGTCCCCTGTGGGCCCATTTTTTCAGCTCTGCTGTAATTTTGGAGATAATTCATCAGCCTGGTGTGCAGCAGGGATGAGCCCACGATCTGCAGATGGTGCCAGAGGTGACCAGTGCTGCTCTTCACCTCTGCTTTCCTGGGACATTTGAGAGTGCTCAGATGTGGTGCCAGCTCCAGCCTTGAGCAGTTCTCGGTGCAGGACCAAGCCTGGCGAGGCTGGAGCTGCTCTTTCCCAGTGGGGAGCAGCCCCAGCCCTCTCCCCAGCCCAGCTGCTGCCTGGCCCCAGCACAGATGGCTGTTCAGACCCTGAACTTTGCCCTTTCCAAAGCAATCCCTGGCCATGTGCTGGCAGCAGCCTGTGCCTGGGGAGCAGGGATGGAATTTGGAAAGATTTTGCTGTTGCTGGATGAGCAATTCAGTATCTCCAGGCTCCTCTCATACCCTGCCTTGGCTTCCTTTTTGGCAGCAAAATGTTGAATTTCCAGTGGGATCTGCCTTTTTCTCATAGGAAGGGGAGGAGGGCTGGAATTTTTGATGTTTCAGATTCCCCATTCACATTTATGGAGCAAATCCTTTTCCTTGTCCCTTTTGCCTGAGCGAGCCAAGCTCGTGTGAGACCCTGTCTGGCTGTCCAGACAGGTTTGGAATGGGATGGTGGGATGAGCTGCTCCTCTGAAGACAGAAACCTCAATGTTCATCTGAAAACATGAAATATTCCTGTTTTATCTGCCATACATGATTTCTATCAAAACCACTACAGCCCAGGATTGAGGGTATTGAGTGCTTGGTTCCTTTGTTTTTATTAGGAAAGGAAAAAAAACCTGAAGGCCAGCTGCAGCTGTTTGTGCTGTGGTACAGACCTACCTTTGGGCAATGTTCTACATCTGCTAATTAATCTCCAGGAATTTAAGTTCTAACAAATAGCTGGATGCTAAAGTCATGTAGCCTTGCAGGGTTATTTTCTTTTTTCCCCTCTGAGTCTGCAAGGGATTTATACTCAAAGCCAGCATGTGTTTCCTCTCCAGTGTCAGCACCAGCTTTTAGGATGGGTCAGGAACATCAGTCTGAGGCAGTGCCAAGGAAAATGTCTGTATTTATCACCCAGGATAATGTGTGCATGACAAGGGTTTTTTCCAGGCTTTTATAATCACTGTGTGGCTGCTTTGCTGGATGTAAAAACTCCTTTTTTAGGGCAAATCCTGCTGCTTTTCCAGCAAGAGGGAAGGTGGGGATCCCCCAGGAGGGGGGACCAGAGGCAGTGATGCTCTGTTGAGGTGTGGGTGATGCTAAGTGGAATTCCTGCCCCAGATTTCTGTAAAAACAAGTAGCCTTTACTCTGATTTAAGTCAAAGAGGTTTTATATATTAGGCTATATATATATGTATATATATATATGTTTCCCTTCAGTGAAGGATTGTAGCAATGTACTGAGCCTCTTGTGTTAGGTATTTATTACAAATTTCTGTTTGGTTTTGTACAGTAGCTGGAAAGGAGAAAAAAAAAAAAGAAAGAAAAAAGAGATTTAAAAGACTGTGTTTTAACATGCTGCTCCCACATCCCCTCTCTGGAAGCTGCAGGGAGCTCAGAGAAGGGATGTCTGCTCATTGTTTATCCACTCTGGTATCTGACTGGTGTTTCCCTCCTCCCTGGTGTACCCACCAAGCTGTGTAAGCATAACAAACCCAACCAAAATTAAGCTTTGGAATTCATCTTAAGGAGAGGGGGGAAAATACAATTTTCTGATTTTTAGCCTATTGTTTGTATTTGTTTTTAATTTTGAAAACAGTCTGTTTGTGGCTCTGCCTTTACCCCTCAATAAAGGACTTCCTGCCTTTTATCTCTTTGCATTTGTCTTTATTTGCACTTTTCTCAGGACTGTTATTATCTCCATCCCAGAGAGATTTCAAATCTCTCTTTTCTGTATCTTATTGATAATAAATGGTTCATTCAGTTTTAAGATGCTGAACCAAAATATTACATGAGAGAATAGACAAAACCCATGGAGCCAGAATTATTCTGCAGAAATTTGGAAGCAATTCCATTGTGCAGATGCCTTATGAGCATGTACCTCTTTTCTATACATACACAGTATATCTTTCTGTATATATTATATACTTATATTATTATAGATAATATATTATTATATATTATATATTATATATTATAGTATATGTAATATACTATATTATAGACAGTATACTATATTATACTATAGTATATATAATATAATATAATATAGTATAATATATATTATATATAATAATAGTAATAATAATAATAATAATAATAATAATAATAATAATAATAATAATAATAATAATGGAGAGCCATAACATATGAACCATAAATCATATATATAATATACATAAACCATTATAGAACCATATAATATATTGTGTATATGATGTATATATACATCATATATATTTATGTAGGCATAATATATATTATACACAGAACTCTAACTGTATTATATATATCTACATATACATCAATTAGATATACACATGTATATACATATCTACATAGAATTCTATTATATATATATTAATATATTCTATATGTATTTTCTACTCAGAATCTTATTAATTCATTATAATATATTTATTTTATATATAATATGTTACATTATACATTATATTATATATTATATATAATAGATACACATATATACATAAAATATACATATATACTGTCATCAAATTTTATAACTATATTACAGTATGTAATAGATAATTATAATTAATTATATTCTAGGTAATATATATATATATACATGATGGGTATATATTATACATAAGAAATATATATTGTATACACACAATATAGACATAATACATTCACATTATATGTATAGATAGATAGAGAATATAAATCTGTTCATACATATAGATAATTCTGCTCTCTACTAGGACAGACAGCCTAAGCAGGACTTAACCAGAGGGGAAATATTGATATAGATATAGATATAGATTAGATATAGATTAGATATTGATAGATAGATATAGATATAGATATAGATATAGATATAGATATAGATATAGATATAGATATAGATATAGATATATATTTCTGCTCTTTACTAGGACAGACAGCCTGAACAGGACTTAACCAGAGGGGATTCTGACTCCTTCACTTTACTGTGGGATAACCAGAGGCAGTGGAATTTGCTGCTCTCTGGATGTGTAGCTCTCCAGAACACTGGAGGGCTACATTTAGTTTATGCCAATGGGAATTTTGGAGCCACCTCGTTAGAATATACCTGGCTTCATTGCAGGGGAATCTTGGATACCTGCCAGATGTGCTGGGTGAAGGCCCACCCTGATGTCTGCTTTATTTTCTATATATTTATGATTATATTATATTATATTATATTATATTATATTATATTATATTATATTATATTATATTATACTATACTATATTATATTATATTCTATTACATTACATTACATTACGTTACATTATTATAATATAGTATTGTTATACTATTATAGTATTATATTGTTATATATTATAGTATTACATTATTATATTATAGTATTGTAGTATTGTAGTATTGTAGTATAGTATATTTATATCATATCATATTATATTATATTGTATATTATATTTATATTATATTCACAGTTACTATTATTTCTATTATAACCATTACATTATGCCATTATTATAATATGCAATACATATACATTATACATTATTGCAATATATTATACATTAGATAATATATATTATGCGTATATACAATATATATTGTAATATACATTAGATAATATATATTATGCATATATATTATATATATAATGCATATATATTATATATATATTATATTTATTATATTATATATTATATATTATATATTATATATTATATATTATATATTATATATTATATATTATATATTATATATAATTTTACATTATTAAAATATACAATATATATACTGAATTTTACATATATATGTGTGTACATATATCTATATATTACATATAGGTATGTGTGACTTCCATTCCAGGTGACTTCCCTGGCACAGGGACAGGCCCTGCCTTGCAGCTCATTAAGGTGACAGCAGCTCATTAAGGTGACAGCCTGCCCCGGCTTTTCCCCACCTTTTTACTTCCTTGTTTTGTAGCCATCGCTGGGTTTGAGTTGAATAATTTCAACAATGCAAAGGCTTTGGGATATTGGATAATATCCCAAGGCTTTGTGATATTACCAGTAGGGGAAAAGTCCTTAATTAAGGATATCAGTGTTACCATCATAATTTAGCTTTAAAAAAATTAGTGGGATAAGGAAATGAACCGTGGGGTAAGAAATAAACCTCGGGGAACGTTTTTTACACTGCATCCATGATGGTACCATAGAGAAAATGGGAACCACCAGGCACAGATGGGTCTCTGCAGTCCCACCAGGGGAAATCTTTGGGGTCAACCCTTGGCTGAACCTCCCCAGCCTGTGCTGCCCATAATGCTGCTCCTCCATCAGGGTAATTATGTTTTATGGGCATATTTCCTCTTGAAATTCACTTGTAGAGGCTGTAGGATGGCACAGGCTTCCCCCGGGCATGAACATTTCCAGTTCTGTGTTGAAATGGTGCTTTGCTCCTTCATCCCAAGAGTTTCTCCATCCAAGGACTGGGCTCTCCTGATCTCCAGCCCCAGCCATTGCTGGAGAGCTGCTCCCCCTTATCCTTGTGCTAAAACTTCTTTATTTCAATGATTTTCCTCTCTCCTGGGTCCATCCCTCCCTCCCCATGTGTCTGTGGACAGCAGTCAGACCCATTCCAGCCTTGCTTTGCTAAACTCTGCAAGGCTCACCTCATAAAACACCCTCCTCAGCCCTGGGCTGAATTTATCATCCCTGGACAGAAGGATCACAGTGTCCCAGCAAGGTCACACCAGCACCTGCTGCTCCAGCCACAAATCCATCCTTATTCCTGATGGAATCATCCTTCCTGCCCTGTCCTAGAGCCATAACATCCATTTTCTGCCCCTATCCTCTGCTCAACTCATCCATCTTGGTCCTACAACCCCTCTGCTCTGTTAGATCCCTCTTTCCCCACACAAACACCTGATAAATCCATCCTCAGGTGCCCAAGAACTCTGTGGTTCCTTGGCAATGGCATTTCTGAGGGGCTGTTGCAATTCAGAGCTTTTTAGAAAGGTTTCCCTCCTAAATTCCTGCTTCAGCCTCCTCTCCTGACAATTAGGATGCTTTAACCCTCAGCACCACACTCACTGAGGGAAAGAAAAAGCAACTCCAGGTCTGGGGAGGACATAGACTCTCAAGCAACTCTGTGGTTCCTTGGCAATGGCATTTCTGAGGGGCTGTTGCAATTCAGAGCTTTTTAGAAAGGTTTCCCTCCTAAATTCCTGCTTCAGCCTCCTCTCCAGCCAATTAGGATGCTTTAATCCTCAGCACTACATTCACTGAGGAAAAGGAAAAGCAATTCCAGGTCTGGGGAGGGCATAAACCCCAAATCCTCCCCATATCAGGAGAAAATCAGGAGTTTCCAAAGAGAGAAGTCAGCAGGGTGGAGTTAAAGCAGATTAACAGCCCTGGAGACCACAACAGGCAGGAGGATGGAGAGGAAACAGCTCCTGCGCCCTGATGGTAAATTCAGGAGCAGGCAACAAGTCCCTGAGTGTGGGAGCAAAGCTGTTTTCCCTCAGGAGCTGCTGGGTCAGGGAGATGAGAGCAAGGCTGTGCAGGGAAGGTGGCACTTGCTGTGGTTGTTAATGAGGAATCCTGCCAGGAGCTGCTGGCACTGCAGAGTCTGCTCCAAGAGCTGCTGAAGCACAGGAAAACACATCCCACAGGCTGCAAAACCAGGGTGAAGCAGCTTCCAGCCAGAAATGGCACCTTCTGGGTGCTTGGATGAGGTAAGCAAGGGAGAGATTCGAGGATTAAAGAAAGGGGCAGACCCCAGGGATGGATGGGAGGTACACCTGGGTGTTTACTGAATGTATGGGAAAACAGAAATTCTGTTTAGATGGATAAAGGAGGCTTTAAGGGCATGGCACAACCTCCAGGCACTCTCCTCATGCTGCAGACAGGAATTTTATTGAAAGCTGTTTTATACCCATCAAATTCCAGGAGGTTCAGCCCAGGAACTCCTGAGATCCCTCTATGTCCCTATAAGAGAGCAGAAGATGCACAGAGCAGTTTTATCATAATTTCACTCAGGGTTTATGTTGGTGTTCCTCCATCTACATCCACAATTCAATCCCAGAATATTGTACAATGCATGCAAGAGCAAATCCCATCACTGGGCAAATACCGGGAATCAGGATTTGGCATTTCTCAGCCTCTCACTGGGAAGCTGCAACTCGATGGAAAAGGCAGTGTTGGGACCCAGGACATCCCTCTGGCTGCCCTGAATGGCTCCAGCCCCCTCAGAGACCTTGGCACAGAGCCCAAGCCCCCTGTGCCTTTGATTTTGACCCATGGAAAATATTACCAACCCTATATGAGGATCTGCAAGCCATGAAAGTTTAAGTAGAATGATAGTTAGTTTGTCACAAGGTGAAAAGTGGAATTTTGGGGTTTTTAGAATGAGGGCTTGAGGTGCCAAGGTGGAGGAATTTGGGCGTACCTTGTCCTTCTTCTTTCTTCTTCTTGGCCTCCATCTTCTGCTGTGATAACATTTTTAGATTGGTTTAGAGTAGAAGTTCACTGTCTAACATAGGTGATAGGTATTGGGAAATTATTGTAAATAAAGTACATGTAGTTTTTAGTATAAAAAGATAACACCAGTGTGCCTCAGACTGACCTGCTGAACAGACCTCAGCAGGCCAGGGAAAGAATGTTAAAAATAACAGAAAATAAACAACCTTGAAAACCAGAACAGAAGAATCCTGACTCCTTCTTTGCTTGCTGGGCTGGGAAAAGAGATTCTCTGCCACATCTTGGGGTCAGCCATGACCACAGAGACCCCTGAGAACTCATATTAATAAAGGCCAACCCCGTCACTGAGGAAATTAATCAACACAGCTCCTCCTCTGGTTTTTCTCCTCCCTGGCTCTGGGAATCACTGGAGGACCTCTGCAGGTATCCAGGGCTGATAAAATGTTGTTAATAAGGGAGAAGAAGCTGAGGGTTGAGGCAGGTTGGTTTTTCAATCAAGTCAGTTCATCTTTCATACACAGCACTAGAAACTGAAAGCAAACAAATTTCATAGTGCTTTTATAAAAGCTATCAATGAAAGGATTGAAACAGTTCTCTTCCTACCTATGTCACTTTTACCAGATTTTAACATGGAAAAAAGGAGAGAAACTTTTATAAATATGGTGTTCTGGAACCTGGTACTGTCTCTGAAAAATTGTTTGGTTTATTTTCCAGTAGGATCCTCAGATCCCCAACTTTATGTGCAACATGTAGGAAAGGTTTCATGAATAAAACTTACCAGTTGGATGCTATTAGTGTCTACTCTTAGCTTCCTGCACACAGGAATGACTAGTTAATTACTGAATTAATTCTTTCAAAAGAAAGCCAAAGCAGTTCTTTATTTTAGAATTTTATGGCTTATTTACAGGTCACATGGAGCAGGTTTAAAGACTGTTGATTTTGACAGTGAGGACACAGACCATGCCTTATTTTACCTTTACTTAATTTTAATTTTGCTTAATTTTACTAAATTTTACTTCAATTTTACTTAATTTTAATTAACAAATTTGTGCAGTTTAGACCCATTTTCCCTCCTGTGCAAAGCCCATCACCTGCTCAGAGCAAGTTTCAAGCTGGATAAAGCACGTGTGACAACCCACAGCACTGAGAGGCTCTGCTGGGCTCACCTGACTCTTTATTCATGAGGTTGTTACAAATCGGCATTTTAAGGCAATTTTAAAGTTGCAACAACACATCTAGGGAAGTCAGCAAGAAAAGATAGATCAGATTCTGCATCTGCAGGAACCAGCACTGGCTCTCAGTTGACTAAAATCACTCATTCTGCAACTTCACCATCAAAAAGCCCCTGGTGGAGAATTTTCAGAGCTTTTTGAAGCTAAGGGATAGCAGCCTGAGGTTTTTTCCATAATCGTCTGTGATTCAGGAGTTACCA
This sequence comes from Melospiza georgiana, assembly GCF_028018845.1. Classification (NCBI taxonomy): domain Eukaryota; kingdom Metazoa; phylum Chordata; class Aves; order Passeriformes; family Passerellidae; genus Melospiza; species Melospiza georgiana. Next base: position 1,499,476 of record NC_080456.1, on the reverse strand, counting down.
TGGGTAGCCAGCAGCAGATTTCCTTGAAAGTTATGTCTCATTAAAGTGCAAACAGCACCTGCAGACATGTAACGAGCTGAAACTGGTGCAATTTTACTCCTGCTTTACACAGGGGTAGATTGCAAGGGGAGGCTGCATGTGTCAGGGTTGCAAGGGATCCCTGGGAACTCAAAACCGGTAAGGGGAAGTGAAATGAGAATTAGCAGAGCCCAAATCTCTGCTCTGGATCTCCCAGCAGCTGTGTAAGGAAGCATCTAAAAGGATCTGAAAGGATCCCTGAGTTTTCACAACAGCACAAGGGGAGTTTGGCCCCTTTTCTTTTTGCTGATGGAGCAGCGTGGCTTTTCCAGGCACAGGTTTTAAATTTTTTACTGCTGATTAACACTTTTGGACTGTGGCCTTCAATCTGTTTCCTGCTTCAATTTACTGAGAGCTCATCACCAAAAACAAACCCAAAGCAACAAAAAACCATGCCATAAAACAATCCACAGAGGAAGGGGTTGTGTCCATCCTGTTTTAAAGCTGTGTTTACTCGAATTAGTGCAGATTTGGACCAAATTAATTAGAGACTCATTAAAGGTGATTGGCTGCAAACTGGTGGGACGTTTCTGAGGTTTTGGGAGCTGGGTACCTCATGTTTGGGGAGGGCAGAATGCCCTGACATCCCATAGACGGAGGATGCAGGAGCAGAGCATCTCAGTGCCTGGGGGAGGCACAGCTGGAGCATCCCAGTGCCCTGGTGTTGGGGAAGATGAAACAGGAAAGCCTTACAAATATGATTGTCTGGCAAAAGACTTTGAGAATATGGAAACTATAAGGGAGATTGAAATGAAAGCAAGCTTTGAGATCCCTCAGTTACTGAACAACTGGAAAACAATGGTGTGGCTGGCTGAAGGTGATCCCCTTTTGATGGAACAACACCCTCTGCTTGCAGACAGGCCCAAGGGTCAGAGCAGACCCTACAGCTTGGCAGAAGGGGCCCAAAGAGGAGTTTTTAGGGTTTAAAATGTAACACGGTATGGTAATGTAATGATTCTTATAGGCTGTATGGAAATGCTGTAGGATTTGTATCTTGTACTAGACTGGTTAGTGAGAATCAGAATATTCAACACAGAAGATGATTTATGGTATTATAATGGGAACCTCGCTCTCTTGCCCTTTTACTCTCTCCCCCTCTCATCCTCTCTCCCCCTCTCTTCTCTCAGCCCTGCTCTGAGCTGTGGCTGGCAGCTCCCAGCAGGGCCCTGCACCCAGGCCCTTTGCAATAAACCCCAAGTTCCAGCCCTGGCTGCAGAGATCTCTCATGTCTGTTCTACCCCCCGGGGGATTCACAGCCGGATCATCCCGGTGCCCCGGGGCAGCCCGTGCTGGGGGATGGTGTGAAAACCACGTTTACTCTCTTGTGAAAATGTAATAAGTTTAATAAAGGATATCAGCAGACAAGGACTATATTGTAAAGGTTATTACAGCCGAGTGCATCTTGGCACTCAGCTAACACTGCACTATCACTTTCGGGGGTATTCTTTAAATATTTTTTTCTCTATAACAATCTGTTGCATATTCATAGACTCTTATGCATAGTAAACTTTTTTCTCAAGCTACTTTACATGTTCTAAGAACTGTTTAGCATAGCTCCTCCTTGGGTTCGCCTTTTTAGAGCATGTGTATTCCTTGGCTGTGGTTTTAGTCCTTTTTTTATTACTTCTAGTTTCTGGGTCTTGGTCCACATTGTCTTCAGATGGAGAGTGTTGGTAGATCTGTAGTAGGTGTTTTATCTGATGTTCATTGGGTGTGATCCCATCCCAGCAGGCACTTTAACACAAGCAGCTATTTCACTACTGTCTAAGCTTAATTAACCAACAGAAATAAAAATGATATCTTTACAACAAAGTTAATTTAACACCACACACATACAGAATACATTTAAATCTTTGTGAAAAGCCAATACTACACTGTGTATCTGTAACAGGGGGATGTGCAGCCAGGGGCATACACTCTCTAGTGCCTGCTGGCTACATGTCCTGTGCCCCTCATTCTCCCTGTGCCCCCCATTCCCCAGTGCCCTGATGGCACAAGGGGGGATCACTGGAGCCCCATTCTCTGCCCGGCTCCTGGCACACCAGCACTCCATCCAGGCCCTGTTCAGCCTCTGCACTCACACCTTGTTACCCCATCGGGAGGCACTGGGGCCCCGTTCTTCCTGTGCTGGGGGACACCAGAACCCAACTGGGGCACAGCAGGGCCCTGATGGGTGCAGTAGGACCCCACTGGGCTTCACTAGTGTGGGATCTCAGCACAGCAGTCCTGATGTGCCGAGTCACCGAGACCACCCTTGGGGGGCTCGGAGGTCCTGGGATGTTGCCAGAAGTGTCTGGTGGCTGGACTTTGATCCTGCACAGGAGACGACACCTGTATGAGGATGGGAGGATTTCACTGGGATAAATGGTGAAGGGATAAGTTAATTAGAGTGTGAAACACAGGTTTTAGAATTTCTGTACAGGGGGGTCTAGAGAAGTAAGATGGAGGAATTGGGGCGTGTCCTGTCCTTCTTCTTCTTCTTCTTCTTCTTGGCCTCCATCTTCTGTGGTGGTGGTGGCACTTTGGGATTGGTTCTTACTAAAAGTGCACTGGTCAATAAGGGTGAAAGGTATTGGGGAAAATAGGTAAATATTGTATACGTAGTTTTGAGTATAAAGATAAGTGACCGCCCCGGGGGCTCTCAGTGTGCTCATGGCTGGCTGCTGTGCAGACCTCTGTCGGGCCGAGAGAAAATCTTGTAGATAAAAACTAATAAACACTGAAGACCGAGAAAAAACCTGAAGACTCTTCTCGTCCTTTGGAGCGCGGGCTGTCCAAGGCCATCCCAAGCCTTTCCAGGCCATCAAAAACAGCCGAGAACAGGACACACTAGAACCCCGTTTCTCCCTGTTGTGGTATAGCAGAAGGCCATTTCCCCTGCTGGGATACAGCAGGATCCCATTTGTCCCCGTGGGGGTTCCCTAGAACCCCATTTCCCCGTGCTGGGCGCAGCAGGATCCTGTTTTCCCCCGCTGGGGTTCACTGGTATCCTGTTTCTCCCCGTTGCAGTGCACCAGAACCGTGTTTCCCCCCGCTGGCATACAGCAGGACCACAATGGGGTTCACCAGGACCCCATTTCTTCTCGCTGGGATACAGCAGGGCTCCATTTGTCCCCACTGGGAACCCCATCTCCTCAAGCTGGATGCATCAGCACCCCATCTCCTCCTGTTGGGATGGAGCAAGGCCCCACTGGCATTCACTAACATCTGTTTCCACTCATTGGGATGCAGCAGGACCCCGCTGGGGTTCACAAGGGCCCCATTTCCCCACGTTGGGGTTCACTAGGACCCTGTTTCTCCCATTGCAGTGCAGCAGAACCCCGTTTCCTCCCGCTGGGTGCAGCAGGACCCCGCTGGGGCTCACTCGGCCCCCGTTTCCCCGCAATGGGTGCACCAGGACCCCATTTGTCCCCGCTGGGGTGCAGAAAGACCACATTTCCCTGCTCTGGGGTTCACCAGGACCCCGTTTCCCCCCGTTGGATGCAGCAGGACCCCGCTGGGGTTCACCAGGACCCCGTTTCTCCACGTTGCAGTGCAGCAAAAACCCCGCTTCTCCTCGAGCCGGGGTCCCCCAGAGCCCCGATTCCCGGGGCTGGGCTTCCCCGTTTCCCCTTTTCCCGGTGCTCTCTCTCCTCACTGGAGTTCCCCGTTCCCCATTACCCGTTTCCCGTTCCTCTCTCTCTCCCCGCTGTTTCCCCCGTTCCCATTCCCCGTTCCCTGTTCCCGTTCTCTCTCTCCTTTCTGGGTTTCCCCGTTCCCGTTTCTCTCTCTCTCCGTTTCCCCGTTCCCCCGCTGTTTCCCCCTCTCCCCGTTTCCCGTTCTCTCTCTCTCCGGCGGGGTGCCGGGTTCCCCCTTTCCGTGTCTCTCTCTCCCCGTTCCCCGTTTCTCTCTCTCTCTCTCCCCGCTGCTTCGCCGCTCCCCGTTTCTAGTTCCCGTTCCCATTCTCTCTCCCCGCGGGGTGCCGGGTTCCCACAGTTTCCCCGTTATTTCCCCGTTATTTCCCCGTTGTTTCCCCGTTATTTCCCCGTTGTTTCCCCATTATTTCCCCGTTTCTCTCTCTCTCCCCGCGGGGTGCCGGGTTCCCGTATTCCCGCAGTTTCCCGTTTCCCCCGTTATTTCCCCGTTGTTTCCCCGTTTCTCTCTCTCTCTCCCCGCGGGGTGCCGGGTGCCGGGTTCCCGTTTCCCCGTTATTTCCCCGTTGTTTCCCCGTTTCTCTCTCTCTCTCCCCGCGGGGTGCCGGGTGCCGGGTTCCCGTTTCCCCGTTATTTCCCCGTTGTTTCCCCGTTGTTTCCCCGTTTCTCTCTCTCTCTCCCCGCGGGGTGCCGGGTGCCGGGTTCCCGTTTCCCCGTTATTTCCCCGTTGTTTCCCCGTTTCTCTCTCTCTCTCCCCGCGGGGTGCCGGGTTCCCGGGTTCCCGTTTCCCCGTTATTTCCCCGTTATTTCCCCGTTGTTTCCCCGTTTCTCTCTCTCTCTCCCCGCGGGGTGCCGGGTGCCGGGTTCCCGTTTCCCCGTTATTTCCCCGTTGTTTCCCCGTTGTTTCCCCGTTTCTCTCTCTCTCTCCCCGCGGGGTGCCGGGTTCCCGTTTCCCCGTTATTTCCCCGTTGTTTCCCCGTTTCTCTCTCTCTCTCCCCGCGGGGTGCCGGGTGCCGGGGTCCCGTTTCCCCGTTATTTCCCCGTTATTTCCCCGTTGTTTCCCCGTTATTTCCCCGTTTCTCTCTCTCTCTCCCCGCGGGGTGCCGGCTCTGCCGTTGCCGCCGCCGGGCTCTCAGTGCGCAGGCGCGGTGCCCCGCCCCCGCCGCCGCTCGTGGTGCATTGTGGGACACAAACAAAGTGCCCGGGCGGCGCGCGCGGGAGCTCGGACGGAGGCGCGCGCGCTGCCCCCTCCCCCCCGCGCCCCCCCCTTCCCCCGCGTGCACGCGCAGCGCGCGCGCCCCTCACGCCCCCTCGCGCGGGGGGGTCGCGCGCCCCCCCGCTCTTCCCCCCCCCCCCAGCCCCCCCCCTCCCCCGGGTTTCCCGCGCGCCGCCTGAGGGGGAGGCGGCGGCCTCCGCCCCCCCCCCCAGCCCCGACACCATCCCGGTCATCCCGCTCGTCCCGCCGCCTCCCGGCCCCGCCGTCATGGCCCCCAGATAGCGGCCCGGCCTCACCGACCGCCCGCAGGTAACCGGGGAGCGCGGCCGGGCCTGGAGCGGGAGGGGGCCGGTCGGTGGCGCGGCGGCCGCTGGTGCCCCTGGGGGGCGGGGGGCGGGAGGGATCCGGCTCCGGCCCCTCTCCCTCCCTTTCAGACCCGGCCCGGCCCGTCCCTTCCCCCGTGTTTGCCGTGCGTGCCCCGGGGCTGCGCTCGCCCCCCGGGGGATCCCATTGCGCGGTGCACCGCCGCGGTGTCCCCCTCCCGCGGGGCCGTGTCAGCCCCGCGCCTCGCCGAGGGTTCCCGGCCGGGGGTGTCTCCTGAGGGTGTCGCCTTTCTCCGGGGGTGTCCCTGTCCCTTGTGCCGGGGCTTGGGGGTGCCACCTCCCCCTGGGATGCCCCGCGTTCCGTTGTTCGGGGTGTCCTGTGCCTCGTGTCCCGGTGTTCGGGGTTCTCTCCCCTCTAGGGGTGTCCCTGGTCCCGGAGCTGCGGGTGCACACGGGAGCCTGCACTTCCGAGGGCTGTGGGGGGAACTTGTGTTGTTTCCTGCATCCCAACGGGATACCTGCTGCCTCCAGTGCCGGCTCGTGGGAGGAAATAGAGGGATTCCCACTAGCCGTGAGGCAGAGCTGCTGTCCCTTTGTTGTTGTTTGTTTTTTCCCTACAACAGCCCCTTCTGCACATTCCTCAGGGTCCATCTGCCAGGGTCTGCTCTGCTGCCTGTGTGTCCCCGCACCGTGAGGGTGGCACAGTGCTCATCTGCCAGGAACTGCTTCGTGTTTTTCTGCTCTCCTTCCATCTCTCCAGAGTCATTTTCCTATATAAACACAATCAGCAGATTCTGGGAGGGTATCATGTGTTTCTTGCTTGCCAAAAGCCTGTTGTCTCCTGTAACACACCCAGGGTGCCTCCCAAACTCTGCTGTACCTGTTTCCATGGGGTCCAGCACAGCCTGGTAAATCCCACACCTCAGGGGGCTGCAGAAGCTGCTGAGGTTTTCCCCACCCACAAACACACATCCTCCTCCAGAGCCCGAGGGATGAGTCGTGCAGCCCCTCTCGTGCTGTGCCCACTGCAGGGCTGTGTGTCCCCTCCTCCACACTCACCACCCATTTCCTGCCGAGGGCCTGCATCCTGTCCTGGCTGTGTGTGCACCCCCGGGGCAGGTGCAGGGTTTGCTGCAGGATTCCTCATGCATGTGGAGGTTTCCACCCTGAGTCCTTCCCCACCTTGGGTGTTCCCACAGATTCCTGTGCTTGCTCCCATCGCCTCCTGCACATGGTATAGAGGTCAGCCCTGTTCCCATCTCTGCTCTCTTCTTGGCTGCCTGTTACATCTTCCATGGCTGAAACTTCTCCCTTTTCCTTCCTGGGCCCTGCTGATCCTGCAGTGGGAGACTCAGCTTAAGCCTGCCTTGGTTTTTGCTTTGACTTTGGGGTTTCCTTTGCTGAGCACAATCAAGTAGTGTGTGTTCTTCCGAGGTATCAGCACATCCCATCGCTCTAAAATACCATCACTTTCTCTTTGTCTGGTCACATAAATAATTTTATATATTCCAGTGGCTGAAGAGTTTCCATGTAAGCAGGAAAGGGACTTTTGACAAGGCCATGGAGTGACAGGATGAGGGGGAATGGCTTCAAATGACAGAGGGCAGGGGTGGATGGGATATTGGGAGGGAATTGTTCCCTGTGAAGGAGGTGAGGCCCTGGCACAGGGTGCCCAGAGCAGCTGGGGCTGCCCCATCCCTGGGACCATTCTGGGCCAGGTTGGACAGGGCTTGGAGCAGCCTGGGACACTGGAAGGTGTCCCCTGGGCTAGTGGAAGGTGTCCCTGCCCATGGCAGGGGAGTTGGATGTGCTCTTTAAGGTCCCTTGCAACCCAAACCATTTTGTGATGTTTCTAGAATCATTGCTGTCCTCTGGGTTTGCCATACCCCTGTGGGGAGTTTCTCAGTCACACCTTTGCCCCTGCTTTATTTCTGTGCTTCTGCCTCATAGGAAGCTTTTCCTTTCCCTTTTTAAAATTTTTATTTCATTTATTCTTGGGGTGTATCCACCAGGTATCCTCATGGCAGCTCTTCCTGAGGCAGAGGTCACTCAGCTGAGCTGGTCCCTGGCTCTGAGCTGGACGTTTCCACAGATGAGGTGTGGTTGTTTGTCACATGTGACACTGCTCTGTGGGGCCTGCAGGGTGATGTGAGTGGCAATGAGTCCTGTTACAGCGACTTGATGAGGTCTCAGGGTGAGAGAGGTGGACGAGAATCTTGTTTGATGATCAGAAGGCTGGATTTATTGATATAGGATATATAATACATTATGACTATACTAAAAAGTATAAGGAGAGAAGTTGCAGAGGCTGCTAAGCTAAGAATAGAATAGAAAAGAATCTAAAAACAAGAGAGTTCCCTGTCACTGTGTTCTAGAGAGCTTGCCCTGTGATTGGCCCTTAGTTGTACACATGGAACATGAACTAATCACAGGTACATCCTATTGCATTTCACAGCAGCTGATAATCATTGTTTACATTCTCTTTCTGGGGCTTCAGCTTCCCAAAAGATGAACAAGTCCCAAAGAAAGAATTTCTATGAAAAAATGTCTGCGACAAGTCCTGTCACAGAGCAGCACCCAGGAGTCTCAGGGAGTGGGATTTCAATGTGTTTTCTCCTGCTGCAGCCTGATGTGTGCATGTGGTGCAGATCCCAGGTGAGATCAGCCTGGAGACCTTGCCTGGCTTTCAGTGCAGCTCTTTGAGGAGGTGTGGCTGAGCCTGGGAGCTCCCCCAGCTCTCCAGGGTAAATGCCTCCATTGATGTCCAGCTGTTTACTCCAGGAGCCAGTTACAATGCTCTGAGTGCCTCTCCCTTGGGACTGCTCCTATTTGAACAGCTGGTTTTAATCCAGAGCTGGAATTGGTGCTGACACTCCAGGCAGTCTCTTTCCATGGGAAGGGAATTTCCAGCCCCACTTCAGTCTCCCAGGTGGATGCTGAGGGAGGAAAACCTCATGCTTGGGAGTTTTTGTTTACAGGGTGAGGGAATTCCTGCCCCTCTGACTGTGAGCTTTGAGGGGAAGCACTGTCCTTACATATTCCTTCTACAGTATCTAAGAGTAGTCAGAGGGTGAAACTGAATCCTTGCCATGTTTGTTGCAACAGGAGGTTAATCATAAACTCTGGCCCTTTCCAAAGGGCTGCTTTCATTGTGAGGTGTTGCTGGAGAGTTGTGCTGCTCAGAGGATCTACAGCAAAACAGCTTCCCCTGGCTGAGTCTGAGCAACCCCCCAGATGTTGGGTTTGGTTGGGTTCGGTTGGGTTTGGTTGGGTTTAGTTGGGTTCGGTTGGGTTCGGTTGGGTTTGGTTGGGTTTGGTTTGGTTTGGTTGGGTTCGGTTGGGTTCGGTTGGGTTTGGTTGTCCCCCACGACCTGCTGGAAGGAGATTTTGTGTCTTTGTGGCCTTTCTGTGCGTGGATGTGTGGTGTGTTGTTTTCTGATGCAAGGTAAGGCGACTTGGTTCTGAGGGAACAGCGCGGCGACTTAAACTCTCTAGGGTCACTCGGGCTAAGAACACTCGCAGGCACCAGCATGGTGGACGGTCTAAAGGCCTTTATTGTTTTGTCTCGTCGGGTTTTATACTCAGGAATGTTTTACTCTACATCAAAGAGTCTCACCTTACTGTAATTGGTTAATAAGGAGTCGAAAGTTACTAATATTGGAAAAAACGACATTCTTAAATAATCCCTTATCGCTAAACATTAAAAAAAAAAAAATCCTACTACTTTCCGTAATATCACAAAATTTTCTAAACACTTAGCTCTGTCTACTACAGTGGTGCTTGTGTGGCCAGCAGCAAGCCTTGGCTCCTTCACACCTGTGTGGGGTATTTCACATCAGCGTTTCACTGGCCTCACCCATTCCACCTGCTAAACTGGAGCTTTGAGAACATCTGAGTGTGTTCCTAGGAGAACATCTGGTGATATGTCGGATTCTCGGCTGTTTAGGTGGCCTGGAGAGGCTCGGGGTGGCCTTGGACAGCCCGGCGCTTCAAAGGACGAGAAGAGACTTCTGATCTTTTCTCGGTCTCGGTGTTTATTAGTTGTTTATCTAAAAGATTTTCTCTCAGCCCAACAGAGGTCTGCTCAGCAGCCAGCCATGAGCACACTGAGAGCCCCCGGGGCGGTCACTTATCTTTATACCCGAAGTTACGTATACAATATTTATCATTTTTCTCCAATACCTTCTACCCTTATTAACCGGTGCACTTCTAGTAATGACCAATCCCAAAGTGCCACCACCACCACAGAAGGTGGAGGCCAAGAAGAAGAAGAAGAAGGACAGGACATGCCCCAATTCCTCCATCTTACTTCTTTCGACCCCCCCTGTACAGAAATCCTAAACCCTGTGTTTTACACTGTAATTAACTTATCCCTTCACCATTCACCCAGTGAGACCCTCCCATCCTCATACAGGTGTCATCTCCCGTGCAGGATCAAAGTCCAGCCACCAGACACTTCTGGCAACATTCCAGGACTCCCGAGCCCCCCAAGGGTGTTCTCGGCCACTCTGCACATCAGTCCTGAGGTGCTGAGATCCCACAGTGATATATGTAGCTTCACTCCTTTTAGGGGTTGTTTAAAGAAAAAGAAAAGAAAATCAACCTGTGAGAAAGCAAATCAAGCTGTGAGAAAGCAGTGGTGCTTTTGCTGGCATGTGACGAGGAAGGAGATGTCCCCTGACGTAGAAGGGATTGTCTGTTGACATTCTTCTCCCTCTCCCAGTTAGAAGTAGGTTATCCCTGCTCAAATTATGCAACTGTGCAGACAGCCAGACTTCAGGAATTCCAAATACTTCAATGTGTCAAGTGCTGACTTGGAAATGAAATGCCACGGTTGCAGAGCGTGTTCACAGTCTGGCGCTTGCAATCCAACATCGAGCTTGGAACCGCGCGTGGCTGAGAAGGGGCAGCAACTTAATTGCTTGTTTCTTCCAAAAGTGTCGTGGGAGCCAAACTGGGTGGGAGAGCTGCCTCTACCTGTGACACTGTTTCCATATGGAAGCAGAAAAAAGCCCTGCTGAAAACATTGATTTATGTAACAAATTGAAATGCTTCCTTCTCTGGCCGTGGTGTTGCAGTTTTCAGCATCCAGATCTAATTAAAGAGTTGTGTGCTCATTGCTCAGTAAACGCAGGAGTCCATCACTGTCCTTGCCTTGCAGAGCAAATTGATTCTCCGAATGGTTTCACTGGATGGAAGCAGGTGTCTGGGACTGCTTTGTGCAAGGTGCTGAAATGAAATGGTGGTGGTAGGAAATGAGCTGCAAGCCTGATGAAATGGGGTGACAGGAAATGGAAACGCTCAGCGTTTCATTCAATTCTTACATTCCATTTAATCAAGTGAAGGAAGTGACTTAAACTGTGCTTTATTTGTAAATAACGTGTTCTTAACGCCTTCCACTTCAGAGCTGGGGAAATCATCATTTCACAGGAGCACATTGAGCAGAGGATGTGAACAATGGGATAATAAGTGCTGCAGAAAGTGTGTTGGGCTCAGCGTGTGGTCTGTGACAGTGGCCAGCAGGAAATCATTAGGGGAGAGTGGAGCAGCAGCCCCAGGCAGCTCAGGCATCAGCCCCAGCTCGGGTTTGAGGTGCTCTGAGCCTGCTGGACCTGTCCTGGAGGGCATTGCTGAACCATTTCCAACACTTTGTACCTGCAGCTTCCACAGAATACCCTGTGAATACTCTCAACCTGTACAAAAATAATACCTGGCTTCTGGGGAGTTTTCTTGCTTCTTTTTAAACTAATCTCATTGAATCCCTTATACTTTTTGTATTTTTTTTTTTTTTTGCATCAGCACCTCATTTGTAATTTTACAAGTCTCAGTTTTCTCTCTTTGGGTTCTTTTCCTTTCCCAAGCTGCATTGTCCCATTTTGTTTAGTACAGAGGCAGCTCTTCATCACTTGGGGGTTTTCCCTTTGAGCTCTGCTGTTGTTTTGAGGTGATTTGGCCACAATTTGTTTGCTTGCTTTACCCAAGAAGCCTGAATAAAGAGAGATGTGCTGTCTAATAAAGGGATACTTTGTAGCTCCTCTGTGATAATATTATAAACATTTACTATGTGTAATGTTTTGCATTCCAAGTGCAAATGAACTCAGTAATCAGAGTCAGAGATATTGTAGTGGAAATACAGATACTGAGGAAGATCTGAGTTTATAAATACAGTACAGATGGCCCTTGATAAGGCATTTTGTATTTGGATATTACCAAGAGAGCAGTATGGAAAAAACTACACTTGTGGTGGATTCTTGCCAGAGTTGAGTTGGAAGGCACTGGAAGCATGAAGATGCCATGTCCTGTGCAGAGCTAAGAGTCTCAGAAATGACTTTTGGGATATCTGGTGGGTTAAGGGACACATTGCTCCTTTATTAGGGACAGATATTGACAGTGTTGAAGCTCTGTGGTTCCTGCAGTTTTCTTTCAACGTCTTGTTTTGGTTTTTTTTACGTAGATAAATACCCCTGGTTTGAAATGCCTACTGTGAGAAGTTTCTGTAAAATGTTGTGAAGATGCTGGAGGTTTAACAAAAACCCCACAAAACCCAGCACAAACTGGGGATATGGCCATACAAGGGCAGACTGCTCCAGCCTGTGGAGTTGCTGCTCACCTGATTAAGTGCTTTGTGGATAAATACAAGCACTTGTAGCTTTTGGAGCCAAGAAGAACTCCTTTGAGGCATTTATCTGCATAAATGAGTCATTAGGAAAATAAAGGTACACGTAGTGCTGAAAGGGTGATGACACAACCACATTCCTGCCTTGCTTGAACTTGTTGAGGATTCTTTTGTAGCTGCTTCCGTTGGAAGGTGCTGCTGTTGTTGATGTGTCTGTGACACCCTGGCTGCTGGCACTGTCCCTGCTGGCTGGGTCAGCAGTGCCTGTTCCCTCCTTGGATCTCTCAGCATCTGAGATTTTGCCTTGATCTCTCCCCTCTGCTCTTTGCTGAGCTCTTTCCTCAGTGTTGCTTCCAGCACTGGGGGTGTTTATGGGGCTGCTGTGCTTCAGGGAGAGTTCAGCTATGCAGTGCCTTTCAGAAAAAAATACCATTTCTTAGAGTTAATGTGGATTTCATGAGGGTGTAATGCTTCCTGCAATAAAAGTGAGAGAGAAAAGCTGTCATTTTGTGTAATAAACCTGAATATTTCAAACAACCAGTCAGCTGACAGGTAAGCTTTGTGCTCAACTAGTAAAAACTAGCACTTAGCCAAATTTGGTTGTGACAAAGCTTCTGTTTGTGCTGTGCCCTCCAGTCTCTTATTTCTGTCAAATAAGAAATAAGAAAGAGAAATAAGGGAGTGATTTCCAGGGATAGGGGGCAGCACATGGTTTGGGGGATAGTTGAAAGGAGGCACTCTGCACTTTGGCTGCTTTTCTCATTTTGCCTTGGAGAAAAAGAAAAAAATAATGTGTGGGGACCAACAGATGGGAGAGTTTTGTTATTTTTGGGGGTTTTTTTGTCTTTTTGACTCTTTCAGGGAGTAGTGCTACCAAAACAATCTTGAGCCATGCTGCTTTGCCGTGCCATTTTTCCTGAGATTTCTTCCACATGCCATCACCAGAAAGGGCTTGGAAATTCTTGTTTTTGTGACTAATTTGAGAGGCTGGCTTGAGTAGTTTCCTTCATGGATGTTTTTCCTGACTTCTTGTTGATAGGCTTGCAGAGCTTCTGAAAGTGAAGGCTCAAATGCTGTGGGTAGCCATGGTAAAAGAAGAAAAAATAGATTTCTGGAATTAGTTTAAATTAGCAGGTTGCTGCAGTTGCTGCCACGTGCAAATGAAAGTAATATATGGACATTTTTTGGCAATTTGCAGTGCTTAGAAAATTTAATATTCAGTTGGGCGTTTTTGCGCTGTTGTTAAAGAGCAAGGACTATAAAACTGCAGCTTTGCTTTTTATTGCACAGAGTGGGAAATGGTCATCTTACAGCTTCTCTACACTAAGAAATTTGGGAAAAACTTCACCTGAATTTGCATGGAGCAAAAGGATAAAAAAGTTCCTGAGATCCCATAAAAATTTTGCATGAGCAGTGCCATGGAAAGCGTGGTTAAATGTGAATGTGTGCCTTGGGGCTGTAACACATCAGCCCATTCACTGGGAGCTGATTTCATTCTGAGGCACTTCCCTGCATAAGGACATGATGAGAACTCAGTTCACTTGTTGCTTTTTTTCTACCAAAAAAACCCCAAAAAACAAAAAAATGGAGATTTGTTTCACATGTTGATAGCACATTTAGTAGTTTGATCATGTGTTTTTTGAGGAATTGGTGAAAACCGAAAGTATGGGGTGGTGAATCTGCTGTGAGATATCCCAGAACACTCTGTGTAGTGAAGTTCACACATTAATTTTTATTATGAGAATGAAGGTAATTCAGTGTGGAACACGACTTTTCACAGCTCCTGCTCACATTGTTAAACAAGCCTCAGTTTTAAGGGCTGTCAGAAAATTGCTTTTATTTTACACACACAGAAAAGTGCTGTAAGGAATGCTAACGTGAGATTCCTTCAGTGCAGAGCTGAAGCACCAGAGGCTGGGGAAGGTGGCATTTATCTGGTTTGCTTATTCAACCATGTGAAAGCTATATTAGGCACATCAACTTTGTGCACTACACTGCAGCTTCAAAAAAAGCAACAAGTTAAATCTGGGCCCTTTGAAGTAGTGAATAGTAACATTCTGTTCTCCAGAAGTGATGACTTCAAATGATCACACCAAAACTCCAAAAGCTGTCAGGGCTGAGGAAAACAAGACAATTCTCCCCAGATAAATCTTATTTCAGTGTATCACTGTTGCATGAGACGTGGGTTTTGTTGGAGCCAGCAAACTTCAGTTATGCAGAAAGGCAGAGAGGCTTAAAAAAGGACATAGAGACATAGATCTTCTTTCTCTATCTGGAAATGATCTCAGAAAACATCTTAGTGTTGCAGAAAAATGTGTCTGTGGCATCAGATCAGTTCCAGCAGCAGGCACTGCTGTCCTGCCCTGATTATTGTAATCTGTGCTTTTAATTAGATGCTGAGATTAGGAGCTGTTGTGCTGCTCAGTGCCCTCAATGTGTTCCCTGTCACTTCTGCCCCAGTGTCCTGGTGGAGGAAGATGCTCTAAGATCTAAGCACACTTTGCTTTGTAGACACGTTAAGGGACAGCTGCACAAAGAAAAATACACCAAAACTCCTTCTTGAGACTCTTTCAGGAGGTTAAAATAGATATTGGCAAATAGCTGGCAAGAAATCAGGCACTGCAGCAGTTCTGTGTGCCTTGTACTGAGCTGTTCATTTCATGGAACAGTATGGAGATCTTACTCCAAAGTCACTTTTAACTCATTAGCTTCCAGTTCACAGCTCCCTAATGTATCATGCCAAAAATTAAATTAGTTCTGTTGGATTTCCCATGAATTTCATTCTGTTCCTGGGATTCCAGTTCTCAATCTTTTGTTTTTGTGTGTTGTGCTGATGATACACCTTAACCTTTTGATCAGCATTTCCTGAGCCAGTGTCTTGGAGATCTGTGCTGAAATGAGTTCTTGGGGCACTCCATAGGTGAATTCTTCAGTCTGTTCTCCAAGTACATGAATTATGCATACATAGGGGTTGATTAGGGACAAGAATAAATCCAGAAGTGTCACTTCCATGAGGAAATGACAAGCCAGAGCTGCATGAGAATCTGCTGCAAGTGTGTGGCTCTTTACCTTCAGTTTGTCTGTTCATCTGTGTGTTTGCACTAACAGCTCTGTTTGTCATGTTAGTCAAACATTTAATGAAGTTCTCATCAGAGCTGGTGTTTCCTCTTTCTCTGAAAAATACATTTTCAATTCAGCTTGAGACACTTTAACTTCAGTAAACACAGGTGGTATCCCAATTTCTGTTTGTTTTCTTGTTCTTCATTCTTTTTTTCTCCAGTTTGTTTTCATTTGCCTGGATTTGTTCACTTGTATACAAACACCTGCAATCGTGTATCTTTGAGAGATGAAAACATCTCTATATTTTTTTAATAATCAGCCCTTGTACACTAAATATTTGAGAGATGAAATTAGCATAGTGCTAATGTTGCCAAGCTTATTTGCAGGTGTGCACCACAAAATGAGACATTTTTTGAACAGTCTTGCCCCTCCTGCTGCCCTGACACCTTTTCCCTGGGAATTAAAGTGTCACCATTTAATCACAGCACTGGCTGATGGAAACACTTTTAGACTGGCTTCTAATGAAAGGAGTGGTAACATGTTTTGCACACCTACAACATGACATTTCATCTGCAGGTTTTATCTGTGCCAGCAGTTGTAGCTATGCTTTAATCTTGCAGCATTAATCCAGCACACTCAGTGCCTGATTCCAGAGCCCCAGGTCGGCTCTCAGGGATTCCCAAGCGTTTGCATGACAAACTCTTGCCAGCTCCCAGCTTTTCCCATCACTCAGGGGGCTCTGTGCTCAGCCATGGCCATTTTCAGAGCTGGGCAGATAAATTTCCATTGCCCTGAAGCCAACAGGAGCATTTAGCAGTCGAAACTTCACTGTGGACAACTTAACTTGCAGCCCTGTGACATTTCTGTGACAGTTCCTAATGTCCCCATTTATCTGTGTGTTGGTTTGCACTCAGGACTCATGGCAGCTCTAAGTCCACCAGCTGCAGAGAGCACAACTCTCATTTGCTGAGGCATAACTGATGTGCAATTCCTGCCATAAAAATTAAAAAGAGAGAATTGAAGTAGAATTGAACTCTCCTGCCAGAGAGACAGCAGAAAGTCTTGCAGGCCCCTTGCTGTAGGCCATACAGAAGGGTTGATTAGGGACAAGAATAAATCCAGAAGTGTCACTTTCATGAGGAAATGACAAGCCAGAGCTGCATGAGAATCTGCTGCAAGTGTGTGGCTGCTGGTGGAGTTAATGAATGTGGCCTTGGAATCTGTAATTATTACAGTCAGCCAGATGAGTGCTTAATTCTGCCAGATGGGAGAGCTCCACTCTGAGTTGCAGGACAAGCCTGGGGGTTTCAAACAGATTCACTCTGCAGAAACACTCTGGGAGCTGCTTCAGCCCACATAGGTAAGTTCTGTTCTTGTTCTGTTCCATCACTGGGAAGTTTCTGGAGGTTTGTGGATCACTCTGACCAGCAGGTTTGGCTTGGTTTGGATTCTCACATCCCCATCCTGTGCTGTGTGCTGGGCTCTGCTCTGCAGGCTGCAATTCTGCTCCTATCAGCCCACACAGGCTCTCTGTAATTTCTCCTCTCACACTGTCAGAGCACAACTGCTGAATTTTTACAGCCAACTTCTTCATTCCCATGCAAATGACTGGTCAGGAAAACAAACAAAAATCCCTGAGACACCTTGTGCTTCACCTTCAATGTAGAAACAGCAACTCCTGAAAAATAGTGATGCTTTAACTAATGCTTTTCAGCTTTTCCTTTGCTGTGACCTCACAGTACAGGAGCAGCTCTGTGATATGTTTGTGTTGGTTTTAATATTCTAAAATAAAAGTAGCAGACACATATCTCTTTTCATCACAGTAGATGTTTTGGTTTTTTTTTTTAATTTTTACTCAGGCAGTCTGGTGACATGAGGAAGACTTTGGCCATCTCACTCTGGAAGCTATAAACCTTTTCTTGGAGTTTTATAGTTTTGAGTGAGGACAGCTGAGATATTTATAATCAAGCAAATATTTCTGATTTGCTCTTGGTCCATATTGCTTTAACAGCAGCCATTGTGCTTAATATCCATGGTGTAAAAATAAAAAAATCTGCAAAATCATAGAGGAACAGGAAGTGCACACAGAGGAACAGGAAGTGCACCTTACACAAGGTGTTGGTTGTCCATCTTTTGGCAAGGGAAGTTAAAATCAAGTGCCAGGAATGTGTGCAAGTGGATTGCAAGGATGGTGCAGTGTCTGACCATACCTCACCCCTTGCTGCTGGTAAGAATTAAAACAGAATGTCAAAGTAGGAGGATTGTTTGCTCTCTCTTTTATAGGAGTATGCAAGAAGTTAATTAGCTCAACTTTTTTCAAGAAGCTAGCAGAGATTAAGGCATTGTTGCCAGAAGCAGAGGCTGGTTCTGAGTGATAAATTGCAGGGGTGAGAAGTGGCTGGGAGCCTTGGCACCTCCAGCAGGAGGGGTGTCAGCTCCTGCACCCAACACTCAGCTAAAGTTCCACTCACACAAACCAGCCTAAGATAATCTGTGCTCTTCTGCTTGGGGAGAGTCTGTTGGTGCTGTTCCCTTAAAATGTGTATGTAAATGTTTTCTAATTTTATCCTTTCAGAAGTGTGCTGTTTGCAGCTGACATCCCATCTCCACTTCACAATAAAACCATTCTGTAGAGCAAATTGATGGGTTTGGCACCCCACTACTTGTCTCAATGCCTTCAGCAGCCCTGAGAATTAAAATGCACCTACTAGATTTGCATCATGCAAATGCATTTTTCCATGATCTGAGTCAGTTTTTTCCTATCCCCATGAAAGATTAATGTTTTTGATAGCAGTGACAGTGTGAGTCAGAGCTGGAGCTGTGAGCTGGGGCTCTGCCATGGCTGCACACATCTGCTTTCTCCTTGTGTCATGGTACAGGCCAAGCTTTTGTTTTCTGTTATTGCAGGGTTTAATTTGGGGGAAACTGCAGAGATCTGTTAGGAGTACGAAAAACATGTATTTTATGGACACCCTGCCTTTTTCCTGAGTTGGAAAATTCTTTTGGAAGAGGAGCCGTTGGATTCTTTTCAGCTGTTTGCAGATAAACACTGTTCCTGGTCTGTTGGATGACTTAGAATAAAGAAATATTCTGTGCTTTTGCCTTTATCTCTTTCCTGCCCTGAAGAGGTTTACCTTGGTTGCTACCAAAAATGGTGGTGGGCCCTGTCACAGCTCAGCATTTCCAGATGTGCAAATCTTCTCAGCAATTCTTTGTGAAGAGCTGCGACCTTGCTGTGTTGACTTTGTAAACCTCAGGAGAAACTTACCTAAATGTTTACAAATCCATTTAAAATTGGGGAATGAGAGTAGCTTATGGAAGAGATAAACATTCAGAGCCTCTGATAATTGTTATTTATAGGTTATTTATATTGACCAGGATCAGTTTGAACCATGGCTGCTTCCTCACAATGTTTTAGTCTCCTTCCATGGAGCTGGTTCTGGAGTGCTGCCTGCCACTCTTCAGCAGCAGCTTCTGCTGGGCTGTACCTAAAATGTAGGAAGATCTAAATTCTAGAATTCGGAAAGTCTCATTGCAAGTTTTCCAGAGGAAGAGGTGACTGCTTATGAACCAATTTACCACCCTTGGAAATTAAAAAAAAAAAAAAAAAAAAAAAAAAGAAAAAAAAAAAAAGAAAAATTAAGTGTCAAACAAAGGAAGAGGCTGGGGGTGAGTACAGAGCACCCCACAAATGCTCTCTGTGAGCAGCACTAATGGTCATGAAGTCAGTGGCCTCAACAGCTCTGGCACATGAACTTGGCAATAGTGGTTTGCCAAATCCCCAGTCTTTACAGAATGTGTGCTCTTGTGAAGTGCAGTGTTTTTGGAGTACATTGGGAAAGCACAACACACTCTTGAGATGTCTTCTGCTGTGAAGGGGAGTATTAGCTGCTCACAATGAATAAGGGTTGTAGTATTTCAGCTTTTAGGTGAAATTGCTCTTCCATTCCAGCTCCCAAGTGGAGCTCTCTGAGTTCCTAACCTGCCATCAGCCACTCTTGGTGGGCAGACAGATCCTCCCAGGGAGGTGAGTGTTCAGTGTGCAGCAGGAGCCCTGGCCAAGAACAAAACACCTCCAAACTCCTTCAAACAGAAAGTGCCTGAGCATTGTCCAAAACTGGGAGGAGAGGGACACAGGGGCAGTGTGCTGGGATATTTCAGTGACATAGGGACAGTCAGAGTCTGAGAGAGCAAGGACTGAGCCAGGCCCAGCACTGAGTGCTCCCTGAGTTGTTTGCAGGCTGTGCCATCACCTCAGCCAGCACAGACTGCAGCTTGGCATCTCAGGTTGAGCACAACGGGGTTTATGCAGCAGCTCCTGAACACTGGCTCCTTTGTGCACTCACAGTTAGCAATCTGCTGTCCTGGAGGAAATTGAACTTCTCTAGCCCAGAATACTTCCCAGAATGGGTCATTTCCCTGCTCCACTCATCCACTGCAGCCAAAGGTTACAGGTTTGCATTCCAGGCATTCCAGAGCTCCACACTGATGTCATTTTGAGCACAGAAACCTCTGTTTGCCTCTTTTACATGAATTCTCTCAGGTTTGGCAGTGCTGGCTTGAGGTCAAACTAGGTTCACTAACCTGAGTTAAAATATAATTTAAAATAAAGTTTAAAAAGTGCTGTTGATTGATTTGAAACTAGGATGGTGTGGGAGCTCTGGCCTGCAGTTTTGTGAAGTGAACCAGGACAAGATTTATAATGGAGATAGCACCTTTTATTAGGCCAGCTGCTGTTGGGGAAACAGATGTGGGTTTGGATGGAGATAGAAACAGAAATAGCAGACTTGTAGTTCATTCTGATTGAAGCAGTTGTTCTGACTCAATTATGAACTTAATTATACTTAATTATAGTAACCAGTTAATTGGAGGGAGTGAGGGGTGCTGGTACCTGTGTACTGCAGTGAGATGACAGAGATAAAATGCTCCAGGTCTCATGTTTATCCCTGTGGAAGATTTGTCTGTGTCTGGACTGCTGCTGATGGAATGCTGCTCTAACCACTGCCCAAGGAGTGATCAGTATTAAAAATAAATAATAATGTAAAAAAAACCAAAGATCTGATTTACACCATGGGCTCACATCACAGTTTGATGAATGTATCTGAGGGCTTGGTGGGCACCAGGGTGGGAATTTCTTATTTCTTTTGAGGAGCTAATTGCTATAAAGTGATATAAAGTGTGTTGGTTTCAGTGTTCAGAAAAAGCTGCTGTTTTCATGCTGTGAATTGCCACGGATCAGGATAGGGAGGTTAAAGGTAGGGTGGTGGTTTTGTGGTGCTAAAAATGACTTTTGTTTTGAAATGATGTGACTAAGTGAGAAACTGAATGCAGACAGCTCCCTGAGTTTGCTTCACTAACTTCTAAAATATTTTTGTCGATACCATGTTTCAAACCCAATCACATTGGGCAGCAGGTGAATAAGGAGCTAAATTTTGTGCACATGGAAGTAAATAGGTCACATAAACAATATTTTTGAATTCCAATATAGTTTCTTTTCCATTCACAGTTTCATTACATTATAACATTACACTAACAGTGTACAGTTTCATCTTTGCTGTTTCTAAGCTCGGAAACTTGACACCTGCTGAATCCCAGAGCAGTGGATGGGCTGTGGTAGCTGTTGCTAAAACTTGCATTTCAGTAGCCTTGAAAAGTGAGAATGAGCTGAGTTACTCCAAACTACTTAAAGGTCAGGTCTTCATTTGTGCCCCTAGGTGTTAAAAAAAAAAAACAACAACTCATTTTCAAATGAATTGTACAAATCCTTTGGTACAGTAGCACTTCCCTTCAGACTGCTTTTGGCTAACAGTGGATAAAATTGTCCTTGCTCTGGGAGGCCTGAAGTGCTCACATTTGAATTCTCACCTTGTTCAGGGATGAATGCTGTGATGGTGATTCCTCCCATGTTTCCAGGGCAGAAATGCATGCTGGAAAAACCATTCTCTCCAACTGTAAATGTCTGTGTCAAAGTTAAATATGGACTGATTTGTCCCACTGTGAATATTTTTAAAACCTGTGAAAGTGCCTTGAATTTCTCTGTGTTTCTCTGGAGGCTGGAAATGTGTTGTGGGCCAGGGTGTGAGTGTGTGCCTGGGGAATGGGGGGAGGAGCCCCACTCTCTGTGATACCATCCCTGCTCCCTGCCTGGAGAATGGTTTGTGGCTCCAAAATTGACAGCTTTTCCAGCTCCAGCCCACTGAGCACTTAGCTGAGGTGTGCACCTTGCTGTCCCCACCCCAGCCCTCCCAAGGGCGTGGGTATATTTAGTTCTTGGATGTGGCACCCAAGAGCTGCTGTCAGGGACTCACAGTGGCAAATCAGACCTGCCAAAGTGCTATTTTCAAACGGTGATAATACACAGATGATGGACTTGGGCTGAAGCTGTGATCTTGCAGCCCTTTACCCTCTCAGGTCACTGGGAATTGAGTGCAGCTATAAAAGTGCCTTGTGCCACTGAAAGACTGGAAAACCTGCATAAAAAACATTGGATGACCTGGCTGTGCTTTAGCACGCTCATCTTTTCATGTGGAAAATGCTTTCATACTGTTTAAATTACCTTCTAAAAATATTTGATGTTTTTACTACATCATTAACTGTAAGGAACTGGTATTTTTTCCCCCCTCCTCAGCCTGGCCCTTTGGATTTTTCTGAAAATAGCATTTGTGCATGTTCCTTGTTCACACTGAGGCCTGGGTGGGAGCCACTTGTTTGAGTGGAGGTGTCAGAGCAGTGAGGGTGAAAGTCATTTTCCAGAAATGATTTAACAGAGCAATATCCCACAGTCGTGGCAGGAACACTGCTCCTGTAATAAATTTAAATCAATTTATTGCACATCACTGACTTCCGCTATTTTATTTTCAATTCTGTAACCAGATCAAGGTCAAGGAAGCAAAAAGATGAAAGGAGAAGGGGAAAGGAAGCCAGGAGAGGGGAGAGGCAGCAGGACAGGAATGGTTTAGAGCAGGGCAGCAGAACTGAGCTCTCACTCTGGGGCTGGAGGGCTGAGCATTCCCTGTTTAGAAGCACAGAGAGGAAAATGGCTTTGTCTTTTGGGCCTGTAGGAGCTGGGAGGGTTGCTCTGAGATCTTTCTCCTTTTTCATAACAATATATTGGTACTATTTCTAAATCCCAAATTATTCCATGGCTAGTCCTTGTGAATGTGTTGTTCTTGTATTCTGAACAGAAGTACTTGTGAACTTGTGATGTGCCAAGGAACAGCTGCAGCAAGCAGCATTTCAGAAGGAAGGGGATCCAAAGGCCATTTCTAAATGTGCTGTTACAAGATTTTGCTGTAGTGTGTTGGTCTGAGATCAATGAAATATGTTTTTCATTTGATTCATGCTGGAGAACAAAGAGTCTGGATATTCAGATGCCTCTTGAGGTCGATCTGTTTTCTTTCAGTGAAGGGAATGTTTTGCTTGTGCTTTACTTCTTCCTCTGCACCAGTGTGAAATTTCATTTTAAACCCAAATGGCCCTTGGAGTTTCCACCAGACTTTATATATATTATCAGGTGTTAGTTAATCTGTTCTCTTGAACAGTTAGGGTTCCTCTGTCTGCAAGGGTTTGAGTATCAAAAGTGAAAACCCAGGAACAAGAAGCAGCCAAATGCCAATGTCTGTAGAACCAGGTGGGCTGTGACAGCTGCTGTTTCCATGTGTCACATTTGGGGTAAGTTGTTCCACGCTTGCAGTTGCTCTGTGCAGCTCCACGTGAGCCATTTGCAAGCATGGAATGTTTTTTTTGTGTGGAAGGGAAAGAAGGATGATGTGCAGAAGCTGGCTGACTCCAGGAATGAATCAAGCACAATAATGCTGTTGATGTTTAACCAGTGAGATAATTCTGTCTCATGTTAATTGTATCAGCCATGTGCAGCACAGAAAAGCTTCCATGGAGGCTTGGAAGGGGCTTAAGCAGGTGAAAAACTGTGGTTTATGTTCCCTTCACAGTGAAATGTTCCTGAAATTCTTGGGGAAATCCAGGGGTCAAACATTCTCATCCAGACATTGCACTAAACACATGCATTTGCTCCCACGTGGAGAGATCTGGTCCCAAGAAGGCAGGTTTGTGATTTTCAAGAGAAAGAAGTTGCCCTCCTTGTTTTATTTATCACATACATAAAATCAGTTTATGTCTATTTGATTTAAACTTAAACTTTCCTTTGAGGTTTATATTGCATTGTGTTTATGAAGGAATTTTCAATAACCTCTGAGCCTAGTTTAAAGCTATTAAAAGCAGCTTTAGGTGATCAATACCTGCACTACAGCAGGAAATCAGAGCTATTGGCAACTGTTGTTTTATGTTTATTTGTTTGAACTCTGGCCTCTGAAAATTCATCCTGTAGTTTCTCTCAAGCTTTTCTGGTATTAAATACCTTCCCTGGGAGATTTGCTTACTCCTGCACCCTTGTTGTTAACTCAGCCTGACTTTTCTGTTTAAAAGAAACCTTCAATAGTCTGTCAGTTTAACAACTATGAACAGTGGTTTTCTGGGCCCAGAAAATAAAAATACAGGTTTCTACACAGTTTTTAAAATGCTTTGGTTTTGGTATTACACAAACATTTTTTTGAACTGTGTTGGGAATTTGGGTTTGAGTGGGAATAACAGGAATGTGGAGAGAGAGAGGGAGAGATCCCCCTCTAGGCATAGGGAGATATAGATACATAGATGTATGGAAGATGGTAGGGATAGATTGCAAATAATTTAATCTGTGATTATGAAAATTACAAGTAATTGCATTTCTGTGGAGTTAGTCCCTTGCACAGTCTGGATCCTAAAGGATTCAGATGAATTTTCTTCGTACAGAGTCTTACAATCACGAATGCACTTGGCTTTTGCTTTCAGAGATGGAAATGACAGTTTTCCTCTTTATTTCAGGACACCTTTGATCTGTCATATGTGGGAAGAACGCTAAGAGAGCCATCTAAAAATGGGTGTTAAAACATTCACTCATAACTCCCCTGCTCACAGTCAGGAGATGCTGGGGAAGCTCAACATGCTCCGCAACGACGGCCACTTCTGCGACATCACCATCCGCGTGCAGGACAAGATCTTCAGGGCGCACAAGGTGGTTCTGGCAGCCTGCAGCGACTTCTTCCGCTCCAAACTCGTTGGCCAAGCAGAGGACGAGGGCAAGAGCGTGTTGGACCTGCACCACGTGACGGTGACGGGCTTCATCCCCCTGCTGGAGTACGCCTACACGGCCACGCTGTCCATCAACACCGAGAACATCATCGACGTGCTGGCCGCCGCCAGCTACATGCAGATGTTCAGCGTGGCCAGCACCTGCTCGGAGTTCATGAAATCCAGCATTTTGTGGAACACACCCAACAGCCAGCAGGAGAAGGTGCTGGATGCAGGACAGGAGAGCGGTGCAAACTGCAATTTCACCTCGCGGGACGGCAGCCTGTCCCCGGTGTCCTCCGAGTGCAGCGTGGTGGAAAGAACCATCCCCGTGTGCCGGGAGTCGCGGAGGAAGCGCAAAAGCTACATCGTCATGTCTCCTGAGAGCCCCCTCAAGTGCAACACACAAACCAGCTCCCCCCAAGTGCTCAATCCTTCCACTTCCTACCCAGAGTCCAGAAATCAGCCTGTGGACTCGTCTCTAGCCTTTCCCTGGACTTTTCCTTTTGGAATTGATCGAAGGCTTCAGTCAGAAAAGGTGAAGCAGGCGGAGAACTCTAGGACTTTGGAAATGCCTGGGCCCTCCGAGTCCAGCAGGAGGATGGCAGATTATGTGACTTGTGAGAGCACCAAGGGCAGCTCTCCCCTGGTGATCGAGGAGGACGTGCGAGTCAAGGTGGAAAGGCTCAGTGACGAGGAGGTTCACGAGGAGGTGTCACAGCCTGTGAGCGCATCCCAGAGCTCCCTGAGCGACCAGCAGACGGTCCCAGGGAGTGAGCAAGTGCAGGAGGATCTCCTGATCAGCCCTCAGTCTTCATCTATAGGTATGGCCATTTCTGCAGCTACACATCCCAACTGGCACCTGAGCACTGGAGATTTCATTGGAGAAAATCCGCCTTGTGGGTTTTCATGCTTTACTTTTGTGAAACTCCCCTTTTTCCCCCTTGATTTTTGAAATATTACACATAAACTTGGAGTTCTTAAAATAACTTTGCAGGAGGCAGCCCTCAGTCTTCACCTATAGGTACGGCCATTTCTGCAGTTCCATATCCCACCTATGCAGGATTTCTGCAGTTACATATCCCACCTGGATATTTCATTGGAGGAAATCTGCCTCATGGGTTTTCATGCTTTACTTTGGTGAAACTCCCTTTTTTCCTCCTGATTTTTGAAATATTACAGATAAACTTGGAGTTTTTAAATAACTTTGCAGCAGGCAGCCCTCAGTCTTCACCTATAGGCATGGCCATTTCTGCAGTTCCATATCCCACCTATGCAGGATTTCTGCAGTTCCATATCCCACCTGGCATCTGAGCACTGGGGATTTCATTGAAGGAAATCTGCCTTGTGGGTTTTCATGCTTTACTCTTGTGAAAGTCCCTTTTTTTCCCTGATTTTTGAAATGTTACACATAAACCTGGAGTTCTTTAAATTATTTTGCAGAAGTCTGCCCTCAGTCTTCACCTATAGATATAGCCATTTCTGCAGTTACATATCCTACCTGAGCATGGGGATTTCATTGGAGGAAATCTGCCTTGTGGATTTTCATGCTTTGGTGAAACTCCCTTTTTCCCCCTTGATTTTTGAAACATTACACATAAACTTGGAGTTCTTTAACTAACTTTGCAGAAGGCAGCTGAGGATGGTGAGCCTGTGGTAACCCTCTTTATTCAGCAGAGGTTGATAACTCCTTTTTACCTCTAGTTGCCTGACTGGGGAAACTTAATTCTGCTTTCATGAGTGCCAAAAGGCACGATCTCAGCTGAGCTGCAGCATCAGATTTGCAAAGCTTCTGCCTGCAGCCACAAAGGGTTAGAACAGTGCTTTGCATCAGACATCAAATCTCATATAATCGTGACAGAGAGCCTTTGTAAGAGGATTTGCAAAATAAGTGGTGAAACACTGTCATCTTAATGCCCCAGACAAAAATAAAACCACACAGTCATAATATTGAGAATCTTTCCATTTCTGTGGGATTTGATTCTCAAGTTGCTTCTTCAAATGCTGCTTGGTTGCTGAGAGAAATCTTTTTTCCATGAAAGACAATTTGAAACCAGTTTTGGGATCTTATAGCAGGCTGTTCTTTATTAAGAGCTAATACTTAAAGGTTACTGGAACAATCCCTTTTTTCCTCTGCACAGAATGCATTGAATGGCTTTTAGTAAATCAGAAGCTAGAGCTTTTGCAATATTTCTAATTTAATTATCAAAATTTTGCCCAAGTCAGCTCTTTCACTCTCAAGTGGCTTGAGCTGTGCTCAGCAGAGTTTGTTTACTGAAAGATTTTTAATAACTCCTGTTCTGTTTGAAGGCTGGAAGAATGGCAAATGCACTGCTCTGCTTCATTCAAATAATGTGGATGTGAAAGGCTGCCCCCATTAAGGAATTAAATAAACTACAGCACAGTAAAGATTTGTAGCCTTGTAATCTGCATTATTTGTTTGCTTTGGTCAGTGCAACACTGTGACATCCCTGGAGAAAGTGAGATCAGGCTGACCCTGCAGAACTGCAACACACACTCAATGCCAAACTATTCATAAAAAGAAATGAAAATATTTCCCATCTATGCCATCCTGTGCTGTTGGATTGTTCTCCACTTGTTGATATTTTAGATTGTAATGCTTTTTCCAAATGAAAATGTTTTCTTTGTTGGAGACAAGGATGTTTGCCTTTGCTGAGGAACAGACTTAATGTCTTCTAGTTTAACTCTCAACCTTTAAATGTAGTTTGCCAAAATATTGCACAAATTAAAAACTAAAAGAAACTATTTGTTTGCTGGGGAGTGACCAGAAATAGAGGTCCTTGTTCAAAAGCAGGTTTTGTTTGATTCAGTTTTAACTCATTGCAGTCAGAACTGAAAGACTTTGCCAGGGCCTTGTGATAAGAGATGCAAATTATTTCATCAAAGTAATTATATCATCACAGACAAATAGAACAAGAAACAGTAATGATTAGGGAATGTTAAAAATAGCATATCAAGTGATATATATCATAAATATATAAATGAATATCACACCAAGGCAGCTTAAAGAACAAACTGGGTGTAAACTCCAGGCCCCAGATGAGCAGTTTTGTGTGCATGGGGTAGAAAATCTCAGGCTTTAGTGATTATAATTTTTAAACTTAATAAATATCTGTCATTGCTGTTAGTACAGCATGTCCTGCCTTAAAACAGCTGCAGAGAGAAGAAAAATGTGCCAGGGCAAAATCTTTAAAGTACAAATCTGCTCTTTGTCTTTGAATGTGTTTGAATTAATATTTAGTGGTTTTGGCATAATAACCATTCTCAGAATGGTTTTTATTCATGTTTTGCTATAAAGGGAAACAGTGTTCTTGCTTTTTAGCCCAGTTATGATACAGCACACTTTGTAGCTAGAAAGCAGTTTTTACCTCCCAAAAATGCATTACTTTATGCAGTAATGTAAGAATAGTAAATGGAGGCAGCAAGATATGTTAAAGTACAGCTTTTTCTCCCCTGAATGTATTTTCCACATATAATTGCATATATTTATCTCAGTGTTTTATAGTGCATTTACAAAAGCATTCTTGCCTCTCTCTGATATTGCAAAAAGCTCTTATTCACTCTTTGGGAAATTTAAGAATTGTTCATTTGCAATTTATTATATTTGGAAGGAGACATGGAGCAGGGACTTGGTAAATAAATCATTATGGTTACAAAACAGCTGTGTCTGAGAAGACACTCTCATAACTCATTAGCACTTTTGGCATTTGAGAGGTGGAGGCATGAAATTCAACCTAAGAGCAGTTGGGCTTATTTTTAGTGGACTGTCACTTAAGTATTTCATGAGAAAGAAGGATAAATCAAAATGGGATTAACTTTTGTACTTTATAGATTGCTTAGCTGATGAATTTCCCAAGTATAGTTTGTCACTTCTTAACAAAATCAAATAATTTTATTTTACTAATTGGGAAGCTGCCAGAGATGCAATTTTCCTCTTGTCACTGGCCCCATAACATGGCATCACATTAAGACAGGAATCTCTCACTTTGGGAAAGATCTCTCATTCTTTTTGACAGAATATGCACATTTTCTGCTTCACCTTCCCCATCTTTGTTCCTTCTCTTTGGTTTTCCATTTTCTCTGACACTTGCCAGCGAACACCTAATTCTATTGATTTTTCTGGCGAGCTTTAGGGTCCCCAAATTCAGGTTGCTCCTCTCTTAGAAAGCAGAATTATTTCACCCCAGCAGCAAGAGCAGCTTTTGGCACTGTCCTGCATTTGCTTGTCCTCAGGGTGGAGATGAAGGGAGAGAAATCTTCCCTTCCTCATGTCCCATGGATTTAGTGGGGACATCCAGGGGCTGCTTCACCAAACTCTGGAGCTGATGAGAGATGAGCAGCAGCCCCATCAGTGAATGAAGGTTTGCACTTTTAGTGCTGCATTTCTCTGACACTTGCCAGTGTACCCCTAATTCTGCTTGATTTTCCTGGTGAGCTTTAGGGTCCCCAAATTCAGGTTGCTCCTCTCTTAGAAAGCAGAATTATTTCACCCCAGCAGCCAGAGCAGCTCATAGCACTGTCCTGCACTTGCTTGTCCTTGAGGTGGAGATGTAGGGGGAGAGAAATCTCCTTCCCTTCCTCATGTCCCATGGATTTAGTGGGGACATCCAGGGGCTGCTTGACCAAACTCTGGAGCTGATGAGAGATGAGCTCCTGCCCCATCAGTGAATGAAGGTGTGGATTTGCACTTTTAGTGCTGTATTTCTCTGACATTTGCCAGTGTACACCTAATTCTATTGATTTTCCTGGTGCCCTTTAGGGTCTCCAAATTCAGGTTTTTCCTGTAGCCCTCTCTTAGAATTATTTCACCCCAGCAGCCAGAGGAGCTCGTAGCACTGTCCTGCACTCTGCTTGTCCTCAAGGTTTAGGGAGAGAAATCTCCTTCCCTTCCTCATGTCCCATGGATTTAGTGGGGACATCCAGGGGCTGCTTGACCAAACTCTGGAGCTGATGACAGATGAGCCATCAGTGAATGAAGGTGTGGGTTTGTTTTAGTGCTCTGTTTCCTTGGATTCTGTTCCCCAGGCCCCTTGAGCCACATTTGCCCCAGAGCTCTGGAGTGGTTTTGTTTGTACATTTCTCTAACAAACAGCTGGTTTGTCTTTTTTGTGTTGCATTTCTGATTTCCCAGAGGGCTCTTCCTGTCTCAGCTGCTTATCAATAAATGAAGACATTATCAGTTAATATATTTATGGATGATTTGGACCACAAAAGCCATTTAGTGTGGCAGGTTTGAACTCTTTATTGCTCAGGAAGTCTTGAAAAATTGACAAAATCGTCCCTTTAGGTGAATGTAACATTTCTGCTTTTCAGTGCTGTGTTTTGAAAACTGGCTGTATTTAACATTTCCATTTTCTAGGTGTACCAAATATGTGCCCTTATTGAATTGTCAATTTACTGGGTAATCTGTGCAGAGAGCAGCTGATTTGGAACAAGTTGCTTCTGGGTGTTGTAAATGACTTTCCCAAGGCACTTGTATTATCTTATCACCCAGCTATCAGTGTCTATCAGAGATTTGAGAAAGCAACCTTGATGTGTATTTACCTGCCCCCCCAACCCTTTCTGAGCAGTTATTTACATTAAATTGCCCTTTTTTCTTTGCCTAGGCTCCATAGATGAGGGGGTTACAGAGGGACTGCCCACACTCCAGAGCACCTCTGGCACCAACGCTCACGCAGACGATGATGATCGGTATGTACCAGCCTGGTGTGCAAAGTGTTCTGCACCCAGTGGGTGCTGTAATGAACCTCCCCAGCCTTAATCCCACAATGTTGAGTTGTTCCTACATCGAGTTCTGTGTGTTGATCAAAGTACAATCAGTGCCTGGAGGGGCAGATGCTTTAGGAGAATGTAGGTGATGAAAGTCACAATCTGCTTACTCGTTGCTTTTTGGTTCCTGTTTATTTCCAGGCAGCACTGGTGAAGAAAGATGTTCCTGTTCTTGCTGTTTCTTCATCATTGCTCTGTGTTAATAAATTTTAATTAAACCTCTATGTGAAACAACTGAAAACAAGGCCTGACTTCAACAGACCTCACTACTGCAAGCCACAGGAGAGGCAGAGCAGCCTTAAATCTCTTCCCCCAAACTTTCTGCCTGTAGTTCTTACCAAGATGCTGTGTGGCACTTGCTGTAAATATTTAGCAGGCTTTTGCTGTGCTGAGCTGAGTGATTTATTAAGGGAATCCCTTATAAGGGAAGGTTGGCAGAGAAACCCAAACTGAACTGGGTCTGTTTGGTCAAAGAGACATCATGGTTCTGTTAGAGCCAAGTGAGGTACCCAGCATGGCACACAGGGCTGCTCTCAGCTCCTCTGACTTCCAGTGCTGAGCTCTCCCCTCTCTCAGCACATTTTTCCAAACTGGGGTTTGTAAGGCAAGTAAATCTGAGGAAGAAGTGTGAACCTTTGGAAGTTGTTGCAGAAATTGTGTCAAGAGAAGCTCCCTATAGGGATAATAACCAAAAGCTGCATTTTCATAGCTCATAAAATATTTCCTGTCATTTCCATCTCAAATCTGTCCCACTTCCCTTAAAAAGGGAAAATAACTGCTTAGATAAGACTTTTTAGATGACATGGAAGATTTTATCTATCTGCTAACAAACCTGAGTATAAAAATAACACCCAGCACTTAAGGGTTGAATTAATAGTAGGAGCACATGTTGCACTTGAACTAATCCAGGCTTTGAAACCTGTAATTCTGATGTCAAGTGGCACACATATTTTCAGCAGTGGATTATTTCAGAAATTTCCTATAAAACTGCAGAGCTTCAGCACAAATTGCATAGAAAATTCAAAAGACAAAAAATTCTTTAAACACACTGAAAATTCCCACTAAAATATCTCCTACATGCAGAGAAGGAAAGAATATTTACCTTAGTTTATGCTCCAGTTTGAGAATAATTAGTCTCAGAGTGACAGAAGTATCAGGAAAATTAATTTGAATTTGCACCTTGTTTCAATAGCTACAAGTGAACTGAGAGTCAAGGGGATTTCAGACTCCAGAACTAAAATTTTCTACCAAGTGATTTATTTTATAAATTCAGATGAAAGTGTCAAGAATGTTCTGATTCCAAGAACCAGCTAAAAGTTTAAAATGGTGCTTCCAAGACCTGAGCAGTTTCCTTTCAGGGATTTGTATTTGTCTTGTCAGTGCTTTCAAATACACTGGGACAGCCCTTCAAGCATGACTGAAATTCCCATTTCAAGCATGGGATGGACACAGCAGCCAATAAATATGGATTGTTGTCCACTGTGCAGCAATTTGGGCACACAGTTTTGGGTGCATAAAAATTCTGAATAAAGTAAAACATGTTTCTCTAGCTGAATTAGAAAAACCCAATCAATACGTTGTACAGATGGAGAAAATTTCCTTCCCAAACTGAATGTTTCATGCACCTTTAACTCCAGGTTGTACATTTCTTTACCACTAGAAATTCTCAAAATGTCAAAATCAGTTGTGTGTGCCCAGTGCAAACTAATGTTGAAAAATGTATGTTGTAATAAGCATTTATTATATTAATAAATGTAATATAGTACATTTCTATTTCTAAAACAAAGCAAAAGCCCAGTCCCTCTAAAAGCCTCTCAATATTTCATCCATGTCACTGTGGAAGAATCATAAACATTTCAAAAACTAAGATGTCTTATCTCTTGAGTTTCT
Organism: Melospiza georgiana; assembly: GCF_028018845.1. Classification (NCBI taxonomy): domain Eukaryota; kingdom Metazoa; phylum Chordata; class Aves; order Passeriformes; family Passerellidae; genus Melospiza; species Melospiza georgiana. The sequence continues at coordinate 1,467,748 of NC_080456.1, read as the reverse complement.
GTCTTAAATAATTAACATCATTAATTTGGCCTCCTGCATAATCAGTGTTTCATAAACAGTAGGTCACATGTAATTGTTGTCAGCTTAATAGGCACACAGGAGTCTGTTAAGTATTAAAATTATTGTTAAGTGAAGTCTCATCTATTCCTTCTCTGGTATTTCACATTTGGATTGTTACACACTTTTCTAATCTTGGTGTCTGTATCAGTTTGTGGCTGCACTTCAAAAGGAATTGCTTATTTATAAAAGTTATAAAAAGTCTCTCTGATCCAATAGAATGAGAACCTCCACTTCTCTAAAATAACAGTTATTTGCAAATAATGGACATTACCAAAATGCCAGTGAACCTGGAATCCATGTTTGTCAGAGTTCAGTTCTGCATAGTTAAATATGTAAATAATCTCAGGGTGAAAAGAAGAAAAAGTGCAAGTAGGATATTTCAGTGACAACATTTGAAACCTCTCTCTCTATGTGCAGAAGTTCTTGGAGATGCCAGGCAAATCTCAGCTGTTAAATGCCATATTGATCACAAATTGCAAAAAAATTAAATAAATGTGGGGGAAAAAGAAGCAGGGCAGAGAAAATCTAATAATGTTTCAAATATAATATTTTCATGGTGCTAAGTTATGTCACTTTTCTAATCTTGCCTGCTTTAACAGTTGGTCTCTGTATCAGTTTGTGGCTATACTTAAAAAGGAATTGCTCATTTATAAAAGTTATAAAAAGTCTCTCTGATCCAATAGAATGAGAACCTCCACTTCTCTAAAATAACAGTTATTTGCAAATAATGGACATTACCAAAATGCCAGTGAACCTGGAATTCATGTTTGTCAGAGTTCAGTTCTGCATAGTTAAATATGTAAATAATCTCAGGGTGAAAAGAAGAAAAAGTGCAAGTAGGATATTTCAGTGACAACATTTGAAACCTCTCTCTCTATGTGCAGAAGTTCTTGGAGATGTCAGGCAAATCTCAGCTGTTAAATGCCATATTGATCACAAATTGCAAAAAAATTAGTAAATGTGGGGGGAAAAGAAGCAGGGGAGAGAAAATCTAATAATGTTTCAAATATAATATTTTCATGGTGCTAAGTAATGTCACTTTTCTAATCTTGCCTGCTTTAACAGTTGGTCTCTGTATCAGTTTGTGGCTATACTTAAAAAGGAATTGCTCATTTATAAAAGTTATAAAAAGTCTCTCTGATCCAACAGAATGAGAATCTCCATTTCTCTAAAATAACAGTTATTTGCAAATAATGGACATTACCAAAATGCCAGTGAACCTGGAATTCATGTTTGTCAGAGTTCAGTTCTGCATAGTTAAATATGTAAATAATCTCAGGATGAAAAGAAAAAGTGCAAGTAGGATATTTCAGTGACAACATTGGAAACCTCTCTCTCTATGTGCAGAAGTTCTTGGAGATGCCAGGCAAATCTCAGCTGTTAAATGCCATATTGATCACAAATTGCAAGTCGTGAAAAATTAAGTAAATGTGAGGGGAAAAAGAAGCAGGGGAGAGAAAATCTAATAATGTTTCAAATAGAATCTCTTCATGGTGCTAAGTTATGTCACCAAATAGGTATTTCACCCTGCTGGCAGTGTGAGCATGGGAAAAGACAAGCCAGGCACTGATAGCTGGGGAGCCTCTGATTCCCACTGCATCTGCTTTAATCAGCCCTGCTCACCATGAAAGATGGATGAATTAAAAAAACCAGGCTTTAATTTCAATTTCTTCTGTGGAGCTGTGCCCATAACACTTCTCCAGGGGAGGAGGTGGCACCAGCACAGGCGTGGAGGGTGGGTGAGCCCAAGAGAGCTGGAAACAAAAGGAGAGCTCAGCTCTGGCTCCTGAGCTGGAAACAAAAGGAGAGCTCTGCTGCCCTACTTTGGGTGTCTCCTGAGAAAGCTCCAGCAGCACAAGGTGCCTGTGCCTCCTCACAGTCCCCTACCACAGCACTGAGGGAGGCAGCACCTGAGGAACTTGTCAGAAGATGAAATTCTTTGTTGTCACAAAACCCAAATGTTATTCTTATTTGAGCACACTGCATGTATAAAAAAGGAAGCAGAGTGCCAGGCTTGGTCAGGAATTTGGTTAGAAAAATCAGAACCTGTGTTTAAAATGCTCTCATTTATTTCAAAAAGCTTCAGTTGATGTTTTGTAGACCCCAAAATGGCAGAGAACTCCATTCTGCCAGGCCCAGGACAGGAGCTAGTGACTTTGCTCTTGCAAATATTCCCTTTATCACAGATCACCAGTCCGTCACATCTCTGTTTTCCACAGCTCTGGGACCCTACTGTGTATAAAAAGTCAAGGACAAGAAAATGTCTTCTTTAGTGCAAATCTTCCTCCAGTGCCATGTGAGGTCAGAAATCCTTAGGGTTTTACAGACTGAGTGATACTAAACTCTACAGGAAACCCTTTAATCCTGTGTGTATCAAGAGATACCTGGTGCTCTCTCTCCAGATAAATTTTACAACTGGAACTTTGGCTGCTGAGAATTCTGCACTCAGAATTCAGATCCCCCCTGTCCTCACAGTTGTAGTTCCATCCTTTTCCACAGTAAAGACAGTTTAAGTGTTGATTTTAAAGAGATGATCCTGGTTCTTCCCCTCCTGTGCTGAGCTGCTTTGTGAATTTTTGTATGATGCCTAGGAAAATATCTTTGTGCAAAGTGCATGTTTCATTTTGTGTGAGTGTTAGAAACCCCCAAATCCAGCATTACCCTGATCCCAGCCCTCTAGGCCTGAGGGGGAGGCAGAGCAGCAGAAGGATTTCCTCAGTTAGGAAAACTTTCTGACTGTGAGGAGGCACCATTGCATCTTTTCTTTTCTCAGAGCATTTCAGACATTTCACTTCAGCAAAGCTCAGGTTGCAATGTGTTGTGAACAACCGGGGTCAGAGCAGTTCCCTGCTGCCACTGATGGCTGATCTTTCAGCAGGCTGGGAGCAGCTGAAATGGCAATTTCACCAAAAATACAGATTTTAATGCTCAGGGAAGGGAAACCCCAGGTAATACAAACCCTGTTTGTACCAGCAGATCTGTTCCTATTTCACTGTGCCCTTTAGCAAGCTCCTTGCCAGAGGACTTGGATTAGAGCACTATAGTTCCCTTAAACAGTTTGCAGCTGGAGGCTATGGAGGAGCAATTAGTCAGTTTTAAATAAATTACTTTGAAAGTTAAATTGTTCCTCATTGCAGTTCATGTGCTGTTCTTTAAACACAGCACTGGAGCTCTTTGAATCAGACAAGGAGCAAGTATTGCTTCATTAGATTAATATTTTAAACTAAGAAATATGCAATTGTAGGTGCTAGTATTTGTTGATGGAGCTTGGATTGAAATGAAAAATTAATTGGCTTTAATTTCATTTGTAAATATCACTGAAGCTGCAAAATACTCCTTTGCTTTTCATTTGCTCAGCTCTATAAACTCTTCCTCAGGGACTGTTTAGTGATTGCAAGTCATCGATGTGCTGGAGAAAATGCCCACGCCTGGAAAATAACATTCAGTTCAGCTTGCAGTTGTGCTCAGGCCCAGAGAAACAGAATTCTGAGCTTATTCCCTGGGTGTGCTCAGATGTGCAGAGTCAGTGACTGTAAGATTTCAGGTGCAGATCAGACACATTGCTACAGACCCAGAGATTTCCAGAATAAATGAGATTTCAGCAGAAATGTGACGTGCCAATCTCTTCCTTCTCCCACAAAAGCCCTCAAGGTTCCGATTTTTGCAGAGGAGGCTTCTTGGCTGGTTTTATAAATGAATGCCTTTTTTCTTTGTAGTCTGGAGAACGTTCAGTACCCCTACCAACTCTACATTGCTCCTTCCACCAGCAGCACAGAGAGGCCCAGCCCCAACGGTCCCGACAGACCCTTCCAGTGTCCCACGTGCGGGGTGCGCTTCACCCGCATCCAGAACCTGAAACAACACATGCTCATCCACTCAGGTGAGAAACAGCCCTGCTCCCCCAATTCCTGACTCACAGCCTTGTAATAATGCAGCTTTTACACTCACCTGCCAAGTGCTTGAGAGTTGATTTCAGAAAGATTGGGTAGAGGTTGTCGTTGAATGGTTGTTTTGATCCCTGGAGTCTGACTGATAGTTGTGCTCGTGGATAATCAGCATTTGTGTGGACTGAAAAAAAACCTGATTGCCTGCGACTCATCAGGATAAGTAATTTTCCTGAAAAAGATCTGAGATGAAATAAAATATACTTGGCCCTTGTATTGCACTAAAGAAATAGATTGAAATTCTTCCTCTGCCATATTGCAATTCCCTGCTGTGTTTCAGAGCAGACTTGCATGAAGTCTCCTTTCTGCATAAGAAAATATTATCTATCTGTGTCCTTGCATTTTAGGAGGTTGTATGCCTTTGGATCTCAGACTTTTTGGAAGGATTGCAGGACAACTGAATTGGTTTGATTATCAATTTAGCTCCTGCAGGTAGCACAGGCAGCCAAAGGTTTATGGGAATGCCTCCTCTGGACCTGGGTCCCCAAATTAATTTTGATTTCTAACCAAGCATGAACTCCCCAATGTCTTTGCTATTGGTGTTTTCAAGACTTGTCAGCATTATGTGGCAATAACATTGACATTTGAGGGAATAAAGGGAATTTTGAAGGGTTTTGCATTTGGCCACTAAGTCTCATGGTTTAGCATCTCCTGGTTTGAGTCTGACTCTTACTGCACACAGAGGCCGAACCATTCTGGGACAGGGCAGACACAACTGACAAAGTGTAATTTTTCCCCTGTCAATAATTATTTGTCAAATCCTTTCAAGCAAAATAGCCAGATATGTGTTTAATATTTGAAAAAGCAAATTCTGTGGGCATATCAGGTGCAAAATGATCCCAAGCCTTTTGTTAAAATCTGACAGCAAAGCATCTCTGGTCCACCTGACAACCCCTGGGTAAAGCTGGGAGAGCTTTGAATAGCTGGTTTAGAATAATTAACATGCAAAAGAACTCTCAAAGCTTGTAAATGTTGAAAGTGTTTTCACATGAGTAAAATGGCTAAAGAGATTTCCCTCAAGCTACCAGAGGAAATAGGTGCCCTTGGACACTAGGAAAGCATGAAAAGTTTGAGCTCCATCAGACCATATTCCAGTTTATTAACTTGTTTTCACATGCTTAACAGGGCATTGCAGTGTAACCTTAACTACAGCTTTCTCTGTCTAAAAGCCCTCAATTAAAAGTTCACCTCCTGCTTTGAAAGTAAGGAAAGCAGAGTGAAAGACTGGGGGAATTAACAGCCAGGGCTGATGCACATTCAGCCTTTTGAGAAAATCTTTTTTATTCCTTGACAGCCCTATTATGAATAGAGCTCCATATTCCAGATTCTTAACCTCATGTTTGGATTTTCCCACTTTCTGCAGTTCACACTTTTTATTAAATCCTAAGGTTTTGGTGACTCAGACTTTTATCTTGTAATAGTACTGTTTGTGTGATTAAGCACTCAGCCACTCCAACATGTTGCAGAGCTCGCATGTTTTAGGGTAAGAAATGAAAAATTAACTAGGAATTGAATTTCTAGAATTAATACAAGAAAAAAAATTCTAAATTAATACAAGGAAAAAATGAGAGGCACGAAGCTCTGCTGTCTTAGAGAGCTGTCTGTCATGCAAAGTTGCCGAAAATCCTTGTGCAGCAAGGTTCCCACGCAATATAAAGGCTCCTACTGCCCCTTTTATCACCATTCCTGCTGCATTACAGGGGCGTCCCTGTGCACAGTCCCCTTGCCAGAACACTTCTCTGAGGCCAAAGGCAGCCAGAAAAAAACATTGCAATTAAGGGTAGGCTGATAATTGCATTGTTGGGAACCAGTCTGGCACAAGAATCTGCCGAGATCAAAGGAGTTCAAAGGCACAGGAGATGGCTGCAGCATCAGGGCCTTGTGGCTGTGCCTGGGTGTTGCTGGTTGGAGGCTCTGTACAAATCAAAAATGGGACAGGACTGAGGAGGAACGTGCTCTGAACTGGTTTATTTTTTAGTATCAGTTTCATTACAGGGTTATGGCAATGGGAAGATGCTATCAGCTCTAATCTCAGTTCTGCTGTCTCTGAAGCCTGCCTTTTGCAGCTTTCCCAAAACCCTTGATTTTATGAATTCCCACACCTGGGGATGTTTAATCCAATCCACGGGGGCTTGAGCTCATTTAAACTGTGGGGAAAGAGCTCAGGACAGGTCACAGCCATGAGTGATGGGAAGGATGAAAGTTTGACAAGAAAGTCTCACAGATATGTGTGCTTGACAGAAAGATTTTAAAATGAAAGAATAGAGATGGAAGCAAGTTTTGATATAGAAGAAAAGAATTGCTGAGCCAGTCTCACTGGATAACCAAGGAGGCAAAGGGTGTGTTAGTTAGAAGGGGTTTGTATGGCTTAGAGCAAAGGATAAACCCACCCCCAAACAAGAAGATGTTTTTACCAAGCAGGAAGAGAGCACAGGCAAACAAGTCAGCAAATGTGGCAAGTAGAAAAAAGGTCTCAGAATTTTCCACTGCAAGAAAACTGAAAAACAACTTCTAGCTTAAACTGTAATGTACTGACTTTTAGTGACTGGAGAACAGTAACATGAATATGGTAATTACAGTAGTTATGATAGGCTATAGATAATAGTTAAGGTACAGATTGGTTCTGCTGTATTAAGATGCTTAGCAAAGTATAGAATGCATTGTAACCAAAACCAAAGGGTCTCCAGGCCTGCCTGCAGCTGGAGCTGACAGCTGTGGGCACAGCTCTGTCACCCACCACCTTGGACTGCTGTAACGTCTTGGATGTAATAAACTGGATTTTGGATACAATAAGCTGCATTTTGGATACAATAAACTGCATTTTGGAGAGCCCCTGAAGTCCCACATCTCTCATTTCGGCTCTTAGTGGCGCCCAACGTGGGGCACCATCAGTAAGAGCCTGAATGAGGGATGCAGGTTTCCAGGCCTGCCTGCAGCTGGAGCTGACAGCTGTAGGCACAGCTCTGTCACCCACCACCCTGGACTGCTGTAACATTTTGGATGGAATAAACTGGATTTTGTATACAATAAACTGCATTTTGGATACAATAAACTGCATTTTGGAGAGCCCCTGAAGTCCCACATCCCCCATTTCGGCTCTTACACCTGAGATTTCCTGGAGATGGTTTCTGAGGGAGTACAGCTCTGCTCTAGTTGTTAACAGAGAATCTCTTCCTCAAGCAGGGCTTTGCTGTGAGCACCTAGAGCTGCTGTCTGGGGAGGATTGTGCCCTGTGCTCCCCAGGTGAACGTGTTTGTGCTCTCTCCCACAGGCATTAAACCCTTTCAGTGTGACCGCTGTGGGAAAAAGTTCACCCGCGCTTACTCGCTCAAGATGCATCGCCTGAAGCACGAAGGTAAACGCTGTTTCCGGTGCCAGATATGTAGTGCCACTTTCACTTCCTTCGGGGAATATAAACACCACATGCGGGTTTCCCGGCACATTATCCGCAAGCCTCGGATTTACGAGTGCAAAACATGCGGCGCCATGTTCACCAACTCTGGAAATTTAATCGTTCACCTGAGGAGCTTGAACCATGAAGCGTCAGAGCTAGCAAACTACTTCCAGAGCAGGTGAGGTGCACAGCAAAAACCTAACAGGGAAACTTGCTTTTTTCTTTTTTTTCTTTTTTTTTTTTCCTTTTTTTTTTTTTTTTTCCTTAGATCATCATTTCCTGCTTTCAGGGCAGCCTGCTGTGCCTCTCATCAGGCTGCCAGCTAATTCCAGTCAGATTGATTCCTGCTCCACTCTCTGTTGTATCTGATCTGTCTTACAGCATGGGAGCTATATAGGAGGCTACTGAAGAATCCAGTGATATGCAGAGGCTGGTTCTGGGTTATTTAATTTCTCTTTTCACTAGTACCTATGGCCAGGCCAATGGTGTGAAGCCACAGTGTTCTGTCCTACAGTATTGGTGATTTTGTATTGATTTGCTTTTCAAAATCTTGTATGTAGCCTGTTCACTTTCATAGGGCACAGACTTCCAACTTCTGTGGAAAGATTGCATGACTCCAGACCTTCTCCTTTCTCATTTTCTAGATAACATTACTAAATGGTTAGACTAATAGGTTTGGAAATAGTAAGGGCCACTTGGATATTTTTTATCAGGGCACCAAAGACTTGGCATATCTCACAAATGCACTGCTAAAGACTATTAAAAGAGTTCTGAGGTATCAGACGAGCACTGTGTTCTCTCATTGATAAAAATATAATTGTTGGAATTTGAGATAGAAAATACAAAAGTTGGATGAGAGAAATTGAAGACAGGAATATCTTCCAGCTCAGAAATCCATAGAGAGAGTGCAGCTTGCTGTGTGTAAGTCATCTGCCTTCAGCAATGCAAAAAATGCAATGTTCTGAATGTTACAGCATCACAATCCCACCCCTCCTGATTTCCAGACATTATTCTTCTTCCCATAAAAACATTTGAGTATTTTGTTCTATTTGATTAACTCAGAAGTGACGTAGGATGAAAAACAAAGCAGGAAAGCCAGTGGCTGTTCTTTCAGCAGAATATTGTTTAAAAGTACAAGTGCTTCATATCTGAGGGCTTACACAGTTCTTGTTCTTGGCTCTTGTGCCAAAACTGGAGCAAACACTCTGAGGGTGATGCCCTGGTTGTGGTAAGCACTGCATTGTTGTCAGCAAATTAAAGTCACACTAAAGGGTGTGATTTAAGTTGCCTGTAGCCCTTCCTTCAGTCTGATTTGACAATCATGAGGTTTAGCAGAGTTGGGGTTGGAGCAGTGCATGCTTCTGTCCTTTAAGGATTTCTTTTAACTGAGGCATTGCCAGGTGAACCCAAGCATACAAATGTGCATATATGTAATACATGTATATACTTGTCTCAAGACAAACTTCATGTGTGGTGCTGAAAACTTGCAAAGAAATTTATTTCCATTATTACCTCATGCTCTGAAAGTACAACTGGAGCATTTGGTAGGTTTTCTTTGGATCCACTCAGCCCTCAGCTGTTAAGAGTGCATAGCACAAGAGTTGTCCAGGAAGGATTAAAAGGGGAAGGAAGTGCAATTCCATACTTTTCTCAGGAGTGTGATACGTGTCAGGATCACACCCCCAGTGCAGCTGGCAGCTCCCTCTGCCTTCAGCTGCCCCACCTGTGCCCCTGGTTCCAGCCTGCCCACTCACAGGGAAGTCCTGCTGCTGCTCTGGGGGATGTTGTACCTCAGACATGGAAAGGGCCACATTTTGCCAGTGCTGAACTCATTTTTGTTTCTATTTTTAAAGCCTGAGTGCTCCCTTTTTTTCAATGAGGTTTGCAGTGCCAAATGTGTTCCAGACATTAACTTTCATTCTCATCAAGGTGATACAATCTAATCATAAGAAGTTGCTGTGTAGGAAATACAGATGTGAAATAGATGCCACTGAATAAATTCTGTGTGTGTGGAAATGAGAAGCAGGTGATGGTGCTTAGTGGGGTATGTCAGTGCCATGATCTTGGCCAATGTGAAATGAGTTCCTTTGTTCTCTGTCAATGCTTGTGTGATGGAGCTGCTACCATGGTGTGAGAAATGACATTTCTCTTCTGTCCTTTACCCCTCCTGCAGTGACTTCCTAGTACCGGACTACTTAAACCAGGAACAAGAGGAGACCCTCGGGCAGTATGAGCTAGGGGAGCATGGCTTTGAGAGCAACTCTTCTGTCCAAATGCCTGTCATTTCACAGGTGTCATCTACTCAGAATTGTGAAAGCACTTTCCCCTTGGGGTCTCTGGGTGGGTTGGCAGAGAAGGAAGAAGATGTGCCAGAGCAGCCAAAGACTAACACCACTGCTGAGGCAGCCGCGGGTGACCCTCCCAAACCGGAGCTGTCATCTATTACTATCGAATAATTCATGGTTTGGTTTCATTTTTGTTCTTTGGAAAGTGCCTGTGTTTGGTCCTGTACATTTTAATTTAATTTTTTTAAACGAAAAGTGGGGAGATTTTCCCCTTTTTACTTTGTAAGCTACGCTTTAAACTGAAAACTGCGACAGATGTTACGTTATTTTTCATGACTGAATGATCACTTCTGTGAAAATATTTAAGACTGATTGCACAAAAAAAGATCTTGTCAGAACATCATGGAAGCTGTGATATACTTCTAAAGAAGAACAACTGATTCAGATCACTTTAACTATTCCTTCTTCCACAGTTAGAGCAGCTCATTAAGTTTCTCTTGCTTCTGCAGGCCCTCTGGTTAAGGGAAAGAAATCAGAGGAAACCTTTTTCAAATGATAAACAAAAGGATGCATTGGAAACCATGATTGAACAGTTTTGACTAGTTTTGAGTGGATGCTTTAATCTTCTGCATAAAGAAGTGACACTTCCTATATGTGCCTGCTGTTTTTCAAAGCCCTTACTGTGCCCTGTGCTTGGAAATGGTGAGCGGTTTTGAAAGGAACAGTCACACACTTCTTCAAAACACACATCCCTGTCCAGCCCAGATGAATGCCAGGTATTCCTACTTCTTCTGTTCCAGTCCTTTTAGAAACTGCTTGATCAAATAGCCTAAACACATCAGCTCTGCTGAGGCTGGGCATGGAAAGTCTAAAGGTGCACCAGGAATTGGGAATGATGGAGAAGTGTTCAGCCATGCAAGCCTGACAAATATCTCCTGACTGTACCTGTCTGTAGATGGGGAGCCACAAAGGAAAATGAAGGTTTTCCCAAACTGAAATTCTTAAACCGTGGCCAGATTATTTGCAGTTCTGATCATTGCCCCCTCACATACACACTGTGTTTTTACTAATCTGAGATTTAGCTAGAGGGAGTTTACAGATTGGAAAAAATAAGCTCTTTTGTGCATTATTGCACTTTTTTTTTTTTTGTTTATACATATGTATGTATAGTTTCAGAGATTTTTACTAGCCTGTTTTGGATAAAACAAGCAATTTATTCTCTCTAAGGACAACTTTCTAACCAACAGGGGGCTGTTTACAAAAAGCCTATAGAGCAATGATGAATTGTTCCTGTTTCAAAACACTTTAAATCCTTGCCAACTCGGTTTATTAAAGGCCATTACTCCAGCTACACACACAGCTCAAGCAAGCAATAAACTGAAATATTTGCAATTTCATTTTTCCATATTTAGAAAAAGCTACAAATGGAGGGTGTGGGATTTTCAGAGCAGTGAGTCTTGTTTGGTCGAGCCTGTTTGGGCTCAAGTACTGCTTTGAAACCTAAATTAGGAAGTACATTAGGAGATTTGTGATTTTTCTTACAGCTTCTGAAGTTAACTCAGTGTTTGATGCCAAATGCCCACGGCCTACAGATGATGTGCTGAGTGAGTAGGTATTCCTTGATCTCAGTATTCCAAAGGCATGATTTACTCCCTTAGTTTTGAGTCTTGTTTGTGTAAATTGCTATTTTCTGTTATTTTCCGGATTTGTTTTATGCAAACATGAGGAAATGAAACCAATAGAGAAAGGTTGCTCCTGAAGAAACAGAAGACACAAAAGTCGTATTATATTGCACATCAATTTGTATTCAGTCAGCCTAGGCAGCTCTGATACTCTCTGAGACTGAGTTCTTTCTATTAATAGCCAGCTTTTGTAAGGAAAAAAGTTTATTGACCTTTGGAAAGTGTTTAAAGGGTTTCAGTGACTTCAGCAATTTTTCTCTTTTTAGGTTAAACCCACATATTTTAGTTAAATAGAGTGAAAACAGTTGGGATTTAAGTACTTTCCAGGTTGCTGGAATGAGGTTTCTCCACCAGATCCAAAGGGTGTTTTAGAAACATGCTGCAAAGAACTTCTGTGCTGCAATTCAGTCTTGATTATATCTACCTTTGTGAGGCTTCTTAAAAGGGCTTGAAGGAGAAATGCTTTTTCTGGGCTGTGAAATAGCCCAGTGCCTGCTGATGAGCTGGATTTAGAGACCATTTCCCTTCCACTTGAGAAGCCAGTGAGACAAGACAAAGCCTTTTGCTGAGCTTTGTTCTGACCTAGAGGGCTGCAACACTGAGCTCAAACCCAGCGTTTTCTCTTTTTCCTGACATGTTCCACAGGTAAATGAGAGTCCTTTGTGAGTCATGCTCTGAACAGTGCTTCACCCAAACCACATTTCCTGACTGCAGAGATGTAATAATCAAAGGTGGTCAGGGATGAGCTGGAAGACATAATCTGATCATTAAAATCTGATCATTTCCCTCCCTGAAGTATTTTGCTAAAGAGTTCATTGGTGAGAAGGTACAAATACACCACAGACATACCTGGATATTGGATTTTAAGACTTAAAATTTTGAGTCAGAAGGCAAATTGCTTTCAGAATACCAAAGAGAAAGGGGAAAGTTACAAAGACTTTACAACTCTGATCTGTTCTTCCTTGAAAAGAAATAAGGATCATTAACACCGAGGTACAAGGCAGGGCCTGGGGTTCATTGTTCATTGCACTGTGTGTTACACATTATCTTTTCAGCTTCCTAATTTCTGGGTAACATCTTAATTTAGTTCTCACTTTTCAATCTGGTTCAACTGGAGGAAGAATAGAGTTCTTGCAGGATTTTGTTTGGTTGCTTTAGGGTTGAGTTCACTTGTTGATTTTCCTGTCTGTAATTGTTTCTTGTTAATATCTCTTTTCTCCATAGAAATGAATACGGTTTAAATGCAAACACCTTTTTATTCCTCCTCTCTAAAGCTTGTTGGAAGTGTTCAGTTCTTTGAAATGCTGGTGTTCTTCACAAGAGAGATGTAAAAACACAGGACATCTTCAAACAATTTCTGTTGCTCATGTGCTTGGATTCCAAACAGAGCAAGAGAGAGAACTAAAACAGAAAAAAAACTTGCCTTAAACTACACTTGGGATTAAACCTAAAGTATCCATTTCTTTCAGCACATTATCAGAGGGTTTTGAATTCTGGGATGCATTTTCTTATTTCTTCTTCACTTTTTTTCCCTCCCTCCCAAAAAAATCCATTATTTAGTATTCATTTCTGTGTCTGCTAGACAAGGGTCAGGGCTGATGTGGTTCAGCCCTCCTGCTGCAAGCAGAGTGAGCCCAAGTGGTGTCCCCACAGCTGGAGTTCAGTTGTCAGGCTCGCAGAGACCATGGCCAAGTCTCTCATACTGAGAGATCAGTAGACTCGGGTATTGGAAATGGTTCTGGCTTCACATGGATTCTGAGTCGAAAAGATGTGAATTTAAACTTTTTAAAAAAGTAATAGCTGCCAATGCAGTCAGATATATTTTATAAGACTATGATCCCTATATGTCCCCTGTGGGATGGAGTTTTATTGTTTTTAAGCTATGGTTTAAGGTTTTATATGAGGGCTTCAGGCACTTCTTGGTCGCTGGTTCCACCCTGCAGCCCTGGGGTGGGAGGGCTGAGGTGAGTGCTGGTCTCTCTCAGAGACAAACCAGGAAGCATTTTATATGCAAATCCAGCAGGAGCTTTGTGCACCCTGCAGGGATGAGAGAATTCAGATGGAGGAGCACCTGCTGCTCCCACATCCATTGCAACTTCCACACCATCAGAAAATGGCAAATAGCTGATTTTCATTCAGGCCGCTCACGTTCCAGTTTTGCTCACAAGGTGAAATCCTGTTTTGGAGGGTTCTCATCTCCAACTGTAGACATAATAAATCCCATAGCATCGTGATGATGATGGCAGGTAAGAGGGTTCAAGACAGTACTTCACCACACCAGAGGTACCTGGTAAATAGAGTGGGTTCCAAGTATTTGAGGAAATGTACCATAAAAGAAACAAATGTGAATTTTTTTAGTGCAACAGTACTTACTGCTCTGGATTTTCGTTCACTCCGTGTGCTAGCACAGTAACTCCGTGTCCCACAGCTCTCAGCTACAAATCTGGTTGCACTAAAAAAAAAAAGGAATCTGGTGCTGCCAGCCTGTGTGGCAACTGTACCTACAGTCTTCCTGAGGGTTGCTGAAGTCCCCAGAAGAGTGATTTTGTTTCACCATTCATTTAGCTGTGCATGCTTTTGATATTCTGACCTGTAACCCTGGCTACACCGAGTCCTTGGACAGCTTCCTTGCTCTGTTCTGCAGTGCCTTCACTCGAGGTGCTGCCCATGGTGAAACCCCAAAGAGGGAAAAGTGGAAGCTGGAGGGAAAAAAAAATGTGAATTAAATTATTGTTGGGCTTCTTTGTGCATTTTAGTAACAGTGAAACCCCCTTAACTGTGCCAGTCTCCAGTCACCAGCCGTATATCAGTCATCATCTCATCCTCAGTACAGCTTCTCTTGTTGATGCTGGCCACAGCTAGATTACTTGGCATGTTTATTGACCTAACAGAATTGGTTTTGGGTTTTGGTTTTGTTTTTTAATGTATACGATGTTTAAATACACTTCACATTTTATATAATACTATCTGGCTATTAGTATTTTTCAGGAACCATAGTTCTTGGTGGCTATATATATTTTTGTGACTTTTTTTGTAAACTAAGTGCCGTTTCAACGTTACAATCATTTTTAGAGTTATTGTAATCAATGTGAATATCATGTTTTTTCAACTCTGTTCTGAGCCTGTAGTGTTTGCTTTGTGATCATATGTGTAATGTATATATTCTGTATAGTTACATTGTATTGAAATACTAGCTTGTTTGATATAAGAAAAGTATGTATTGGGTACCTTTTTGCTAGCCTGGTTGTTTAATCTTTAAAAAAAAAGTTCCAAAATACAAAAAAAAAAAATCTCCAAACTGGTCCCATTATAGGTCAAAATTAAGGGGGGAGAAAAACTAGTTTTGAGTGTCTTTGGATAGAAATATGAAGCTAAGATTTTTCATTAAAATATTAATGTTTTATGGAGTATATCTTTGCTTTGTGTGGTTATTTAACTCTGGCAGTGTTTGCCTTGCAGTGCAGCAGAGTAACCTGGACCTTCAGTGAGAAGGTGCAGCCCTGTCCCTTGAACCACATTCTCTCAAAGCTTTGCTTTTAACCAGTCCCAAAAGAGCTGATATGGGGAGAACTCACTGGTGCTGAAGCTGTCCCTGGGAGAAAGGTAGTTTAAAACAAAATTAACATTAATAGATGGATGGAGAAGTTACATGAAGAGTATTAAGAACACAGCACACATTTCTGTTTCATTTTCCTTTGTCTGTTAGATTGCCTTCTGTTCACGTTCTCTTTAGACCTCATTCTGCAAAAGTGCTGGGGCCAGCTTTCCTTGGGGTGATGTTGATGGAAAGCCAAGGGGGAGCCTCATCAAATCAGCCAAAGCAGAAGGGGTTTAAAGTACAGTAGGCAGTCACTGCAGTGGCAGCTGTGAGCTTCAGAGGAGTCCTGAAACAGCCCAGAGTGTGGGACTCAAAACCCATCTCTGCTGTTCTACAACCCTGGCAATTAAAATCCTTTTCCTCCTACAGCCCCACCTGTGAGTGAGCTGCAATCCTGGATCCACAGATGACTTGGAAAATGGCAGGTTGGGAAGTGCTTGGCTGAGGAGCTCAATACAAGCAGGCTGGGGTGATTTATACACCAGCTGCCAAACTGTGCTCAGTGTCTGACACAGGAGTGAGGCACAAAATGGAAAAGCTCTCCCTGGTGCAGAGCAGCTGGAGCCATGATGAACATGGGTAGGGCTGGATAGTTTTAAATGCCAAGTTCTCCTTTGAGGAACATGAATTGGGACAGGGGTCTGAACCTGAGCATAACTGGAAGAGGGGAGTTCATCTGGTGAGGGCCCTGGAGAGATGCAGTGTGACAGAGGCTTGGGTCTCCCATGAAAGCAGAAATTTATTTCGTTGAAGCCAGGACACATTTGGAGTCTGCAGTAAATTCTGGCTGGTTGTTAATTCACACAGAGCACCCAGAGGTGGGCAGGGCACCCCTGGGTGTGGATGGTAGAGCTGTAAATTCAGACACAGCCCCCAGAGCTGGGCAGGACCCAGGACATCCCTCTGGCTGTCCTGAACAGCCCAGACCCCCACCAGGGGTCTCAGAGACCCTGGCACAGAGCCCAAAATGCCCCTGTGGGTTTGATTATGACCCATGGAGCAAATTACCAACCTTAGATGAAGATCTGCAAGCCACAAACAATTTAAGTAGAATGACAGTGAAAATATCATGAGGTGAAAAAGTAGATTTGGGAGTTTTTTAGAATGGAGGTTCAGGGGGCAAGATGGAGGGATCTGGGCACGTCCAGCCTTTCTCCTTCTTCTCCTTCTTGGCCTCCATCTTCTGCTGTAATGTTGCACTTTTAGATTGGTTTCGAGTAGAAGCTCACTGTCTAACATAGGTGATGGGTATTGGGAAGTGATTGTAAACATTGTACACGCAGTTTTTAGTATAAAAAGATAACACTGTCCCAGGGGCAAGCAGAATGCCTTGGGCTGTCCTGCTGAGCAGACCTCGGCTGGGCAGGAGAAGGAATTTTACAGACATGAGTGGATGGTGGAGCTGTGAATTCACAGCACCCAGAGCTGGACAGGCACCCCTGGATGGATGGCAAGGCCTGGGCTGGTGACTGGAGCAGGATTTTCCAAAGCACAACCATATATTTTGTGTGAAACACCTTTTAGGCACCCTTAACAAAGCAAGTGCACACTATTGAAGCTTTTTGTGTGGCATCCTTAGAGCATTCAGCATTTTATTCCTGACAGTAATAAAGGATTATTTCTTTTGCTTAGAGGAGAGTGTCTGAGCTAAGACCAAACTCAGCTACTGAGAATGTGGCAGAGCGGGGATGAGAGTTCTCCCAGGGCTGATTGCTCCATTCCTACCCAGTGATATCCCCAGGAAAATGAAGCTGCTGAGAGAAACCTGGCTGGGGTTATGCATGAATACAGTTTCAATGCAAACACCTTTTTATTTCTCCTCTCTAACTTGTTGGAAGTGTTCTTTGAAATGCTGGTGTTCTTCACAAGAGAGATGTAAAAACACAGAACATAAAACAATTTCTGTTGCTCATGTGCTTGGATTCCAAACAGAGCAAGAGAGAGAACTAAAATAGAAAAAACTTGCCTTAAACTACACTTGGGATTAAACCTAAAACATCCATTTCTTTCAGTACGTTATCAGAGGGTTTTGAATGCTGGGATGCATTTTCTTATTTCTTCTTAGCTTTCCTCAAGCTGCATCTCCAGAGGAGTGAGGTAACATCACCCCTGTGAGAGCTGAGGTTTCTGTGAGACCCTGAGCATGCAGAGCAGGGAGGTGTGCCCGTGGCAGAGCCTTTCTTACAGCCCCGAGGTTGGGGTGCAGTCCTGTGGAGTTTGGGGTCTGTTGGCAGCTTTTCAGGGCACAGCAACATGCTTGAACAGCAGAGTCACTGCCAGGAGCCCTGATTTCCTTAGCTGCCTTTCACAAATCCTTGAGAAATAGGCCACAAACACCCCGAGTGAGATCTGTGTGTTTGAAAACCACTCTGAGGGCTTGAGTTAATTGCCTTTGAGCATGAGCTGCCTTTGTCTCACTCACAAGGTCTCAGGTGAAGATAAGAGAACAACTCACAGGGCATCTATTTGTGTATCTCACTTGAACCTTTACCTCCCTGTTGAAGTTTGATCTCTTCTATCCAAATTATGAAATTAATGAGTTAAATGTGACTGAGTGTTGAGTGGCTGTGCCCTGGCTTTGCCACACACCCCTCTCATTTCAAACACCACTGGATTCCTGTGGGAGTGTCTTCAGGAATGCATGCACTGCAGCTGGCTAAACTGCATTCCCAGGCTCCCCGTGCCTCCCTAGGTGCTCCAAATCTGTGGTTTGCAAAGCTCCAGCACTCAGAAGGTGACAATTTTTCTTCAGAGAGTGCTGCCTGCTCCCCTGAAGGTGCACACAAAATCCAGAAGGAATTTTGAACAATGACCATGTGAAAACAGCAGTTGACCAACTCCTTCCTTGCTGCTTCCCTCAGGAGCAGCTGGTACTGCTGGCTCCTGGGAAATGATGAAATAAATGGGTTCAAAGCCCAGACCTCCAGCAAGAACCTTGCTTTGCTCTGGTTTAGCCCTTACAAGCTTCTCTTGATTTTGGAGAGGGAATGAGAGATGTGTTTTCCTGCCATCCCATGCCCATCTCTAAACAAGCTTCTCCTCCCCAGGGAGGCAGGACTTACAGACAAGATACTGTAAGAAGCAGATATATTTTATATTTTCTGGTCTTGAAGGGTTTTCTTTTCTTTTTTTTTTCTTTTTTTTTCTTGTTTTTAGGAGGGAGCATTGATACTTCATTATAGTGGTACTTTGGTATTTTTGGTATTTTTCATTTTTTCCCCTTGCAGAATCTGACATTGTCTAGACTATTTTAAAGAAAAAAAAAAACAATGTCAGCTCCAAACAGATTGCTTTTAAGTATGAAGGAACATAAGTGGAGTAAGTACTGGGTAGAATTCACTGATGTCAAAATAAAGTCCTTCATTATTTGGTGGCTTGAAGCATTTCTGTCTGCAGTGCTGAATGCCTTTCAGAACACCTTGGGCCTAGGGGATCTGATCTGTGAGCATGGCCCTGGCATTTGTGCCTCCAGCAGGACAGAAAATGAGAGGTAAAATGGATCATTGAAATTCTCTGGGGGCAGGAGAAGCCTCCCTGCCAGGTGAGCACAGCCCTGGTCAAAGGGGATGATCAGGAGTGTTCAGGAGGGGCAAGGACACCAAGAGGAGTTTGGAGGAGCTGACTCTGAATTCCAGGAGCAATTTTTTGTGTTTGGGTGAAGAGACACAAGGAGAAAGGATCCCATGGGGTCTGATACTCCATCATTGCATGGAAACAGCCCGCTGGTTCTGGAAGAACAAGGTAAATTACAATTCCAGCCACTGGAGCATTTAAATAGTCTGCCTTGCCAGAAATTGAAATTGCTCCTTAAGAGCAAACCCATTTTGTGAACTTTGCTTTTGCCAGTAGCTTCTCTGACTCAGCAGAGTTTATTTTATAGACTGTGTATTAGTGGGGTGCCCAGAACTTTTTGGAGAGTTTCTGTGCATAAACAGACCCTGTGTAAAACAAAACTGGAGAGAAAAGACACAAGACTAATAGACAACAGAGCTTAGAAAACCAAAACATCTCTCCAGGGTAGGACTTCATCTTCCCACAATTTAAACGAGAAAAATAACAAAAATCCTAACAAAACCTTTTATATAACTTCAGTGTTGCAGTGATCAGTTGCAGGGTTGACGTGACAGCAATTACAAACAAGAGTTATGCAACTGCCTCGTTGATGGAATTGAAATTAATACAGAGCCAGACAAAAAGAAATGGCTTTAGGTTGGATTGTTGTGCTTGAAAGAAATAAAAAAATGTTCAGGTCAGCCTCTTTTGAAAAAGTGAGCATAAGCTCAGGCTGAAAAAGCTCCTTGAAGAACACACAGAGTGAATTGCTCTTAAAAATTCTCTTTGTGTGTGTTACAGGCAAAATTGTGTTTCTCTTCTAAGGTTTACAGCTCATGAGTTTTTAATCTGACTAGTTCAGTATTTTAATTTTGCTCATGTTCCTTTAAGTGTCCTTTTCTAAAAGCATTGAGCAGAGCATCCCTGGCTGTTGTGATTGTGGCTGATTCACTGGAGGAGAAGCCCACGCTCACGTGTGCACCCACATCATCCCCTCCACTCTCCATCTGCATCTTGGAGTGGAGCTGGAGGCAGCATCTGGCATCCCAGGCAGGAATGAATCCTGTGGGTGAATACTGTTTGAGAGGGCTTGGATTCATGGAAAGAAAATCTGGGAAAATCCTGAGTCTAACTGGAAAATCCTGAGTCAGAGCCCAGCCTGCATTGACAGGAGCTGTTCCTGGCTCCTTCCCTGAGATGTCTCTGCTGAGGCAGGGTGCACTTACTGCTCATGCAGCAATGGTTTGTGCAGATGTCTTGGTTTCAAAAGCCAGGTGTCTGCTGAGGAAGGCAGGAGCGTCCCCTGAAATGGAAAATGTAAATGCCCCCGCTCCAAATTGCTATAAATATGGGAGCAGGGAACTAACAGTTCTTGAATAGGGAAGAAAATGAAAGGATAAAATAAACAATGCAGTACACTAGAACAACACTGACAGAGTCAGAACCCAACCTGACACCCTGTGGGTCAGGGTGTTGGCAGCAGTGCCATTGGAATTGTGGCTCAGCCCTCCTGCAGTGTCAGGGCTGGTTCTGCTGGAGCAGGATCCTGGAGAAAGGTGCAGTCTCTCCTCTGAAGATCCAGGGGAAGAGACAGCTGCTGTTCCTCTGGGGAATCCAGTGGAGAAGCCGTGCTGGTGTTCCAGAATCTCCAGATTATATCCAGGTAGGAATGCTTGGCTGGTGTTCCAGAATCTCCAGATTATATCCAGGTAGCAATGCTTGGCTGGTGTTCCAGAACCTCCAGATTATATCCAGGTAGGAATGCTTGGCTGGTGTTCCAGAATCTCCAGATTATATCCAGGCAGGAATGCTTGGCTGGTGTTCCAGAGTCTCCAGATTATATCCAGGTAGCAATGCTTGGCTCCTCCCTCTGGGCTCACATCTCCCAATGGGATGCTGTAGTTCTTATCAGCCATGCAGGGACATTCAATGGCTGTTATCAGCAGATGTCCCCCCAGCTGTGGAAGAGATAAGGAGAACTGCCCACTGAACAGAAGGCAACTGCCATACAGATGGTAATAGAATACAATGTGCTTGGCAATCCAGGACAGCAGACATGAGCCAAACCCCTGGAATTCATTTCCCATTCACAGGCAGGTGTATCAAACCATGCCAGGGTGGGTCTCTTGCTGAAGAAACACTGAGGATTTTCTGTTTCTCCAGAACTGGTCCAGGGCAAGGTTCCCTGCCCAGTGCAGAGTGTTGGAACCAGATTATCTCAAAGGTCTCTCCCAACCCAAACACTCTGTGATTCTATGAATTTCTCCTGTTTATTCAGGGAATAAAGCACCAGAGGAGACACGGGGAATAGGAATTAAACCCATTGTTTCTTTGCTCCTCCTCACCTTTTTCACCCTGAGTAGAGGAGGCAGAAGAGCCCAGAGCTTTTTGCTTCCAGAGGGAGAGGAGGAGCAGATTTTGGAGGAGCCTACAGGGGATGTGTTTGCTGCACATTCACTGCCATGTGCTGGTTAGTGTGAGTCACCCTGGGAATTCACAGGGTTCAGTCAGGATGAAAACACTACAGGATGGAAAACACTGGCTGGCCGTCCATCCATCCATCCATCCATCCATCCATCCATCCATCCATCCATCCATCCATCCACCCACCCACCCACCCACCCACCCATGCCAGGAATTTTTGTGCTGATTCCCCATCAGCCTTGCCACAGGCGGGTGTTGGACATGTGGCTTCATCCCCAGCAGCCTCATTGCTCAGGAGAAAAGCTGATCTCCAGGAAAGCCTTGGCTGCTGAGTTCCCAAAGGCCACTTGTTCCCACCTGCGTTTGTGTGGGCCAGGAACTGAGCACTGATGTGGCCTTGGCTGCTCAGTGGCATCAAAAGTCCACTTTCTGTTGTTCTCTTGCTGGAACCCCTGAGAATTTTAAACTTTCTGTGCCTAAAGGCACAGACCCACATGAGAACACTGCATTTGACCTGAGGCTGTGGAGAAGGCTTCCAAAATTGATTGATAGCACTGGGATTGTGGGTGTGGAGTTGGTTAGAGGTGTGCAATATCACAGAGTGGAAAACTTAGAGTTTGGGATTTTAGAATATAGAAATAAATATGAAGAAAATGGAGGTTTTAGGGTGGAGGCAGGTTGTTCTTCTTTACCTTCTTCTTCCTTCCTCTTCACCTTCTTCCTTCTTCTTCATGGGTTTGGATGGCATTTTGTAATTGGGCAGAAAAGTCCACATTGCATGCTTCAAGGGATTAGTTACTGGGTTAAAAGGGAAAATAATCCAGGTATCAGCTCTTAATTGGATAGTTTAGTCTTAAAAGACCTTGTAACAAGAGATTGTTGGCCATTTTGTGCCTTCTGATGAAAGGCTGCAGAACTCATGGTTGTGAGGCTTTTACTGATAAGAAATAATAAACACCTGGGTCTGAACATGAATTACTGTCTCAAGTGCCTTTAATCCAGACCCAGAGAAACCAATATTCTCCCTTGCCTTTGCTGCTTTCCTCCTCCTGTCTGTTGCTGTGGGTTCTAAGGGAACATGGAAAAAGTGAAAGCTTGCATGGCCTTTGACATCCTCCAGCCAGAAATAAAGGCCTGGAGGTTAAATCTGATGGTTTTGCTGCCCTTCCCCTCTGGGACATGGCAAGGTTAGAGCAGCTTGATCTATGGTGTGGCTGGGCAGCTGTGATGGGTGCTTTGTCACAGTCCAGAGCAATCAGGCTAACACAAACCAGAGCCTTCCCTGGAGCTTTATGGAACCCTTTAAAAAGTGATGGATGCTCTGCAGCAGGAGAGGAAGGGGAATCAGCAGGTTAGGTCAAACTGCAGAGCACGATAACCAGGGCAATTAATACCACTTAATGGGAAACTGCAAGCTCTTGGCTCCTCAGATATCTGAGTTTATAATCCAGGCCAGATTGCCTTTGAAGGATGGCTCTCATCAAGGGAGGCTGGGGAGCCTTGCTGCAATAAAACCATTCCATGGAGATGATCCTTGGCCCTCTCTGCCATGTCTTAAGGAGCTTTTGGCCACTGCTTTGGCCCTCTTTGTCTCAGCACTGTGGGAGCTCTGGGAGAGGGAATGGGATCCCTTTCCCTGCAGAGCTGAGCTCAGGTGCCAATGGGGCCTTTCCCCATCAGCTGCTGTTTGTGCAAACTCCCTGGATCAGCTGCAGAGCGTAACTGGCACGAAGGGATTTTGTCTTTGTTGCTGAGATGGTGCCAGAGCCCCTGAATTCCCATCCCAGAGTGGCTTTGCAGGACCCTGTTCTGAGCAAATCTCTCTCTGTGTGCAGTGTTGGGAGGGACAAAGGCTGCAGCAGCACTGACCAGGGCACATTCTCCTCTCCTGCAGCACCCTGGATGTTTTGATCCCTTAATTTACCTGAGCCATTCCATTTTCCAGCCACTGCTGGTAGCTCAGGCAGCTGCTTTCCTTCTTGCCTAAAGCCAGAGAGGGAGGAACCAAACCTCTGCAGGAAGAATCAAACCACGGCAGGAGAAACCCAAGGGAAAGAGGCAATTCCTGCTGGACAAGTGTCACTGGGATATAACCCCAGCCCCATCCTGTCCCTGCCCTCTAGATCTGTGCAGGGTTTAAATCTGGGTTTCCTCCTTTTCCTGCCTTGTGCTGTTCTGGTTTTCTCTGACAGAGTGCAGCCACATCACTCCAGGGTTTCCTGTGTTCTGAAACTGGCACACAGGAGGAGGAACTGAGGTCCTCGTGCCCCTGATATTCTTTATACAACTGCATAAAATTCATTACTGTGTTGGTTTTGGTTTCTTTTATCAGGGGTGTCAAGCACAATCGCTTTGCTCATTAAAACTAACTTTAAATTCCTGAAGGGAGACAGAGGGAAGGGAGAAGTGGAGAGTTTTAGTTTTCTGAAAGTGTCTTGGAAAGGAAATTACTGGATTATTTAATTATCCCCAAAGCAAGAATATGAAACCTGCAAAATTGGAAACTAATTTTCACTGCAACTTTTTTAATTTAGAAAGTGACTTTCATTCAGGTTCATTCTGAAAAGATGGAGGTGGTGGTTTTGTAAAAATTTATTTTGAGCAGGAAAATGTCTCTCTTTTATTTTTTAACATGCTATACCTTGCTCTGAAAGGCATAACCTCTGACAGGTTTTCTTCTTGTCTTGGAAGGTAATTTCAGATCATTAAAATCTCTCACAAAGAGGACTCTGGCTTGGCCTTTGGGCAGGCTCAGGAAGGCAACTCTGCCCTTCTTGCATTCAAGTCATGTTTGGCAGTTTGGCTTTGGGACAGAGGTGCTTTTGTCACGGTTTTGAGGGCTGAAAAACAAACCCTTAATTACCCTTGAGAAAACCAAAAGGACTGCACTGAGAGTCACCAAAAGGTTCATGGAAAAGGGCAGGTACTGGCAGCCCCCTCAGCTCAGCCATGTGGAGTTCCCAGCAATAACCATGGAGCAAAATGCCTATTTATAGAAAACAAATAGAATAGCACAGGGCAGGAGAGAGGCTGGACTCAGAAAACTGCATTAGCATATTGGCAGAGTGGGTTCCTGGCCTGGAAGAGTGTCCACAACACAACAGGCTGCTTAATCAGCCCGAGGTCCAGCAGCCCTGAGTGACAAAAAGCAGATTTTGCAAAGCAAACCCAGCCCTGTTCTTACCTCCCCATGCTCAAACAAAGCAGTTCCATCTCTGCATAACCTCATGGTGAATGAACCCCAAGTCTCTGCAGCCAAGTCTGAATTTAGCTGGTGGGTTTTTATCTCCAGAGGTGTTTCATTAGCTCAATTACAAGTGACATGTTCCACTATGCGCTGCTGACTGAAAAAACTCAGCCAACCTAAATCCCTCTCCAAACAGAATCCAATTAACCTCTTACTCCCCCTTCCTTTAATCCCCTGTGCCTCATGACTCATTCCCAGCCACACCTTTTAAAGAAGACCAAATGAACTCCCTGAGATCACTCTGAAGGGCTGAGCTGTTTGTTGGGTTTGTTTGTGTATTGCAATGCTCTGATGGCCCCGACAAGGGGAGAGAATGATGAGGAGAATTCCATTGATCTCAGAAGGCTAATTAATTACTTTATTATACTATATTATTCTGTACATCTAAAACTGAATGTGCCAAGCACTCTGCACACAACTGCACTGAATCTTGTGACTGTCACCCAACAGTCCTGACACACACACACACACCTGGCCCTGACAGGCCAAGGAAACAAAACCCCATCACTGTGGGTAAACAATCTCCACGTTGCATTCTACTCTGGCACAGCGCATGAGCAGCAAGTGAGATAAGAATTGTGTTTTCTTTCTCCGATGTCCAGAGAATGGGAAACGCAGAAAGGTTCTTGGGAAGAATTGTGAGAAATGTGGGGCTACAGGGGTGTGCAGTGATTGTCCCCAAAGTCGGGGCCCACGTGTTTTGTGCTGGTGTCCAGTGTCAGTTCTCTGCTGCACAAACACAGGCAGGGGACCCTGTGTGACACAGAGAGAATCCCAGAATGGTTTGGGTGAAAGGGACCTTAAAGCTCACCCAGTGCCACCCCTGCCATGGACAGGGACACCTTCCACTGTCCCAGGCTGCTCCAAGCCTTGCCCAGTCTGGGACACTTTCAGGGGCAGCCCCAGCTGCTCTGGGCACCCTGTGCCAGGGCCTGCCCACCCTCACAGGGAAGAATTTCTTCCATATATCTAACCTAAATCTACTGTTTATCAGTTTGAAGACATTCTCCCTTGTCCTGTCACCCCAGACACTTGTGAAAAGTCTCTCCCCATCTCTCTCGTCAGCCCCATTAGGTACTGAAAGGCCACAGCTGGGTCAAACTGAAGCTGCTCTTCTCCATGCTCCACAATTTTCTCAGCCTTTCCTTCCAGCAGAGCTGCTCCATCCCTCTGGTCATCCTGTTGGGATGATCCTCTGGGCTTCTCCAGCAGCTCCAGCTCCTCCCTGTGCTGGGAGCCCCGAGCTGGGGGCAGCTCTGCAGGTGGGGTCTCACCTGGGCAGAGCAGGATGCCCTCCCTCAGCTGGGTGCTGAGCTCTGTGTGCCTGCAGAGCCCTTTCTGGCCCACAGCTGTGCTGGGCTGCTGCCCTGAGCCCTGCAGCTCCTGCCTGGGTGCTGCTGTGAGCAGGTGGAGATGCTGGGTGTTGTGGGAGCACCTTGACATCCTGGATGTTACGGTGAGCACATTGAGGTGTTGTGTGTTGCTGTGAACAGTTTGAGGTCCTGGATGTTGCTCCAGCTGCCAGCTCAGGGCTGGGGCTGCCCCAGACCCATGAATGTCCTGGCAGCAGAGCTGTCCCACAGCTCTCAGGGCAGTTGGATGCTGAAGTCATCAGCGAGGTTCAGAACCCAGAATGGAGGGTTTGGGTCAGTGCCCTGCTCCACCAGGCGAGCCTTGTACAAACCTGACTGTCCTAGATGGATAATGAGCTGATTGGCTCTCACAATTAAGGGATAACTATTGTGTGAATATTAAGAAAAGCTTTAGTGATGTACAGTTATGTTATTGTGGTTTAGATGTCCTCTGTTCTCCCCATAGTTCCATTTCCCCCCCTGCATTGTTTTCTAGGACAGGTACAAAGAAGCTGCACAGGTGTCCCTTACCTGGGGCAGGTGGGAATGGAAAAGCTTGGGGGTGCTCAGGGGCTGGCATGGCAACCTGATCTCCAATCCAGTTACAAGAAAGCAGTCTGCACTGATAAATGGCAAAGAGCTGCCTGACAGACTTTGGGAAGGGCCAGGGCTGGCTGATGCAGCCCCAGGGGTATAAAAGCCTGAGCACCCATCTTGAAGATGAACTGGCTATGTGGTGTGCATGAGGGGCAGTTCCCTGTGCTGCAACTTTTCCTTTATGTAGTCCTTTGATGTATTTTTGTTAAGGTTTAATAAACCTTTTTAAATTTTCAAAGTGAGCAGTTGTTTCTCACCCTGACCTTCTGCACACGACCCACCCTGAGCCATGGCAGAGCATCCCCTGCTCTGGTCTGTGCTGGAGCCCTGAGGCAGCCACTCTGTCAGCTGGGGCCAGAGCTGGGATTTGGAAACCCTGAGTGCTCAATTTGGCCACAGCCTCGCTTTGCAAATACACACAAACATCTCATTTTCTCCTTTTTTTTTTTTTTTTTTTTTTGCCATCATATCCATGGTCTGTGGCCTGATGAACTTGTACTCCCTGTGAATTAGTGGTAAGATTATT
This sequence comes from Melospiza georgiana, assembly GCF_028018845.1. Lineage (NCBI taxonomy): Eukaryota > Metazoa > Chordata > Aves > Passeriformes > Passerellidae > Melospiza > Melospiza georgiana. Next base: position 1,441,087 of record NC_080456.1, on the reverse strand, counting down.
ACTGGAATTTTTTCTGCTTGCAGGCTTAAAGAAGCTCTTGATTTGAGATTGAGGTTGTTGCAGTTGTTGTGTTTGGTTTTGTTAGCAGACAGTTATTTTTTAAAATAGTTTTTGTCTTACATTTTCCTCCAAATATAACTACAACAAATAAGCAGTAAAACTCAGAGTGGCAGAAATGTGCTGTTGAGGAGGAACAGGCCCTTGGGAGTGCTCAGAACACGTTACAGCAGAGCTGTGGGGTTACAAACAGAGAAATGCAGGAGAAGACACACAGAAAAACTCCATCTCTTCCAATACTGATGTTCTCTGTGTCTCATGGACCCTGGAGCAGCACAATCCAGCTCTCTGTTTTCCAGCCAAAGCTACTTTTGGAATATTGCTACAAACAGCACCATAAAATTTCATATCTGTGTTGGGTTTCACTTTTAATTCTGGTAGGTTTGAATGTCCTGACAAGGATGTTTAAAAAAAAAAATAAAAATAATGAAATTCTGTTGTGTGAGCTGAGCCCAGGAATGCTGCAATGTGTCCAAAATGAGTCAGTGTGCTCTGGGGTAGCAGAGCCTGGCTGGGGAAGGCTGATGGTTGGGATCACTCTGTGTGTGACACAGAGAGAGAATCCCACAATGGTTTGGGTTGAAGGGAACTTAAAGCTCACCCAGTGCCACCCCTGCCATGGCAGGGACAGCTCCCACTGTCCCAGGTGCTCCAAACCCCAATGTCCAGCCTGGCCTTGGGCACTGCCAGGGATCCAGGGGCAGCCCCAGCTGCTCTGGGCACCTGTGCCAGGGCCTGCCCACCCTCACAGGGCACAATTCCATCCCTGCACGGCCCTGTGGGTGTTGGTGGGCAGGGTCCCCCGATGTGAGCCCGGGAGGGTCCGGGACAGCCCCGGGCAGGGCAGGGCCGGTTCCTGGGGCTGTCCCGGGCCAGGCCGGGCCGGTTCCGTGGGGCTGTCCCGGGCCATTCTCGGGCCGGTTCCTGGGGCTGTCCCGGGCCATTCTCGGGCCGGTTCCTGGGGCTGTCCCGGGCCAGGGCAGGGCCGGTTCCTGGGGCTGTCCCGGGCCATTCTCGGGCCGGTTCCTGGGGCTGTCCCGGGCCAGGGCAGGGCCGGTTCCTGGGGCTGTCCCGGGCCATTCTCGGGCCGGTTCCGTGGGGCTGTCCCGGGCCATTCTCGGGCCGGTTCCTGGGGCTGTCCCGGGCCAGGCAGGGCCGGTTCCTGGGGCTGTCCCGGGCCATTCTCGGGCCGGCACAGACAGACCTCAGACAATTATCCATTGATTCTCTTCCGATGACATCCCTCTAAAGCCTTTGCTGGATTTTCTGCTTTTAATTCTCCTTTTCCTCCCCAAAGCAGAACATCCATCCATCCTTTCTGTCTTCTGCTGGCTGCAGCCCATCCTCCTCCTGCTGCTGCTGCTCCTGCCCAGCCCCGGGCAGCTCAGGACTCGCTGCCAGCCAATTTCAGGGATTTCTGTGCTCTGAGCCCGGCTCACCCGGCTGGGTTTAACCCCGGGCTGATCTCAGCCTGCCCAGAGCTGCTTTCCCCATTTCCCCACCAGGCTGGGATGTTCTCAGGTGCCACATCCTGAGGGGCTTGGGGCTCTCTGAAAGAGCTTATTTACTGCTTATTTACTCTCTTTACTGCTTATTTGTTGTCGTTATATTTGGAGGAAAATGTAAGACTTGCTGTGGCTTTGGCCTTGTGATAGATGAGGAATGCCGTGGCTGACTCTCACAATTAAAAGACAAATACGTGTATATGCTAAGAGAAGCTTGATAAGTCTATAGTTATGTTTTGTAGTTTTGTTTTACCCCCCTTGTGTTGTTATCAGGGTTTGGGACATTTGGGAGGGTGGGATTGTTACCATGGCAGCACTTGACCTTCAATCCAGGTATAAGGCAGTGATCTCCAAAAGGAGTAGATGGACAGAACTTTGGGAGGAGCTAAAGGGTTAAAAGGTGAATCCTCCCTTATCTGGGTGAGCACATGGTGGGAAAAAAAAATCCTCTGCTCCCAGCACTGTAATATTTTCTCTGTTCAGTCTTCTGCTGTATTTTTTGATAAAGTTTTAATAAACCTTTTAAATTTTGAAAGTGAGCAGCATTTCTCACAGCCTTTCTTTGTCTGGTGCTCTCTGTTCTTGGAGATGTTTTGTTTGTGCCCTTCCCCTTAAGGGGTCAAGTGTTTCCAGGGGAGGTTGGCCTGTAGAGTTTTCCATGGATCCACACAGCTCCAGGCAGGAGGGGATTTGTTCTGTGATAATACAGCCGAGCAGGCAAAACCACAAGTAAATCAGCCTGGGGTTTTTTCCCCTTTTTAATAACAGTTTACTATTCTGTAAGTGCATGTAAAGCACATGCCCTGTTCTCCCAGCCAAGGAGCTTGACAGCTTGTCAGCAAGAACTACCACAGGTCTGGAGTGACTGATTTACACAAGTAAAAGCACGTGCCAAGACCTGGCAACAGCCTCCTCCTTTTTTTTCTTTTTTTTTTTTTTTTTTATTGCAATGACTTGGCAACCCTCTGTCTTCTCCTTCATCCAAACTTTTGCCTTTTATAGTCTTTGAATAACACCTTTTTTTCAAATATGTGTAGCAGCTTCCCTCCCTTCTCTTTCAGCCATTTGCTCTCCTTATCTGAATTGGCCGTGGGACAGCAGATCTTGGCTTCACAGCAAGCAGCTCCTGACTGAGCTTTGGGCACAATCCCAAACCAGACTGCACGTGGACCTGTGTTTTTGTGGACTGGGATGGGTGTGTTAAGGGTTTTTTGGACTTTTTTACCTGTGTTCTGACATCTCCAGGCTCATGTGTTGTACTTGTTTGTGCTAAAACTCCCTTCCCTTCATAGAAAGGTGCACATATCTGAGCTCAGACTGGTGCAATCAAGGTGTTTATTAGCATTATTCTGATGTCTTCAGTGCAATCAAGGTGTTTATTAGCATTATTCTGATGCCTTCATTGTGAAATGGTGAGGAACTCATCTAAGGATCACACAAATTCCTTTCTATCCAGGCAGGAATTCTTACATTCATTCACACACACTCATAGAAGGCACCTTGTGTAATCAGCTGGCCTCCAGGAGAGCTCCAGACTGGATTATGCCAGGGTTGCTGCCTTGCTGTCTCTGCCCAGGCTGTGTTCAGGTGCAGCTCACCCACAGCTGTGCAGACACCAGCATTCCCAGGCACAGACAGTCTCTCACACATAAGCTTATAGATTTATGATTTGTTGTGAGAGTGGAAAACAGCTGCTGCAGGCTAATCAAATACAGCAGAAGATTTAATGCAAAATATTGAAAAACACTGTCTGGTAGGAGGGTGAAACTCTGAAAAACATGCTGGTCTCATGGCTCTGGGCCAGCGCAAGAAGATTTGCACCTGGCCATGACAAACGTCAGCTCGGGGCTGGAGGAGGCTGCCTCACCCTCCCAGGCTGCCAGACTCGGGCTGGAATCGTGTTGGGTTTGGCCTGGAGCAGCTCCACAGGCTGGGCTGTGGTTTCCAGGGCCATGCTCAGTGGGAGCAGCAGGAAGGAAGAGCAGCCCAAGCCTTGCAGGTCCCTGGCAGAGCAGGCTGAGGCTGCTGCTGCTGGCTCCCTTTGTGAGCAATGAAACCCTGGAGATGAGAGCTCTTTTTCAGAGCAGTAATTGGTAGCTGATGCTGACGAAGTTGATAGGGTCCGAATTTGAAGTGTTGGTCTGTTGTTCAACATTGAATGCCTTTAGTTGCTGCTGTTAGTGTTACTATTTTACCCTGTGTTTGTATCACTCCTCATCGCACTCTGTATTTGTGCCCCTTTCCGTCTCACCCCGGATTTGTATCCCTTCCCCTCAGGAACCACTTCCCTGCTCCCCTGCTCCCAGGTAGGCCTTGCACCCGGACTGAATTCAAATGAGAGGCTGCGGGAACTCTATGAACCCTCTCAAAACAACAAAGCAGCACATGAACTTTGACTTTAACCCACCAGAACCACACTAAATCACCCACCCTTGACCAGAGCCAGATTTTCCGTCCTGTCACCATAACTTTAATAGTGCTCAGCTTGGAGGATCCCCCTCAGCTACAAGTCAACATTCCCTTCCTAAGGACTCTTGTGAGGAGGGAAGGCCCAGCTCTGCTGAGAGGCAAAGCTGCGCTCCTCCATCTCCTTCTCCTTCTCCTTCTCCTTCTCCTTCTCCTTCTCCTTCTCCTTCTCCTTCTCCTTCTCCTTCTCCTTCTCCTTCTCCTTCTCCTTCTCCTTCTCCTTCTCCTTCACGTGGTTCTGTGGTGCATGACCCCTCGGGTTCCCCACCCAGAGCTGTCTTTAATAAAGTCCTTTTTAAAGGAGCTGCTCTCCTGGCCTTGTTTATCACACCTCCTGCCCATCCCTCCCTTCTTCAGGGCTGTCAGCTCAGCACCTTTCACCAGTTCTGCTCAGGCTGCAAAGGCTTGGGAATAATTAACTGCAAGTGAAAGGATTTCATCTCAGGGTTCTGCTGACTGACAACACAGGCAATTTATGATGCCATGAGAAGATCAGGCTGGGATTATTTCTGTGTAACACCCAAGGCTGATGCTTGGCAGCTCATTGGTTGTTGGAAGGGACAGAACTGGATTAATGCCTTGTGGATTTTATCTATAAACTTTCATGGGTTTGGGGTTGGAGGGCTCAGCTTAGCTGAGCACAGACTAAAGCTGTGGCACTTTGCAACATCCTCATCTCCCTTTCCTGGTGCTATAGGTGGGACCTGTCAGCACAGCTCTTCCCTTTCTCACCTGGCAGGTATGATCTCACTCATCCATCTCCAGGAGTCAGACCATGAAAGGCTGGGCTGTGAAAATAGCACAGGATCTGTCTTCAAAGTGTCCTTCCCACAGAGCTTGGCTTGGCAGCCTCCGAGTGCCAGAACAAAGGCACCTGCTCCTGCTTCCCTGGGTGCTCAGCAGAGAAACAGATCCTGATCCAGGCACGCCCAGACTGAGGCTGAAGGACAGGTGTCTCCATTCCTGCTCTGCTACAGGACACAAGAGGCTTCTGCCTCAGCAGTGGCTGCTACAAGGGGTTGGTGATGGTGGGGTCAGTCCCTGTTATCCACCTGCAAAAGGTGTCAGCTTTTCTGGCTGGAAACTCCCCAGGATGAACCAGATGGAGACATTTCAGCACACCCTGCTGTGGGCTGGGACAAGGTTTTCTGAGAGGAGCCCTGGGGCACTTGGGCTGAGCTCTCTGATTGTGCACGGCCTGAGTGCCTCGTCCTCACCAGTGCCTTCAGCCTCCTCCAGTACCAATGATAACAGGATGGGATGGAGGCTTCCAGATCCCAGCTCTCCAGCAAGGAGAAGAGTTGGCAGCAGTCAGTGCAGAGTGAGTACATAACCCAGTCTTGTCTGTGCCCAGCAAACACCTTCCCACAGCAAAGGCAGGGCTGGAGGATCCTTGGTTTGTGGCTCAGCATCTCCTGAGCTGAGGAGGACTGGGCTGGAACCCCCTGTACCAAACTCAGCACTGAGCCCAGACTCCCACTGCTTCTCTCACCTCCAGGACTCTGCTGTGCTGCTCATCTCCACTCCTCTGAGTGCCCAGTCCTCACCAGCGCCTTCACCCTCCTCCAGTACCAATGATAACAGGATGGAGGCTTCCAGATCCCAGCTCTCAGCAAGGAGAAGGGTTAGCAGAGTAGATACATAACCCAGCCCTGCCTGTGCCCAGCTAACACCTTCCCACAGCAAGGGCAGGGCTACAGGACCTTGGTGTGTGGATCAGCATCTCCTGAGCTGAGGAGGACAGGGCTGGGTTACAGGAACCCCCTGTACCAAACTCAGACTGCATCTCTCACCTCCAGGACTCTGCTGCTCATCTCCCCCATGCCCTACTCCCAGTAATTCCTGGTCTCTCCTACCCACACGTGCTGTGAGCACCTCCCTGTTTGGCTGTGTGCTCTGGGAGCCTCAGCTGTGTGGGGCTCTCCGTGTGTTCTGTGCAGTGAGGCACCAGCTGCAGCAGCAGCTCTGACTCACAGCTCTGCTGTGCCACAAGCCCAGATTCCCCTCTCCGGGGGCAGACAGCCCTGGGTGCCATCGAGTCCACGCTGAATTGCACCATGCAGGGATATGAGAAGCATCTGTTCCCTGCAGATGTTCAGCCATCTCATTGTTTGTTGGGTTTCAGGACAGGAGCCCTCCTCAGCTCTGTGAGACACTCGCTGTTCTCAGATGTCTGGGAGAGGCTGTGGGCTGGGGGGAAATGTCTCTGTGTGACGCCAGCAAGGAGCACAGACAGAGCTTTCGTGCTCTGTGGAAAATACTTGAAAGGCCTTTGAGCTCTGGCTAATCTCCATTATCCTGTGTTTTCCAGCAGCAGGCTGAGGCAGGAGAGCAGGGCTGAGAAGTACAACTGGACATCATTCCCGGGCTCAGGAGAGCTTGGCAGAGCCCATTGAGGCAAATGGAGCTGGATGCAGCAGAATCCAGGCTTAAGCTTGGCTCAGATCTCAGGCCCAGCAGAGCCTCCTCAGATCTGCAGGAGCTGTGTCAGTAGCTGAAGGCATTTCAGCCTCACTGAAGCAGACACAAGCACAGCTGTTGGATTCCCTGGGCACAGGGCAGAGGGGAGATTGCCCACATTTGAGGCCTTTTTACCCACGGGCATTTTGTGTCTTTCTTTATGTGGTTTTTCTACAGATTTATTTTCTTCTTCTTTCTCTGTAGATCAGCTTTCAGAATGCCTGATGCACTGCAGGCTGTGACACCTGAGGCACAGAGCTGCACAACAGCAGCAGCAATGCCAGGGAGGGTTTAGCAGAGCTGTGTTGTGCCTGAATCCCAGGTTAAACCTTGGATCCCTTCCTCTCCCTGCTCAGTGGCTGCTACAAGGGGTCGTTCTTGTCAGCTGATGGTGGTGGGGTCAGTCCCTGTTATCCACCTGCAAAAGGTGTCAGCTTTTCTGGCTGGAAACTCCCCAGGCTGAACCAGCAGGTCAGTTCTGCTGCACACCCTGCTGTGGGCTGGGGTAAGGTGTTCTGAGAGGATTTCTGCCATTTGCAGGGTGCCTTTTGGTCTGTGCTGAAGCTGACAGCTCGGTTTGAGCTACAGGATCCCCCCTGGGCTCCATTTCTGATGGAGATGTTTCTAAACCAGACAGGATTTGAGGAACAGAGGAACAGTGGTCTCAGTTTTCCTGGGTTCAACCAGGTACAGACAGAGCAAGGCCACAGTAGAAACCTGACCCTGATGGAAGCAGTGCCAGGAAGAAATGTCCCTTCAGTGCATCCCTCCCACCTCTCACAGAAGGAAAACTCCATGCAGCCCCCAAACTTTCCTAGTCAACACTTGTTCCCTTTCCTGTGCACCAGCAGAAAAGCTTTGTTAAAAAGAATCATTTCAGGATTTTGAATGTTTTGTTCCTGCCAGTGAGTCAATGGTTTTTCCAGGCCCTCCCCCACAATAAGTGAGTGCAGGCTGAGTGTGGTCCAGAGGAAAATGTGAGTTCCACGTGTCCTGGCCACAGGCTGCTCTGGTACCAATGATAACCAGATGGAGCCTTCCAGATCCAGCCTCCAGCAAGGAGAAGGGTTAGCAGAGTAAATACATAACCAGGCTGGTCTGTGCCCAGCAAACACCTTCCCACAGATCCTTGGTTTGGGGCTCAGCATCTCCTGAGCTGAGGAGGACTGGGCTGGAACCCCCTGTGCCAAACTCAGCACTGAGCCCATGTGATGGTGTTCACAGGGGTCTGAGGATGAGGGAAGAGATGAGGATCTGACTCCATGTTTCACAAGGTTTGATTTATTATTTTATGATATATATTATATTAAAACTATACTAAAAGAATAGAAGAAAGGATTTCATCAGAAGGCTGGCTAAGAATAGAAAAAGAAGGAATGATAACAAAGGTAAGAAGGAATGATAACAAAGGTAAGAAGGAATGATAACAAAGGTTTGTGTCTCAGACTCTCTGTTCAAGCGAGCTGACTGTGATTGGCCATTAATTAGAAACAATCACAGATCCACCTGTTGCATTCCACAGCAGCAGATAATCAATGTTTCCATTTTGCTCCTGAGGCCTCTCAGCTTCTCAGGAAGAAAAATCCTAAGGAAAGGATTTTTCATAAAAGATGTCTGTGACAAGCCCAGACTCCCAATGCATCTCTCACCTCCAGGACTCTGCTGTGCTGCTCATCTCATCTCCTCTGCTCATCTCCACTCCTCTGCATGCCCAGTCCTCACCAGTGCCTTCACCCTTCTCCAGTACCAGTGATAACAGGATGGAGGCTTCCAGATCCCAGCTCTCCAGCAGGGAGAAGGGTTGGCAGAAGTCAGGGCACAGTAAATGTGTAACCCAGCCTTGTCTGTGCCCAGCAAACACCTTCCCACCTTCTCCACTCCTCTTTCATTTTCTCTTCTGGGAGAGGTTATTAGAGGGGCTGGACAACACCAGAAACAGTCTTGGGTTAATTCTGAGGTTTCAAATGCAGCTGGTACCTTATCCTTTTGGCATCTTACTGATGTAGGATGCAGATACTGCCAACCATCTGTAGCTGGAACAGCTTGGCAGATCTGAGGACTGTCACAGAAGGAACTCTGTCCCAAAAGCAGTGCAGGAGCCACAGTGTGCAGCAGGCCCCTGGTGCATGTCAGACCTCTTTGCCCTTGCATGGTGCTGTTTGCACACAAAAAATGCCTGCAGAGCTCTCAGCTCCCCCAAAGTTATCACCATCACCATCATCATCATTTCCTGCAGAGTGATAGGAAAGCCAAAGCCCAGGTATGAAGATGATATTCCTGTCACAGCCTCAATACCTGGGAAGATTGGGATGTGGAAGAAAGCCCTCTCACTCTGAGGCTGGTGGCACAGCTTCCCTTTCTCTGCTTGCCCTGGTCTTTGCTCCCACAGGGGTGAGATTTCCCATCCCTCTGTGGAAACAGCGAGTTCCTGCACACCCATACCTCAACTCCCTCTGTTCTATGTCCTTATTCTGAGCCACTAAGGGAGGGAACAGGAAAAAAATCCATTGATGGTTCTTAGGGTAAAATCTCAGGTAGGTTACCTTTAATAAAGATAAGCTAAGTACACAGAAAACATAAGCTTTACTCAGGCAGCAGTTCACAGGAACTTGGCAGAGGCCTGCCTGCATTTCAGAATCCTTCTCCTTTTTCTAGATGAAAGCCCTGCAGAAGGATTTGTTTTTCAGACAGAAGGCAAGCCAACTTGGTGATTTCATCCTAAGGCAGGCTGTGTCAAGCTGGTCCTATTCAAACATGCAGGAAATCAACCCTGGAGCTCGTTCAGAAATGAGGATGGAGAGTGGGGGGAGAGAGAGGGGCCCTGAGGAGGACACGAGCCTGGATCCTGAAATCAGGCTCAGGACAAGCTGAGGAGGTGCCTGCTGTCAGAACCCATCCCTCACCTTGGGGGGATTCACTGGCACAGCTTCAAGGAACATTTCTTAATTTCCAGCTCTTCCAAGCAGCTCTCACATCTCTGCCCTCACACATGGCTGAGAGGGACACCCAGGGCACTGCTCTGGGAAGGGCCAGGTGGGACCAGAGGGCAAGGATGTCCCCAGAGCTCCTCATGGCAGCCTGCTTTTGTGTGGTGAAAATAATGAGGAGAGGAGAGGAGGGAGAGGAGAGGAGAGGAGAGGAGAGGAGAGGAGAGGAGAGGAGAGGAGAGGAGAGGAGAGGAGAGGAGAGGAGAGGAGAGGAGAGGAGAGGAGAGGAGAGGAGAGGAGAGGAGAGGAGAGGAGAGGAGAGGAGAGGAGAGGAGAGGAGAGGAGAGGAGAGGAGAGGAGAGGAGAGGAGAGGAGAGGAGAGGAGAGGAGAGGAGAGGAGAGGAGAGGAGAGGAGAGGAGAGGAGAGGAGAGGAGAGGAGAGGAGAGGAGAGGAGAGGAGAGGAGAGGAGAGGAGAGAGGAGAGGAGAGGAGAGGAGAGGAGAGGAGAGGAGAGGAGAGGAGAGAGAAGAGGAGAGGAGAGGAGAGGAGAGAAGAGAAGAGAGAGAAGAGAAGAGAAGAGAAGAGAAGAGAAGAGAAGAGAAGAGAAGAGAAGAGAAGAGAAGAGAAGAGAAGAGAAGAGAAGAGAAGAGAAGAGAAGAGAAGAGAAGAGAAGAGAAGAGAAGAGAAGAGAAGAGAAGAGAAGAGAAGAGAAGAGAAGAGAAGAGAAGAGAAGAGAAGAGAAGAGAAGAGAAGAGAAGAGAAGATGAGAGATTGCTGTGAACATGGGAGCAGGGAAAAGGGAGAGGGAAGTAGAAAAGAGCCTGTGAAGATGTTCTTTGCAAACTGTCACAATGCTCTCCGCTTAAACATTTGTAGAGCAGCTATGGAACACCAGTGATAGAGGGGAGGCAACAGATGGCAGAATTCAGAACATTTGTTCTTGGGTCTGCTTCAAAATCTCTGAGCTCTTTGGACAGTCCATTCCCAAGCAGCAAGGGAAGGACTGTGGAGGAAAAATTGGCCTAATTTTCTTTTCTGCATTTTTGCAGCTGCCAGCTTGCCTGTTGTTTAGTGAAGACATCACTCCAAGAAGCTCCATGGCCCTGCAGCAGGCTGGGACAGCACATCACAGGAGAAAGCCATGAGAAAAACCTGCCTGGGATCTGTGTGTGAGTGTGTATAATCCTTCATCCTAAAAAACATCTGCAGGGGCTTCTGAGCAAGGCAGGCAGGGTTTGCTGTCACTGCTGGACAAAGCTCAGACCTGCCCCTTTGCACTCCCTCTGTCTGCAGAAAATCTGCAAGGGCTCCGCTCCTTCCTTTCTAGCAACTGCTTTCATGAGTCCAGATTTTAGTGGTTTGGGTTTGATTTAAATCAAGCACTTTCTGATGTGAATAATACCAGCAAAACTTTTGTAACTTGGCCTGGAAGATGGGAAAAATGCAGACACCAAAAGCCAAGGCAGGCTCTTAAATGTCAATGCTCATTAGGCGCTTTTTAACATCAGTGCCTGGTGCTGGAATCTGCCCATGCAGGCTGCAGGATGAGGAAAGATTATTTGAACACATCTGCACTGTCAGACTTGGGGAGCATCTTGTGGTAATTAGGGGAATTCATTTCATTATTTACTTCACCAGCATTTTGGGTCTTTTTCCTGATTTTTTCCCCCCTTTTTTTTTTTTTTTTTTTTGTTCATTTGTTTGTTGTTTTGGTTTTCTTTTATTTTCCCTTTTTTCTTTTTTCATTTTTTATGGGAAGATCCATTAAAATTTTATTTTCTGCATTTTTTAACAACTGAAAAGCTCCCTGGCAATATTAAGGTCCTGTATTCTCACAGCACCTCCCCCCCCTGCTGCAGAGCACCTGGGTAAGAAGCATTTTGGAAGGCAAGGAAGAGAACCTTGCAACCAAACACTGTCTTTTGAATTTTTTGGCTGGAAATAGAAAGCAGCTGTAGACCAAATTTGCTTTTCCCCTTTCCTCTGCCATATCTTCTCCCTTTTCATTTCCCAATCCACACATGCATCTCTCTCCAGACAGAGCCCCCATGAGCCCCCTGTGCTGTGCTTAAAGCAAACCTTTGGCTCTGCTGTCCAAAACCCTGCCCTGAGCCCTCCAAGTCACTGGTTTGGAGTGGGAAAGAAAGGGGTTGGATCATCCAGATTATGTCCCAGACAAAATCACCTTTTTCCATTCTTTGTAGCTGCTCTTGCCAAAGGCAGGGTGGTACCTGTGCTCCCCAAATCAAAACTTCCCTCAGCGATTTCCATCTCCTGAGCAGAACCACTTTAAAATCTATTCAAGAAAATAACAGCTTTAAGCCCTTCCTTTTCTTTTTATATTTTTTCTTTCCCTGGAAAAGGGGCCTCTAATATTGTTTAATTAAAAGCTCATTCTGCAAGGCTCATTTGATGCCAGCTTTGAAATCCTGTGCTTTTTGTTTCCATTCTCCTCCTTTTGTGTGTTGAATTCAGAACATTTCCAACCAGGGTTTCTGTGTGCTCCCTCCTTGAACCTCGGTGCTTTGTGTGGCACTGAGCAGTGACAGAGTTGTGTCAACCTCTCTGCTTCACTGGGCACATTTGTTCTCTCAAAATCAACACAGCAGCTGGAGACAGTGACATCTGAAACACTCCTGGCTCCCTTTGCAGCACAGAGCTCCTCTCTGGGCTGGGTGCAGTGCACAGAGTGCCTTGCACTGAACTCACGCCAGAAAAGCAGGTGCTCAAGGATAATGAAACCTAAATGAATGATAACGAAGCCAAAAAATTAAAATAAAGTCCTTAGCTAGGAAAATGCAGGTCCATGGGCTGGCTTTGTGGCTCCCAGTTTGGCTCCATGGGGTTGTTTTATTGGCATGGAGCAGCTCTGTGGGGTGGGTGTTGATTGGGGTGGGTTTGCTTAAGGTCAGTCTGGGGTTGGGGCCAGCTCGATCTAAATCTTCCAGTTAAGATAAACACAAGAAAAAACCCCACAAAAAAACACAAGGAAATGGCTGGGATTTAATTCTGCCCCTGGGGGAGGAGAGCTGGCTCTGCTCCAGGAGCTTCTCCAGCCCTTCCTGGCAAGGTGAAAGGTTGGAGGAAAGGGAAGGAACTTATACTGGGGAATGTGATGGAAATGGCAAAGATCTTATACTGGAAAAGTGATGGAAAAGGCAAAGATCTTATATTGGGAAATTTGATGGAAAAGGCAAAGATCTTATATTGGGGGATGCAAAGGAAAAGAAAAGGGTCTTATACTGGGGAATGTGATGGAAACGGCAAAGATCTTATACTGGAAAAGTGGTGGAAAAGGCAAAGATGATATACTGGAAAATGTGAAGGAAAAGGCAAAGATCTTATACTGGAAAAGTGATGGAAAAGGCAAAGATCTTATACTGGGAAATTTGATGGAAAAGGCAAAGATCTTATATTGGGGAATGCAAAGGAAAAGAAAAGGATCTTATACTGGAAAATGTGAAGGAAAAGGCAAAGATCTTATACTGGAAAATGTGATGGAAAAGGTAAGGATCCTATACTGGGGGATGCAAAGGAAAAGGCAAAGATTTTATACTGGAGAATTTGATGGAAAAGGTAAAAATTTTATACTGGGGAATGTGATGGAAAAGAAAAGGATCTTACTGGAGAATGTGATGGAAAAGGTAAGGATCTCATACTGGAAAAGTGATGGAAAAGACAAAGATCCTGAAACTTTTGTGAGAGCTGCTCTTCTCTGTGCCTGGATGGGCACTTTGAGAGGACAACACAACCAGGAGGTCCTCAAAGTGCTGGGGAGATGCAGAGGAAGGCAGTGAAAGGTGGGATCTCGGGGTCTCTGCTGCTCAGAGTGACCCCAAGATGTGTCACAAAGTCTCTTTTCCCAGCCTGGCAGTTGAAGAAGGAGCTCTTCATTTCTGGGTCTCAAGGTTGTTTATTGTTCCTTATCTATAAAATTCTTTCTCCGGTCCAGCTGAGGTCCGTCCAGCAGGTCAGACAGAGGCACTCTGCCTGCCCCAGGGTGGTGTAATCTTTTTATACTATCTTTTCATACTTTTTATACATGTACATTATTTACCATAACTTTCCAATACCTATCACCTGTGTTAGACAGTGAGCTTCTAGTCTAAACCAATCCAAAAGTGCCACCATCACAGCAGGAGATGGAGGCCAAGAAGAAGGAGAAAGGCTGGGGATGCCCAGTTGCCTTCACCTTTCCCACTGAACCCCCATGCTAAAAACCCCAAAAATCTATTTTTCACCCCGTGATAAATTCACCGTGATTCTACTTAAGCTGTCATGGCTTGTAATTCTTCATATAAAGGTTGGTAATTATTTTTTCCAAGGGCTAAATCAAAGGCACAGGGGTCTGGGGCTCTGTGCCAAGGTCTCTGAGCCCCCTGGGCAGGGGCTCAAGGAATTTCCTTGGTTCCAACAGTGGGAGGCAGAGGTGTGTGGGTTCCTTCCAGCCTGGAATATTCTGGAATTCTGTTCATATTCAGGGAGGTGAGCTGGGAGGGTGAGGGGGCTGCTCAGCTCTCTGCCTTTTGCCTGAAGCATTAACATGTTAAGCTCTGAACCATTTAAATTTTATTCCTGGCTTTATGTGTGTGCACAGCTCATAAAATCAGTGATGTGGGTGCCCAGTGGAGATGAAAGCTTCCCACCTGATGTGTACAGTGAATAACAATGATAGTGCACTTGCACATTTTTCGAATTGTTCTGCTGTTCTAGAAAGATGAAGCCCTGCCATGAAATGGTGGATTTCCTTCAGCTTTGCCTGTTTCTTAGCACCCATGGTAATTTTCATGCAGATTTTTTATTTGTTTTTCTCAGGGTTTTGGAAGCAAAGTGCTTGGAGGTGCGTGCCTGGCCTCTCTGTCAGTGGTGAAACAGGGAGGATTGGGACCTAGGAGTAGGAAATTGGGCAGGATTCCCCTGCTGGGCAGAGCAGAGGGGTGAAATGGGGGTCTCTGAATCAGGGGGAGCCTGTGGTGCATTGCCAGGGCCCTTCTGCCCTCCCAGCCAGGTGAGCAGAGGTGTGGCCGTGGGCCCTGTGGCTCCAGGAGTCATTTCTGTCTGATGCTAAGAAATGAGTGGTTGTCATGGTTACCTGCCTCCCTGTCCTGATCTTGCCAGATGTCTTCTCTGGAGCCTTGGGCTTGGAGCAGGACTCAGCATTTCCCTCCCGTTGAGATCACACCCTGATCCCAGCACCTTCCATCTCAGATGTGCTGCTCTGTCACACCGGGTGACATTTGTGTGCTTGGGCACCTTGGGAGCCCTTGGTGCTCCTGAATCCTTGCTGATCCTTCAGAACAGGAAAGGAGTGATTAAAATGAAGCCTTCTGTGGGCTTTTTTAGGGCTGCAGCCCTGGGTTTGCCATGCTGGGGGATATCTGGGTGGGTTCTCTCTTCACCCACAGAAAATCTCCCAGGGGTCAGCCCAGCTCTATCTTTTCCCTCAGTCTTGTTTTTCAATATCAAACTGGTGTGGCAAGTAAAAAGTGACCTGAACCATGGAGGTCACTCTCCACAAACCTTTTGGACTGAATATTTTCCCCCCTTTTAGTGCCTTTTCTCCTTCTTTGCCAGAAGAGGAAGTTTGAGTGAGAGGGGAGCAGGTTAATAAAGAGTCTCTTTGGGTTTTTTTTGTGCTGCCTCTGGTTGGCATTGCTTTGGAGAGGAAACTGAGCTCTGAAAAAGAGCTCCTGCCAGAGTCCCACGCAGCCAGGGGATGGCAGGGAATGCAGCAAGTCATGCTGCAGGAATTCTTGGAGGAGGAAGGTGAAGAGTCTCAGAGGAAGGATAAGGTCATTTCCCTTTTTACAGAGTGCATTTCAGAGATGCTTTAACCGTTGATCAATATATAAATGTGCTGTAGGGCTGGGTGATGGGTTATTTTACAGACTAACAGGGAGCCATGTTAACAGGCTGAACCCCTGAGCTGCAGGCAAGGTGACTGTCCCATGGAAAAGGAGAACTTGCTCCTCTGGGCCTCTTTTGAAATGAGGTCAATTATATTCACCACTTAAGGAAGACAAATCCAATTAGAATTATGAGGGTGCAAGGAATGCACTGTTGCTTTCTTCCTGTTCAACTTTTATAGTAATAATCACTACCAAACCCCGGGAATGAGGGGCAGGGGAACCTCTGTGCATGGACAGCCAAGTGTTACAACACAGCTCTGGCTCAGGCTGCTGAGCCCCCGTGGAGCCTGGGCTGGAACATCTGCTCCATCTCCTGCTGCAAGGTCAGCCTGAACAGCCAGGCACAGGAATCTGGTCCTGAGTGCTGCACGAGTGTAAGAGCTGAAATGAGAGACACAGGACTACAGGGGCTCTCCAAAATGCAGTTTATTATGTCCAAAATGCAGTTTATTGTATCCAAAATGCAGTTTATTCCATCCAAGATGTTACAGCAGTCCAGGGTGGTGGGTGACAGAGCTGTGCCCACAGCTGTCAGCTCCAGCTGCAGGCCTGGAGACCCTTTGGTTTTGGTTACAATGCATTCTATACTTTTCTTTGCTGAGCATCTCAATACAGCAGAACCAATCTATACCTTAACTATTATCTATAGCCTATCATAACTACTGTAATTACCATATTCATGTTACTGTTCTCCAGTCACTAAAAGTTAGTGCATTACAGTTTAAGCTAGAAGTTGTTTTTTCAGTTTTCTTGCAGTAGAAAATTCTGAGACCTTTTTTCCTATTTGCCACATTTGCTGACTTGTTTGCCTGTGCTCTCTTCCTGCTTGGTAAAAACATCTTCTTGTTTGGGCTGGGTTTATCCTTTGCTCTAAGCCATAAAAACCCCTTCTAACTAACACACCCTTTGCCTTCTTGGTTATCCAGTAAGACTGGCTCAGCAATTCTTTTCTTCTATATCAAAACCTGCTTTCATTTCTATTCCTTCACCAGACTCTACATTTAAAAATCTTTCTGCCAAGCACACACATATCTGTGAGACTCTTGTCCACCTTTCATCCTTCCCAACACACGAGGGCCCGGGCTCTGGGGCCGGGCAGCAGGGTCTGGAGCTGGGTCTGTGTGTTTGAGGTGCTCCTGAGGAAACAGATCAGCCTGTGAGGTTGTGCAGGCAGGGATCCAGGCTGCTCCATTCCCTTCTGGTGGCTCCCAGCAGAGTTCTGGGCTTCCCCAGCCTCCCAGCAGGGTCCTGGTGAGGTGTTCTTGGCAGGATGGGAGGGAAGGAGGTGCTGTGTTAGGGCAGCAATCCCTTCCTGCTTCGTTGGCTCTGTGCTGGGAAGTGTCCAGGACCTGCAGCTGTGCCCTGCTTGCCTGGGAAAACCAGGGTTAACTAACCTGCCCAGCATTTTCCAGGAGCACATCAGCTTTGCACACACCCCTTCAATCTCCTGAATCCTCCAACACCTGTCTGGGAGCTTTTCTGGAGCAGGGGGCAGTGAGCAGCTCTGGTTGTCCCATGAACTGACCTTGGAGATGGGGAGGGAATTTGTGCTCTGGGCCTTGGGGTGACCAATGCCACAGGAGTGGGAAGGCATTCATCTCTTAATTAGCATTAATAGGGCAAGTATTATCTTAATGAAAAGACTGGTAGTGACACTGAAGTTGTATTTGAGGTTTAACTGCTGCAGGACCCTGACTGAACTGTGTGTTTGTTAATCCTCACTGAGGGAATTCTATTTCACTGAGTGATGTTTATTTAACATACAATAAGTGTCTTAATGAATCTCTATTAAAGGCATATGTGGAAACCTTAATTTGAAGCATTACAGAAGAGAGTGAGATCTTCAATTCATAAAATCCTTTTTAAACACTGTGAGCTCCAAAATCTGGCCAGTGCCAAAGCAAACTGTATCCTGCAAACTCTGCCAGATGTCTCATGTGGGGTGTGCTTAAGGCCCAAAGAAAATAAGGTCTGAAGGGAACAGCTTGGCCACTGACTCCCTAATCCAGCCTGTATAAAAGATATTCATTTCCATTCAGGAAATAACCTCTCCTGGATGGATCCTGTTCCAAATGTGTCTGCTGAACAATCCTCAGCAGCACCTACGCCTGTGAGCAGCAAGAGGATCTTGTGGGAATCTTTGGGAAGAATCTGAAACATCCTGAATTTGAGAAGGAAGAGACAGTAAACAGGTTAGAGGTGTCTGGGTGTTTGGTGATGCACTGACCACTGCCTGGCCTGATGCTGAGCACAGAGAATATTCTGATATTTCTGGGAATATCTGTGATATTCTGTGATGTGAGATGGAACTTCAGCCAACCTGAGTCTCTTGTGTGGAACTGGCTACTGTGCCTTGTCCTGCTCTGGGCAGGAGACTCCAGGATATTGGGAGCCAATAACTCCAAACTTAAAGTTTAATCCCAAACATAACCATAACCCTATTCCTAAAACTAATCCTAACCCTAAATATTAGGACAACCCCAGGACAAATTCTAATGCTAACTATAACCAAACTCTAACCCTGAAGGTGACCTAACCCTAAATGCTAATTTAGCCAAAAACCCTAAACGCTAACACTAACACTAGGTACTTCTAAAGACCACGAGCCCTAACCCTAAAACTAACAATAAACCCCAGATATAAACCCTACCCTAAGCACCACTAACAGCCACCAGCCCTAACCCTAACATCATCCCTACTGTCAAAAAACACACTGCAACACCCACCACCACAGCCAAAATCTAAACATTAAGGTTTAGATTTACTTAAGGTTTACTAAACCCGAACCTTAACCTAACCCTTACAAAACCCTGCCTTGAATCCTAATTCTCATCCACCCTAACTCCTAGCCCTAACCCCCTAACTCTAAATTTAACCCTTAGCTTGCCCTAACCATAACCTCCTAATCCCAAACCTTAACCCTTGCCTTGCCTGTTCCTCTGACCTGCCCTGGTCTTCCTGCCCCTCCCTTGCCTTGCACTGCCTTTCCTACCCATCCCCTGCCTTGACCTGCTCACTCCTTTCTCCCCAGACCTTCCCTCCCTCTCCTCTGCCCTGCCTTGCCTGTCCAACCCCTCTGTGTTCTTGCCTGGCATTGCCTTGTACAACTGTCATGGACATTTTATGAAAAATCCTTTTGCTAGGATCTTTTCTCCTGAGAAGCTGTGAGGCCTCAGGGACAAAATGTAAACAATGGTTATCTGCTGCTGTGGAATGCAACAGGTGCATCTGGGATTGGTCTCATGTGGTTGTTTCTAATTAATGGCCAATCACAGTCTCTGGTCAGTCACAAGATTTTATTATCATTCCATTCTTTTCTATTCCTTGCTTGCCCTCTGATGAAATCCTTCCTTCTATTCTTTTAGTATAATTTTAATGTATCTTTTTCTTTTAACATAATATGTATAATAAAATAATAAATCAGCCTTCTGAACCATGGAATCAAGATTCTTGTCTCTTCCCTCGTCCTGGCATCCCTGTGAACACCACCACAGGGTGGCAATGCTTTTCCAAGGGAAGGAAAGCACATAGCCCCAGTGTTTGAGGTGCAGATCAGAAGCTGCCTAGTGGAGCTCAAGGGCAGCAGCAACTTTCTGTCCTGGCATAGTTGGTGTGGGATAATTCCCTCAGCTTGTACAGTTATGGGGTTGGTATCCATATTTTGAAGATGGTGTCACGAAAGGTTCATTTTGGCAAATCATTTCCACCTTTCAGAGGTGCTGATCTGCAATTCCTGGCAGTACCTTTATTTCCAGCAAGATAAGCAGCTCAGTCTTGGGTGCAGCTGGTTCAGTGCCCAGGGCAGGTAACACCTGTGGGATCTCAGCTCCTCAGGACTGATGTGCAGAGTGACCGAGACCACCCTTGGGGGGCTCGGAGGTCCTGGAATGTTGCCAGCAGTGTCTGGTGGCTGGACTTTGATCCTGCACGGGAGACGACACCTGTATGAGGATGGGAGGATTTCACTGGGTGAATGGTGAAGGGATAGGTTAATTAGAGTGTGAGACACAGGGTTTAGGATTTCTGTACAGGGGGGTCTGGAGAAGTAAGATGGAGGAATTGGGGCGTGTCCTGTCCTTCTTCTTCTTCTTCTTCTTCTTGGCCTCCATCTTCTGTGGTGATGTTGGCACTTTGGGATTGGTTCTTACTAAAAGTGCACTGGTTAATAAGGGTAAAAGGTATTGGGGGAAAATGATAAATATTGTATATGTAATTTCGAGTATAAAGATAGGTGACCGCCCCGGGGGCTCTCAGTGTGCTCATGGCTGGCTGCTGTGCAGACCTCTGTTGGGCCGAGAGAAAATCTTTTAGATAAACAATTAATAAACACCGAGACCGAGAAAAAACCTGAAGCCTTTTCTCATCCTTTGAAGCGCGGGCTGTCCAAGGCCACCCCGGGCCTTTCCAGGTCATTGAAACAGCCGAGAAATCGACAAACACCCAGTAACAGCTCTGGCATTTTATGTGGGATCAATCCCTGGATGCTTGCTGGTTTAGAGGAGGAAATCCAATTTCTTTTGAGATGGGGTCGTAGTTCCTCTCTTTGGCAAAGAAACCAGTCTTGGATCCACACACTGGATGGTCCTGGTGAATTTAATTGCTTTTTCTAGTACCCAGTTCTGTCTGTTAGAGCTGTTGAACTCTTACAGGGGAATGCAAAAGCCAAGCTGGTGAGAATTTTGCCCTTTAGCATGTGGGCAGTCCCTGGTGTTGCTCAGTTTGGTCCCTGACTCTGCCAGGCACGAGTATTATGGTGGTGCCCAGAGCTGAGAGGGAAGATGCAGATACCAGAGAGTTTGTGGTGCAGTTCAGGTTATAGCCAGCAACAGTTTCCTCAGCACTTTCCTGGCACTTTTGTACTTGGATGTTTTTGGGGTTGTAGCTGAACTCTGATAGAGACAATAGTTATTAGCACAAAGGATTTCGTGTTGCTGTTTGAGTGTGGTGCAGACAAGATTTTGTACTTGGAAGGGGAAGGTCCGTGAAATCTTTTTGTCCTGACAGGGTTTATCTGAGAGCTGGGACGTTTCCAGCTCGGCTCTGCCCTTCGGTGGTTTGGACACAGGCACGGACCATTGGCTTCTTTTGCAAGGGCACAGCGCCGTTGTGTGGCGGTTTTAGGAGCGCTGACCTTTGCCAGGTGAAAGCCAAAAAAGCTTTTGTACCCTGGCAGTGTCGGTGTGGGAGCAGTGAGGGTCATGTGGGGGTTCTCTGCGGGTCCTGGCTCTTGCAGACTCACAGAATGTGGTGCTGCACATTCCCGGGAAGGGAGGTGAATTCTCTCATCTTTGACTGTGCAGTTTATTGGCTGCAAAAGAAAAGTGAATTCCAGCACTTCCTCTTTCTTCCAGAACATTTACTGCTGAATGTTTTCAGCTTCTGAATGTTCTTAGCTTTGGAACTGGACCTTGTGAAAGTGCCTGAGGGTCCATTGAGCCAAGAACAGAGCTGGGTGTGCTGCACTTTGGAGGCTGCAGGGGGAAAGTGAAGTCCAGCACTTATTTTGTGTTCTAGGATCTCTGCTGTGGGAGCAGTTGCTGGATATATTAAGTTTTGCAGCTGGGCTCTGTCAGAGTGGAAGGATGTGATGGGACCTGCACCTGAGCTGGACAGTGCCAAACTCCAAAAGTTGTGTTGCTTCTCCCAGGATGCAAGTTAAATGTGGAGACAGCAACAGCTTGCTGAGCTGGAACCTTTTGTCACCAATATTTACATTTGATACAGTTAGTTTCAGCAGCTCTGCAAGGTTGTGAGAATGTGATAGGAAATTGAGTTTGAAAGGGAAGCTCATAGCTTTGATTTGCATGATGTTGTTGCTATCCTTCGAAGCCAATGTGAAACCCAGCAATTCTTTCCTCCTTTTTTTGTTTCCATATTAAAATTCTGGAGCTGGATTCAGTGAGAGAGCACAAATGTAAAGGTGCACACAGCACCTGGCCTAAGCACCAGCACTTTGGTGTTATCTCCAGCCTGCTGAGGGTGCCTTCTGCCCCAGCTTTCAGACCATTAGTTAAGGAAAATATTAAACAGGAGAGATCTCAGTGCTGATTTCTGTGAGACACTGCTTGTTCCTGGCTCCACATTAGACTTGGTGCTGCTGAGCAGCAACTCTGGGGCCCAGCCCTTTTCAGTCCTGGTCACTGTTGGCTCATGCAGCCTGTGTTCCTCTGAGTGAATTGAGATTCATATTTTAAAAAATGAAATTGCCAGGTGGGCACATGCAAGCTTTCAAAATCCCATCACACCCACATCCCTCACTGTGTGTTTCCACCAATTGCCCCAAAACCTAAAGAGAAGGAAACACCCTGTAAAATATTCATGAAAGGCCAAGAAGGGGGTTTAATTATTAGCTTTGACTCTTATGCCTGCAGGTTCCAAATGAGTGCTTCCTCCTTTTGCTTTCTGACTGGTGGTACTCCCTGAGCTTGGCAAACCGTCGGCTGAACTCGTAGCCCTGCTGTGAGGGTCTGCTGTACCGTCTCTCTCTTGGCAGGAGATGTTCCTCAGTAACCCTGTATTCTGGAGAAAGCTGGAAGCTCCTCTTGGAGGGCCCTGGAGCTGTGGCATCCTTGTCAGTGTAGTCATGATCTGGGGGAGTCGTTCTCTTCCTCCTCCTCATTGCTGAGCTGCTGTGGTTGGTGGTGTGGATGAAACCTTTGTGGTGGTCGTTGCTCCACTGTGGGGATCTGCTCCTGGCACTGCTCCTCTGGCAGCTTGTCACACTAAACTTGTAAGGCACAGCCTGTGGTGATGCAGAACTTGCCTGGCTGCTGCTCTCCCCATGACTGAGGACGGAAGGGAACGATGAAGAAGAAGACGCCATTTCCTCCATTTGTGAATTGGAGGATCTGAAGAACAAAAGAGGGATCTCTGTTTAGGGCATTTCTTGCAGACTTATCTGGGGTTCAGTCATTTTTTTGGAGTGGTTTCTATGACAGAGAACCAAGGTCACCAACGGGAAATTCAGACAGCTGGGGCCTTCTTACAGGTCTGTCCCTGTCCTAGGAAATCTTTGTCTTTATAGCCCCTACAGCCTCCATTTCACAGAATCACAGAGTTGGCTTGGAAGGGACCTTAAAGCTCATCCCATTCCAACCCCCCTGCCATGCACAGGGACACCTTCCACTGTCCCAGG
Organism: Melospiza georgiana; assembly: GCF_028018845.1. NCBI lineage: Eukaryota > Metazoa > Chordata > Aves > Passeriformes > Passerellidae > Melospiza > Melospiza georgiana. The sequence continues at coordinate 1,418,628 of NC_080456.1, read as the reverse complement.
TTGCTCCAAGCCCTGTCCAACCTCACCTTGGACACTTCCAGGATCCAGGGGCAGCCACAGCTGTGCCAGGGCCTCACCACCCTCACAGGGAAGAATTTCATTCTTGTATCTAATCTCAATCTTCCCTCTTTCACTTTGAAATTGTTACCCCTTGTCCTGTCACAACAGTCCCTGATGAAGAGCCCTCCCCATCTTTCCTGGAGGCCCCTTTAAGTCCTCTTCTCTGCATTAGCCAGCTTCAGAGAGCAGAGAAGGAGCAGCTCACACAGGACAGCAGCCTGGGCAGGGAAAGCAGCTTACAAAGCCCAGCAAGGGAAGGGAAGAACTGGTGTGGGATAGCTCAGAACTGACAGCACTGAGGGATGCAGGGAGGAATTGTGGCAGAAACACTCAGGAGGATGAGACACAAACAGCAAAGCCAGGAGAAGAAAATAAATAATGAAGAGCTCACCCTGGTATTACCTGGCATAGAACAGCAAGTAGGCTTGCTGGCCCAGAACTGTGTGGATGGCACAGCTATCCACAGACACATCGTTCATCTTGTACCACTGCCCATTGCTGGCCTGCAAAGGAAGGCATCCATCGCTGCAGGGGAAGGGCAGTGTTCCTGCACAGAAAACTGCCACACACCAAGAGCCCACAAAAACAAGTCCCATCCAGCCCCAAAGCAGCAACTCCCCCAAAGCCTTGGTTGCCCATAACACTGCCAGGATGTTTGACTTTCCAGCACATGTTCTTCCCTGTCAGGAGGGAAGTCATGCTTTACCTTGGTGTAGCAGAAGAAATGCCCACCCAGACAGGTGTGACCAGTGTGCACCACCACAGCATATAAGGAGTAGAGGATGGGCTCTCCAGCTGGGTCAGACGTGTATGGCCGAAGGTCCAAGCACTCAGGATACTCCACAACCTATGGAGACACCAAGATGGCTCAGGAATGTTCCTGGGCCACCACGTGAGATGGGAGGGAGGAAACTGTTCTCTGCCAGAGCAGAGTCCAGGCTGGGCTTCCCATAGGAAATCTCCTCTCCCTGGGAGGGAACATGAAAAGCCCAACATGAGCAGCTTGTGACAGAGCCTGGGGGAATCTTCCCTGCAAAGAGGAAGCTCTGGTTGGGTACAGACCTGGCTGAGCTTCCTGCTGCTCCGATGATCAGCCCTTCCCAGGCACACCGTGAGGACCCTGGGCGCATGATGGACTGTGACCACCTTGGAGGCTGCAACCTTCTTCTTGCACCTTGAACCCAAGCACAGAGCTGAGTGCTGAAATGAAGCTGGCCTTGCCTCAAGAGTGCCAGACCACCTTTCCTTTCTCACACCCTGGCACTAACTTTAAGGCTATTCCAGGCTGTGCATCCCATTATTGTGCATTAAACCTGAGAAAATTATTCTGCTTAATTTCACACGGCCCCTCCTGCAGAATCTGGGGTTAGTGTGTTGTAAGAAATAATCTTACTTGCTACATTTGAAGTACTTCTTCCCATCCACCTCCTTGGGTTTCACGAAGTCCTCCAGAGCTGTGGTGAGGGATGAAGCTCCCTGGAGGAGAGAGAAAGGAGCTGCTGAGCTGTGGGAAGTGCCCTCACCCAAACATTTCCCCAGAGCTGATGCTGAGAGCCACCATGACCCTGCAGGCAGTGTTTGTAAGGAGACAGAAAGAGGGTGGGATACTGAACATTTCCCTGTGTTCCAGGGGTTCCTGGGGCCACCTAAAGCTCCCTCTCTGTGCTACTGCTCAATTCAGCTGCTGATGGCATGCAGGGGCATCAGAAGTGAAAACTGATCCAACCCATCTGCCTGCTCCTTGTATGGCTGCCTCTTTTCCCAAGAATTCTTTGACTTTGGCAGCAGCCACAAGCACCAACAAAACACTTCCGACAGCTGAAGGTGCTTTTATGGGTAACATTTGGGCTTTCTAAAATAATTTTATTGAGCTACAAATATTTCCTTTCCCAACAGGTGATCTTTCTGGAGGAGGTCTGATGTTCTTTGTCAGACAGGTGTTGAGAGAGGGCAAGGGGAAGAGAGGAGAGTACCCCAAGGGTGCAGAGGGGATAATGCTGCTTAAACCCAGCACCACAGAGAGACCAGTGCCACAGCCTCTGCAGGAGGACTCTGTCCATTCCACTCCCCACACACCACCAAGATCCCTTGTGCTCACAAAAGAGGTTTTTAAGACAAGTGCTTTGGTTCTGGAAAGGGGCCTTGGGACCTCTTGAAGCACAATGGCAAACCTCTTACCTTGATTTTCAGAAGGACATCCAGGAAGACCTTGAAGAAATCAAAAACTGTTTTGCAGCTCAGGCATGTGACTGGAAGGAAAATCAAAATGCTGAGGGAAGTTAATTGATGTCAGTTTATGCTCACAGGTACTCCTAGGCCAGTCCTCACAGGACCAGCTGCATGTCACAGGCACATAAGGGCACAGAAAATGCCAAGAAGGGCAGCAGCTGTGGAAGCATACCTCTGGATCTCAGAAAGCCCCCAAATATTTCATGGATGATGGAAGTTTCTTGGTAAGAGTTGTCCAAGCTGGAAATAAATGCAAGGCAGAGAGTTACCTCCTCCAGGAGTTTAGCATTGAAAGCCCTGGGTGTAGGTTTTCCCTGATGGGAGCACTTCAAGGAGTCCAAGAGATTCAGGAAGATTGAAAAGGAAATTTTCCTGTGCTTACTCGCTGCTTCCACTCAGACAAGCTCTGTGCATGGCATTGAGAGTACAGCGTAAGAACTCGTAGGCGTCTCCCGGGATGTCAGGCTTAAATTCTCCTATGACTAAGAGAAAGAAGTTATTAGTTCTCCCTTCACAGAAGGAAAGAAAACCTGTTGAAGCACCTGAAATTGCTTACATTTGAGGTCCCTGATGACAGCCCTCGGCCGGATGGCAATGGCTGAGGAATAGAGGACCTTGCGAACGTGATCTTCCATGATACACATCATGCAGAAACCCTGCTGACTACCTGAGGGAGGAGAGAAGCTTCTCAGCTTAGCCAAACAATCCCCTGATGGAAAACCTAATGGAGATCTTGAAGTTGTAAAGACTCTCTACTCCTCTTCTCCCAAGGTGCCAATGTTCTGACAAACCCGGGACATTTTAGTGCATAGAAAATGTTCTTCACAGGGAGGCTTAACTGGCACAAGTTTTCTGCACAATAAGCCAAGAGGGTTCAACTCCAAGGGACAGAGACCCAGAGCTAGGAAGAGGTGAAGATGAATGCACCTTGACAGGACAAGTGGCTTTTAGTTTGAGTGTTTGAGGAACATAAGCTCCTGGGGCTAACAAAGAAGGGCTGCTGTTCTCCTAAACCCACCTGCAGCTTCTGGGAATCATTGGGGTGAGCCCAAGACATTTAAAAGGAAAATATTTCTGAAAGTACTCACAGAACCGGCTGTGCTGACGAGAGAGCAGGTAATTAGCCAGAGGGGGAGTGTATGTCAGGCACTGCAGGATGACGTTGAGGTAGCAAGTACTACCGAGGTTGTAAAGTCCTGCTCCAGGTCTCCGTTTTTGCCGCCAGTCCATGGAAATCTTCTCCGTGGGAAAAAGGGTTCTTTGTGGTGAAGTCATTCCCTTGCCAGTGACTGTGGGCAAACAACATTTGAAAAGAGATCAGACAATAGGTGAGGGGGACAGTGAGCTGGGGTCAGGGGAAAATGGGGGACAGTGGGGGACAATGGGGGAGAGGTGCACTTTTCCCAGGGTAATGGCCAGGCAGAGCCCATAGAGTGCTGGTGAATGGTGCTGCATCCAGCTGGCATCTGGTCACTAGCAGTGTCCCCAGGGACTACTGTTGGGCCCAGCTCCTGTTAATTATCTTTACTGATGATTTGGATGAGTTGATCAAGTGTAGCCTCGGTACATTCACAACCACACCAAACTTGGTGTGTTGATCTGCTGGAGGGTAGGAAGGCTCTGCAGAGGGCTCCGCGCAGGCTGGGTTGATGGAACAAGACCAGCAGTATGGGGTTCAACAAGACCAAGTGCCAGCTCCTAACTTCAGCCACCCCACAGAGCACTCCAGGCTGAGGCAGAGTGCTTGGAAAGTGGCCCAGGAGAGAAGGACCTGGGGGTGCTGGTCAGCAGTGGCTGGACATGAGCCAGCAGTGTGCCCAGGTGGCCAACAAGGCCCAAGGCATCCTGGCTTGTCTCAGGAATGGTGTGGCCAGCAGGAATGCTGAGGCCACACCTCGAGTGCTGTGTCCAGCTCAGGGTTCCTCAGCTCAGGAAAGACATTGATGTGCTGGAGCACGTCCAGAGAGGGGCAGTGAAGCTGGGGAAGGGTCTAGAGGGTAAATCCTATGAGGAGCACCTAAGGGAACTGGGATATTTTATCCTGAAGGAAAAGGAGCCTCAAAGGTGACTTTATGACTTTCTATGACTACCTGAAAGGAGGTTGTAGCCAGGTGGGGGCTGGCCTCTTTTCCCAGGCAACAACCAACAGGACAAGAGGATACAGAGTCTGAGCTCTCCCAGGGGAGGTTCAGCTTGGGCACCAGGAGGAATTTCTTCACAGAAAGAGTGATTAGATGGTGGAATGGGCTGCCCAGGGAGGTGATGGAGTCACCATCCTGAGGTATTTAAGAAAAGACTGGACATGGAGCTTAGTGCCATGGTCTGGTTGACATGGTGGTGTTCGGTCAAAGGTTGGACTCAGTGCCTCAGAGGTCTTTTCCAACCTAATTGACTCTGTGATTCTGTATGTGAATATTTAAATGCTGAGTTCACTCTATGACACCAAGGACGACAGCTCTAACCCCCAACCCAAAAACATCAGGGGAAGCCTAACACCCTACTGACAGCCACTGATAGGGAAACACTTCTGGCAAACAGGGTTTTCCCCTGCCTAATCTGCCAAAAATCCAACAAATCCACACGGATTTCTGAGCCTCAGGCTGCCCTCCTTTCCCTCTAGAGCCTTCAATTATCAGATTATCGCTTTTCCTGGTTGTAATGTGATGAAAACAAGCAACACCTGCTCTCAGGGAATGCCCCAGAATTCACTCCAGACTATCAGCACATCAACACTTAGGGATGCAGCAGTGGCCATGTCCGTGGTCCGTGGGCATTCAGGAAGTCCAAGCCAGCTGGTGAAAAGGTTACTCAAAGAAGTCATTCCCTGTTGTAGCCATTGCTCCTCTCAGGTACAAAGTGAAAAACTGTGGATGAAAAAGGATATCAGGACCTCCTCCAGAAAGATCACCTGTTGGGAAAGGAAATATTTATAGCTCAATAAACTGATTTTTAAAACCCCAGATGTTACCCAAAAAGCACCTTCAGCTGTCAGAAGCATTTTGTTGGTGCTTGTGGCTGCCGCCAAAGTCAAAGAATAATTGGGGAAAGGCAGACATACAAATAGCAGGGGAAAGAGCCAAGTTATCCCAATGGCCAGCCCAGTCCAAAAGGGCTTTTGCTGGCCCTCACCTCAGGATACCAAGCATTGCACAGGTGAGCTCACAATCACCAGTGACAGGTTCCACATCTCTGCCACTTTTGTGACACAGGGCAGCACACATTGTTGGCCCTGTGGCCACCTCATCCTGGCAGTTGGAAGTCACTGGGACCACCCAGGTGCTGATGCTGAAGGTCTGACCATGGCTGCTGCAGTCAAAGCCTGCTAAGGGCTGTGACTGAGCTTTGGAATGAAAGCTTCAAGCAGTAAAAGATGGCTTTGGGCCCTCCAAAGGAGAACTTGGGTCTTAAACATTGTGTCTGCCAGCTCTCAACTCTCCAACCCCCCTGGAGTGTGGTTCATCGGCAGCTGTGTCCCTGCTGTCCCCAGCCCTGGATGGTCACACCCAGAAAAGGCTGCAGTGCTGAGTCCTGGCCCCTCCACGCTGCCCTGGTGGGTCTTGGCCACATTCCTGTGGTAGCTGTGGCTGCCCTGCATCTCCTGGGGTGGGATCCATCCTTATTGAAGTGAAGGGGAGACAACCATCCTATAATGCATCGAACTCCGATTTATTGATCGATCAGTCACTTTAAATAACAGTGCTAATTAACTTCATGCATATTCCAAAATCCAGATTCACGATAGGCTAACAGAGAAAACTCTAACCACTCCTTTTGTTTTACAATACCCATAATTGTTTATTAAAAACAGAACCAGTGTTCCCACTGTGATATGAAAGGTTCCCAAAACTTCCATATCTGTTCTCAGGGTGCCATCTTTTCCCAGAGAGGGTGTTTTGCTTGTTATGGGAAGACTGTCTGAGAACCTTATTGTTTATAAAGTGATACATGAGAGAGTCTAATTGTTTATAGAAATCAGCCTGGGAACTGCTTTTGGAACTGCTTTGCAACTACCTTTTACTGTTCTCTCACTGTATGCCTTCATGGCCTTTTTCTTTAAGCCATGCTTGAACTAAACTCTTCACACATCCTGTTCCAGAAGTCTGCCTCATGTTGGTGGGTTGCCCCTCACTGGCTACAGCTGTGACAGCCTGTCCTGCTTCTGGCCAGGACAGGGGATAATGGGGTTGCATTTCCAGGGTAAAAGAAAGGCAACAGCCATACTGTGACCGTGTTCACAGGGGTCTGAGGATGAGGGAAGAGACGAGGATTTGACTCCATGTTTCAGAAGGCTGATTTATTATTTTATGATATATATTACATTAAAACTATACTAAAAGACTAGAAGAAAGGATTTCATCAGAAGTCTAGCTAAGAATAGAAAGAGAAAGAATGATAACAAAGGTTTGTGGCTCGGACTGTCTATCTGAGCCAGCTGACTGTGATTGGCCATTAATTAGAAACAACCACATGAGACCAATCCCAGATGCACCTGTTGCATTCCACAGCAGCAGATAACCATTGTTTACATTTTGTTCCTGAGGCCTCTTAACTTCTCAGGAGGAAAAATCCTAAGGAAAGGGTTTTTCATAAAAGACGTCTGCAACACCCACAGCATCACAGAGGAGGAAGGACGAGCTCTCTCACCCTCACCATAGCACACTGGGACCTTCTCGTGGTGAAATGATGGTGAATGGAGACATTTTGGTTCTCTAGAAGCCATCCATTCCAGCTGCTGCTGAAAAGGCAAGAGCCATCCACGTGCTGTGGATCAGGGACACACCATGCTTGAGCTCTGGTGTATGTGCAGGCCAGAGCTGTCTGTTTGTAGCTCAGCCTCTGATCCCAAGGCAGACCATGCTTGTCTGTCCCTCTCAGTGCCAGTGGCTGCTTCCCATGTCCATTTCTGTGACAACACCATAAATAATTTCTGTGGAGCAGAGAGAGCTGTTCTAGAGGGGTCTGTGACACGGTTCACAAGGAAATGCGTCCCTGTGGGCATCACCTCAGTGTGGCTGGGGAGATCCCCCCTGCTCCAGGGCAGAGGCTCAGCAGAACCCAGCAGTGCTGGAATGAAACAACAAGGCAAAAGAGGTTTGTTCTCCACTTTTTATTTTCCTTTTTCCTTTTTTGTAATTTGTCAACAACATTTCCACGAAAAAGCTAAAACTGCACAAGTAACTCCACAGTTCTTCAACATTATTCCCAAAAAAGCAAAATGGAACAAAAGCAACAAGTAGAAAGAAACATCATCAATATAAATATCTACACTGACGCCGCTTCTCTTTTCTTCCCCTTCCATTTTCCCCTTTGCCTCTTCCCTCCTTCCCTTCTTCTCCCTCATTTCCCTTTTGCTCCACCCATTCCCTTTTCTCCCTCCTTTTATTGATTTTTTCTGCCTTTCCCTTCCCGTGTTCAGAACTGTGGAATATCCCAAATCCACCTGGGATCACCTCAGAAAGTTTGAGATGGGCCCAAATCCTTCAAATCAATGGCATCAAAGACTGCAAATAAATTTGGGGACAAGAATCTGAGCAGGATTTGTTCAAAACACCCCAGCAGGCTCAAAACTTCTGAATATTTATTGCAATTAATTAATTAAACAAAATTGTGATACATTATATGTATATAAAGCATGTATTTATATGTATGGATATGGATTTAATGGTGGTAATTAATCAGCTGCATTAAGGGGGTTTCTCCAAGGGTGTTTCCCTGTGGATCCCAGTAGATTTACCACTGCTCCAGTGACCAGGTTTTACTTTAACAAGGTGTGAAGTGCCATGGAAGGCCAGCTGTGGAAATAAATCCGGGATTTTGGCATCATTCTCATGTGACCCCTTTGTTGAACCCCATTGTTCCCTCATCTCACAACCAAATATTCCAAAATATCCCCCTTGGACAGGACTCTGGAGTAGAAATCATCTTATGAATGCAGTTTGGCCATGAAAGGGGCACAACTTCATTAAAAGCTACTAAATTCTGAATGCTGGAGGTGCAGGGAAGCTGCAAGATGAGGGACCCTCACTGTGGCTTCAGGGAGGAGCTGTTGTGACTGAACCTTGTCAGGAAAATGAATCCACGAACATCAGAGGTTTATGTCCAAAAAGGAGACAGAGGAGTCCTGTAACTTTATTCAAATAAAGGGAGAGGCCATAGGGCATTTCCCTGGGGTCTCTCAGATTTTTGGAGGACACAGCCTCCTTTTTATCCCCATTTCCCTTCTCTCTTTCCCCACTGGCTGAGGTACTTGAGAGGTTCAGACTTCCCAAAACACCTGATACCAAAGACTTCCCTCTCATTTATAACCCTCCCTTTTAATGTTTAATTCTTATGGAATTTAGGGCTTTTCTCCATTGTTTCTTTCATCTTTCAATTTCATCCATCAGCCAACCTACAGTTTGTTTGTAAAGGCAAATCTCTTTTTCCATTCATCAATCAGTGGAATCCTTCCCGTTGTTTCTTTTATCCCTCAGTGCCAGTTTTATCTGCCAGCAGACCCACAGCTTGTTTGTAAAGACAAATCTGTCATTCCTCTCAACCTGATCCAAAATCTTCTTTGGGTTAGAAGGGAGTGAGAAGGGGCCATTTGAGGCAGCATTTCATTACTCCATAGGGTTGTTGTTGTCTTTTGGTTTTCACAGAATCACCAGGTTGGAGGAGACCTTCAAGATCATGGAGTCCAACCCAGCCCTAACCCTTCAACTCAACCCTGGCACCCAGTGCCACATCCAGGCTTTGTTAAACACATCAGGGATGGTGACTCCACCATCTCCCTGGGCAGCCATTCCAGAACTTTATCACCCTTTCTGTAAAAAACTTTTTCCTGATATCCAACCTAAATTTCCCTTGATGCATCTCAAGGCTGTGTCCTCTGGTTGTGTCAGTGCTGCTGCAGACAGAGCCCAGCCCCAGCTGAGCACAGGCACCTTTCAGAAGTTGTGGAGAGTGATAAAGTCACCTCTGAGTCTCCTTTTCTCCAGGCTAAAAGGAGACTGTTTTGTTCTGCCTTAACAACAGGGAAAACACATCAAATCTCCCATTCTTCCACTTCTGATTGACTCTGAAACCGTTTTTATTTGCGCTTCCCCTGGGGCACACAGCATCGCTGCTGCTCCTCGCCCATGGCAACGGAACCTGGCCCCAGACGTGACAGAGTGGCCACAAGGGAATGTTGACCTCGGTCCTGGGATGGTTGCCAACCACAGAACGCGGCCCTCAGAGCTGCTGATGCAGCCCTATGACATAACCAGGTGGCCCTTGGAAATGGCCACGTAGCCAGCGAGGGAATTCTGCCCTCAGCCATGGCCAGGTGCCGCCCATGGAGTTTCCTTTTTTCCCTGAACGCCCCAGATCAAAGTAAGCACTTTGATTTATGGAACACCAGGTATTTCTATTTACAGGGAGAACTCTGACCCCTGCAAGGGCTTATTTAATGGTTATTTTCAAGGTTATTTTCAAGGTTATTTTCAGGCCCTGGTGTTCACTCCTGCACCTTAATTCGTGAGAACTGTTCTCCTTTGGAATCAGTGAAAATAATATGGACTATTTTGGGTCTAATTTAAGGGTATTTCGCCCTCATGCTGCCCAATGTGATTTCTGAGCGCCCATGGAGCAGCCCTGAGGTCAGAGGCTGCCATCCCTCGTGCGGGATCACTGGCTTTAATTCACTCAACTCCTCTCACAGACATCCAGGTAGCAACAAAACACTTTAATGCACATATCCCCCACACTGGGGAATGACAAGGGGGGAAATCTTCATCAATATCATTCTGGGGGATGATAGTGGAACATATTTTTATCTGTAGAGTTTGTTGTTGTAATGGATGTTTCTTGTTTTCTGTGATTTTTATTAGCAGTTTCATATTGCTGCACTTCCAAGTCCAGCTCAGATCTGAGGAAAAGAAAGAAAACACCAAAAGCAGAGTTTCTCAGATCTGCTCATCAAAAGGGGTTTAGGAGGAGGTGGCCTGGTGCTGATTCCAGGCTATCATCAGAAAATCCTCAAATCCTTCCAAATCCATTTTACCACGGTTGAATTTCAGGGATAAAAGTGCATAAATTAGAGCTGTTAAAGGTGAGTTTTTGCCAGCATCCGGCTCCAGGTGCTCCCAGTGTTGAGGATCCCAGGACCATCCCACACCAGGCACAGCCAGCAAGGCCCCAGTGCCCCTTGGTGAGCTGAAAATGAGGCAAAAACCTGCTGGTTTGGATTTCAGAGTGAAATGTGAGCTCCTACTGGGAGAACTCAGAGCGAAACCCATCCAGTGGACAGATGAGCAATCACCCTGGAACTTCTCCAGGTTCCTGGCTGTGGGTTGATGCCCTTGGGAGTAGTGGAGCCTCCTCTTGAGGTGTCTGCTGGTCTGGTCACCGTCATCATCATCATCACCACCATCATCATCACCACCAGCCCCCTGCTCTCCTGACACAAGTTCTCTCTCTGTTTTTGCAGCTGACAGAGGTGCCAACAACAGCTGGGGCGTGCCAGATGTATTTTAGTAAGTCCCACATGTTTGGGGTGGGAAAGGGGATTCCACCACCCTCATCTCCATCAGGGCTTCCTTGCTGCTGGGCTGGGTCTCCCACAGCCAAAACCTCCCTGAGGTGTCCTCCAAAAGGGCTGAAAAGTCCTGAAATGGGTGGGAAACATCCTCCAAAGGTCTGAAAACACCCCAAGAGTACAGAGAATAATGATGGAATGGGAATAAACCCTTTTTTTCAGTTATTTTACCTAGAGCTATGGCATTTAGGGCTCCATTTGCTGCCCAAACAATATTTTGATAAATGGTTAATTTCTTGTTCTGATCATGAAACTGTCAATAATTGTGGATTTGTACCATTACGGAGGAAAGGAGAAAAAGGTGTGAATAATACAGGAGGCAAAAATTGGCCTCTGAGAACCCACTTGATCATTTAAATTGGTCATAAAACATAATTCTTGGACCATAAATGTGTGTCCACCATTAGTTGTAGCATTTATTGACATTAACTTTTAAATTAGATACTGGCACTGCCTCCTTAAACCTTTTTCTGTTTTTTCAGTGATCCTCAGGCCTTGGTGGATTTTTTGCCTGGATCCAGAAAGGTGAGTGACAACTCAGCTCCCTGCCCAAACCCACACAACTTCCGTAACACAAGCACTTTCTTTAAAGAAAAACTGGATTTTTTATATTAAACTTCCCAAAAGCTCATGATTTTTTTGGTCTCAGTTCCTGCTGCTGCTTTTTTCCCATGAAAAGGGAATGAAATTCCCTTGGTTTGTTTTTCGTCAATTTCCTCAAGTTTTGTCCTCAATTCCCTCGGTGTATTTTCCTTCAATTTCATCAAGTTTTGTCCTCAATTCCCTCGGTGTGTTTTCCTTCAATTTCCTCAAGTTTTGTCCTCAATTCCCTCGGTGTGTTTTCCTTCAATTTCCTCAAGTTTTGTCATCAATTCCCTCGGTGTGTTTTCCTTCAGTTTCCTCAAGTTTTGTCATCAATTCCCTCGGTGTGTTTTCCTTCAATTTCCTCAAGTTTTGTCATCAATTTCCTCGGTGTGTTTTTCCTCAATTTCCTCAATGTTTCTCCTCAGTTCCCTTGCTGTGTTTCCCTCAATATTTCCCTCGCTGTGTTTCCCTTAATATTTCCCCTCAATTCCCTCGCTGTGTTTTCCCTCTATTTCCCCCATTTTTGTCCTCAGTTCCTTTGCTGTGTTTCCCTCAATGTTTCCCCTCAGTCCCCTTGCTGTTCCCCTCAATGTTTCTCCTCAATCCCCTCACTGTTTCCCTCGATATTTCCCCTCAGTCCCCTCGCTGTGTTGCCCTCAAAGTTTCTCCTCAGTTCCCTGTTTCCCTCAGTGTTTCCCCTCAATCTCCTCGGTGTGTTTTTCCTCGGTCCCCTCGGTGTGTTTTCCCTCAATTTCCCTGCAATGTTTCCCCTCAATCCCCTCGCTGTTCCCCTCAATATTTCCCCTCAGTCCCCCCGCTGTTCCCTGCAATGTTTCCCCTCAGTCCCCTCGCTGTTCCCTGCAATGTTTCCCCTCAGTCCCCTCGCTGTTCCCTGCAATGTTTCCCCTCAATCCCCTCGCTGTTCCCCTCAATGTTTCCTCTTAATCCCCTCGCTGTTCCCCTCAATGTTTCTTCTTAATCCCCTCGCTGTTCCCCTCAATATTTCCCCTCAGTCCCCCCGCTGTTCCCTGCAATGTTTCCCCTCAGTCCCCTCGCTGTTCCCTCCGTTTCCCAGGTCCAGGAGCCCTCCCCGCGCTCGGAGCTGGCCGGGCGGGCGGTGCGGGTGCCTGAGGGGCCGGGCCCGGGCTGCCCGCAGGGCGGCGGGGCTGCAGCGGGCGCTGCGGTAGACCTGCTGCAGCAGTGCCTGTGGGCCGCGGGCATCACCGAGCAGCTGCTGGAGGCCGAGGCCATGCGGGACCAGGGCAGCTTCCAGCCCGCAGTGCCTTCCCTCAGCGCCCCGCAGATCGCCCCCAGCGGCGCCCAGCCGGCCCTGGCCCCGCAGCCGCTGCTGCAGCCCTTCGTGCAGACCCTCGGGCCCTTCCCCGGCCTGCAGCTGGGGCTGGCGCCCGCTCAGCCGCGGGCACAGCAGGTGACGGCCACTGCCCTGCCAGCGCCGCAGGTCGTGCTCCTGCAGCAGGCAAGTGAATGCAGCCCCTGGGTGTGACCCGCACCGGGGCCACTTCCATCCCCTCTGGGGCCACTTCCAGCCTCTCCAAAGCCACCTCCATCCCTTCCAAAGCCACTTCCATCCACTCCAAAGCCACTTCCATCCTCTCCAAAGCCACTTCCATCCCTTCCAAAGCCACTTCCATCCACTCCAAAGCCACTTCCATCTTCTCCAAAGCCACTTCCATCCTCTCCAGGGCCACTTCCACCCTTTTGGGGCCTCTTCCATCTCCTTTGGGGCCACTTCCACCCTCTCCAAGGCCACTTCCAATCTCTCCAGGGCCACCTCCATCCCCTCCAAAGCCACTTCCACCCACTCCAAGGCCACTTCCACCCTCTCTAGAGCCACTTCCACCCTCTCCCAGGCCACTTCCATCCCCTCCAGGTCCACTTCAGTCCTCTCCAAGGCCACTTCCATCCCCTCCAAGACCACTTCCACCCTCTTCAAGGCCACTTCACCCTCTTCAAGGCCACTTCCACCCTCTTCAAGGCCACTTCCACCCTCTCCAGGGTCACTTCCATCCTCTCCCAACACACTTTTGTAGCTCTGTGGTTTGAAGTTCTGGTTTACAGGGGGTTTTTTTAGTTTGTTTAGTCCCGTTTCTGTTTTTTTTCTTTTAATTCCTCTGGATTTTAATTTTGCTAATTCTTTTAATTCCGTATCTTTTATTCCTATTTCTTTTAGTCCTTTTATTTTAGTCCTGTTACTTTAGCTCTTTCTTCTGGGAAGGGGGAAGAAGAATGGGAACAAAGATCCCAATACTTGAGCTTTTATTTGGCTCAATCTTTGCTTTCCTCTGTAGATCCCCAGTTTGTGGGTTTGGGGCACACAAACGGGGGATTGTGGGGTTCAGACGCTGCAAGGGGCAACTCTGCAGCACATTCTTCAAATCCTGGAGCCCTTAAGTTTGGAAAACCCTTCAAGATCCTCAAATCTGACCCTTCTTGTCCTTCCTCATACCCTCTGGAGGCAGGGCTGGAGAATCCCTTCTCCTCACACATTCACACCAACCTCAAGCAGTTTGTGGGTTAAAAAGCAACAGATTTAGGGTGTTTCCTCATTTTTTTTTTTTTGGTGTTATTTCTCCTCTCCAGGTGCCGCAGAGGATCATCCTGCAGGTGAAGCAGCCGGGCCCCACCACACTGGCCCTGCTCCCCAGCCCAGCCACCTGTGTCCTGGGCAGTGGCCAAGGGCCAGGGCCACCAGCCCACAACCCCCCTGGCCACCCCCATTGTGCCACCCTGTCACCCTATGGCCACCAGCTCCCTGCAGCAGCAGCAGCAGCAGCAGCCCAGCACAGCAGCATCCCCACGGCCAAGGCTGTGGGAATTGAGCTGTGGCACGGGGAAAGCTTCTGGGGCCTGCAGCCAAAATGGGGGAAACTGGACTCCTATGTTTCCTATTTTTAATAAAACCCCTGATGGAAAGTGCCATGAGGATCCACAGTGAGATTATTTAACAGAAAGATGCTGACACTGGATTTTCCAAGGCAAAAAAAGAGAGCTTTTAGTTTGTGACTCCAACATTTATAGGCTCCCAAAAGTGACAGTGGATTGGAGGGTGACAGTGCCACTTCTCCAATGAGGTGACAAACCAACAGTGCATCAAATTTCTCCTCCTCCATAAGAGAATGCAAAACAATGAGTTATTTACATAAAGCTCATTACAAGAATGTAAACATCAGAAGGCTTAGAGAAACTAAAGAATAGGGTGACAATTTAGTGTTTAGGCTTGAGTTTAAACACATCCTTGAGTTTAAAACCATCCAAAACTTGTTTCATGTTTGCAAGACATCATCACCCTGGTCCCTGAGGAGAGGAAAACCTTCTCCAGAGTTTCTGTCCCCATTTCCCTGGGAAGTTGGGGGGTCCTTGTGCCATCCAGCAGCCCCTTCAGGTGAGGAGCTGGCTTTCCTGGCAGCGTTCTTTGCTTCCGAGTTTTTCCACTTTGTTCCCAAGGTTTTCTACTTTATTTTCCCTATAAAGTTTGTTGTCCAATTTTCTCCTCCTTCCCAGTTTTGTCCTTTATTTTCCTTTTTTTTTTCTCCTCTAATTCCCATTTCCTCCTATATCTCCAAATTTTACACCTTCTTTCCCAGCTTTACCCCTTATTTTCTAGTGCTCCACTTTCTTCGCTTTCCTCTTTTTATTTCCAAGTCCTCCACTTCATTTCCAACATCTCCCACTTTTTATCTCCAAGATTCCTTTCTGTCTTTTCTCTTTCAAGTTTCCCCTCTTCATTTCCACATTTCTCCACTTTGTCTCTAAGTTTTCTGCCCCCTTCCCAAGATTTTCCCTTTTATTTCCACAATTTTTCAAGGTTTTTTTTCCACAAGAAAGCCCAGGAGAAACGCTGGGACTTCTCTATGCACAGGCAACGCCTACAGGTGATGGAGCAGAGGAGGAGGAATTCAAAGTGAGATACACGGTACAGGATAAAGATGGTGAAAGAAATACCCTTGTGGCATGCTACAGGGTCCAGAAGGAACACCTGCATCAACAGTGACAGGATGGCACTGACAGAGAGACAGCAGAAATACCACGGGGCTGCAGGGAAGAATGCAAAAATGGTTATCTGAGAGCTGGACAGAAAAACAAAGAGCTGGCAAATGAGAAATAGCCACGGGCAGAGCGAGGAGGACGGAAGAGATGGGGACAAGGCTGTTGATGGTGCTCGGCCGGGGTGTCCCGGGGGCTCCTCCGGGCCGGCCCCGGGGCTCGGCGGGGGCACCGAGCTGCAGCTCCGCGCTTTGGCCGCTCGGCGGCAGCCGCGAGCGTGGGAACTGCCCGGAGCAACGGGGGACGCGGCCGGAGAGGCTCGGGAGGGAGGGGACACAGCGGGGACACGAGGGGGACACAACAGGGACACAACGGGGACACGAGGGGGACACGGCAGGGACACGAGGGGGACACGGCGGGGACACAGCGGGGACACGAGGGGGACACAGCGGGGACATAGCGGGGACACGGCGGGGACACGAGGGGGACACAACGGGGACACGGGGGGGACACAACGGGGACACGGCGGGGACACAGCGGGGACAGAGCGGGGATAGAGCGGGGACACGGAGGGGACACGGAGGGGACACAGCGAGGACACGGAGGGGACACAACGGGGACACGGCGGGGACACGGGGGGGACACAACGGGGACACGGCGGGGACACAGCGGGGACAGAGCGGGGATAGAGCGGGGACACGGAGGGGACACAGCGAGGACACGGAGGGGACACAACGGGGACACGGCGGGGACACAACGGGGACGGAGCGGGGATAGAGCGGGGACACGGAGGGGACACGGAGGGGACACAGCGAGGACACGGAGGGGACACAACGGGGACACGGCGGGGACACAACGGGGACGGAGCGGGGATAGAGCGGGGACACGGCGGGGACACAACGGGGACATAGAGAGGAGGGACACGGTGGGGACACGGAGAAGGACACGGGGGGGACACAGCGGGGACACAACGGGGACACGAGGGGGACACAACGGGGACACAACGGGGACACGGCGGGGACATAGAGAGGAGGGACACGGGGGGACACGGGGAAGGACACGGGGGGGATATAGCTGGGACACAACGGGGACACGGCGGGGACACCGGGGGGAGTACAGCGGGGAAATGAGGGGGACACACAGAGAGAGGGGGGACACGGCGGGGACATGGAGGGGACACAACGGGGACGCGGCGAGGACACAGCGGGGACACAGGGGGGATACCGGGGAGACACGGGGGGGATACAGCGGGCACACGGGGGACACAGGGGGGACACAGGGGGGACACACACGGCAGGGACACAGGGGAACGCACAGAGGGCGACACAGGGACACACGAGGGGCAGGAGCAGGCGGGTCTCGGGGGAGCATTCTCCCCAGTGGCTCCGTGAGCTGCTCCTGGGCACATTCCCCAGCTGGCTGGGGCCATCCAGCCCCCCTCGGAACCTTCCCTTGGCTGTATCCATCCCGTCTTGGAGCTGATTCTGTGTGTCCTTCCCGCTGTGGACAAGTGTCGGATCAAGCCCTTTTCTGACCCAGAATGGGGTAACCGAGGGGCGTTTTAAAAACTTTTATTCCATTTTCAGTCTCATGACAAGGGTGAGCCAATACCGATGTTACAATCACACCATCACAATCAGAAGCCAACTATTTCCTAATTACAAAACACTGTAAGTGTTTCTTGGCCTATCAGCTTTAGCCACAATTTTCTACCAGTCCATTTCCCACACCGGAGCAGAGGCACAGGCAGTGCACCCCAGCTGTGCCTGTGACACTGCGGAGCTGTGGGAGCTCCCCCAGGCTTAGGACAAGCTCCAGGAGCTCCCTGGTGCCCAGGCAGGCAGGGGGCAGGGTGGAGAGGCAGCTGCTGAGGGGCAGCTGGGTCAGGAGGAGCTCCAGAATCCTCCCAAAGCCCCAGCTGCAGTGTTGGCTGAGTTTGAGACAGTGACACAGGGCAGAGACTCCAAAATGAGCTACATCCCCTTCAGTTTGAACCACCCCACTTTCACCAATAAGGAGAGATAAACGTGAGAATATAAGTGAAAAATAACAGAACAGAAGAGATCCCAATCATCAGTATCTAAAAATGCACCTTCCTGCCTTGGTCCTTGCCACGTTGAGTCGGGAATGTGAATATTTAATCCCTGTAAATGCTGGGCAGTGCTGTTCATTGTTTGCCCAAGCGTTTCCTCATCTGCTCCCCTGATCAAAATACTGTCATTATTTTGTCCCCTGAGCAGGATTTTGTCATTGTTTTGTCAGTTTGTAGTTTCAGGTGTGAGAAGGACTGATCCTGCCGGGCTAACATGACATGGAGCACCCAAGGGACTTGGGACGAGGGCCTGGAGAGACAGAACCAAGGGAATGGCAGAGGGCAGGGCTGGATGGGATTTTGGGAAGGATTCCACCCTGTGAGGGTGGGCACGCCTGGCACCTGCATCCCACAGAAGCTTCTCCATCCCCTGAAGTGTTCAGGGCCACGTTTGATGGGGCTTTGAGCAACTTGGTCCAAGCCTGAGAACAAAATGAGCTTTAGGGTCCTTGTCCTTCCCAGCCCAAACCTTTCTGGCATTCGAGGATTTCTCCGGCACCGAGCCAAAGCACGCGGGGCTCCAGCCAGGGCTTGGCAAAATTTCATCAAACTTAACAACAACCATTCCACAGACTCTTTTCAGGTTTTTTTTCCTTAATATTAACAACTTGAAGCCATGAGCCAGAGGAGAAACCTTTCCCCTGTTCTGCTGCATGGAAAACCAGCATGGAGAAAGAGCAGGCAGCTGCAGGAGCAGAGATCTGGGAAACTGAGCTTAAGCCCAGATATTTCACTTGGCTACGAACTAAACCCAGATTTAAAAAAAAAAAGAAACAAAACCAAAAAAAAAAAAACAAAAAAAAAAACAAAACCAAAAACAAAACAAAAAAACACCCAAACCCAAACCAAAACACAAAAACCCTCCAAAAACAGGAAAGAAAAGAAAAAAAACCCAACCCCCCAGCATACATGGCAACATTCATCTAAAGCAATTTTTTAAATTGCTATTAAATTTTAAAATCTAAAGCTGAAATAAAATTATTATAAAAAGCTGCTCATTTCTTGTGATTACTATTTAATATTTTCGAGAGGAAAAAGGATTTTTATTTTCTAATCCCCTTTATTTTTGTTTTATAATTTTTAATTGTTTTATTTTAGAAAAGAAAAGATCTTCGGATATATGACTCGACCTTTATGTAATCTTTTTTCCCATTTCGTCTCTGTAAATTCCCATTGTCATTCCCACGGTTTCAGCGAGGTTTTCCCTTTCTCCCTCGGCGTCAGGGACACGCAGCCCCGCGTGTATAAATGATGGATGGACAGAGCGGGGGTTCAAAGGGATTTTTGGGGACAGAGAAAAGGACGGAGCCCCCCCCGGGGTGAGCGATGACGTCACGGCTCCCTTGACCACCATCCGCATCCCCCTTCGCGGTGACGTCACCGGTCCTCCCCCGCGCCTGCGCAGTGCGGGCGCAGCACCCCCTGGCGCGGAGCGGAGGATGCGGGGCTGCAGGTGGGTGCGGGGCCGGGGGGTGCAGGGGGGCTGTGGGGACTTCAGGGGGGCTGCAGGTGGGTGCGGGGATGGGGGGGTGCAGGGGGGCTGGGGGGGCTGTGGGGACTTCAGGGGGGCTGCAGGTGGGTGCGGGGATGGGGGGGTGCAGGGGGGCTTCAGATGGGTGCGGGAATGGGGGGGCGGCGAGGGATGCGGGGCTGCCGGTGGGTGCGGGGCTGGGGGGGGCGATGGAGGGTACGGGGTTCGGGGGGAGCAGGGGCGACGCTGTCCTTACAGGGGGGGCGATGCTGTCCTTACGGGGGGGGCGATGCTCTCCTATCATGGGGGGCGATGTTGTCCTTACAGGGGGGGCGATGCTGTCCTTATGGGGGGGCGATGCTGTCTTTGCATGGGGGGCGATGCTGTCCTTATGGGGGAGGCGATGCTCTCCTGGCATGGGGGGCGATGCTGTCCTTATGGGGGGCGATGCTGTCCTTATGGGGGGCGATGCTCTCCTGGCATGGGGGGCGATGCTGTCCTTATGGGGGGGCGATGCTCTCCTGGCATGGGGGGCGATGCTGTCCTTGCGGGGGTCGCACGGGTGTTGCGGGGCTGTTGCGGGGGTGTCGCGTTGGAGCGCACCGCGGGCTGACGCTGCGGGCAGGGCCGGGGAGCGGGGCCGGGGCCGTGCGGGGCCGTGCGGGAGCGGGCTGCGCTCGCACGCTGCGGGGGCGGCCTGGGGGGTCCTGGGGACGCGGGGGGGGCGCCTGAGGGGCGGCGCAGGGAGGGGCGGCGAGTGCGGCGAGGGCGGGTCCGTGTGCGAGTGTTTGTGTGCGTGTGCGCGCAGCGCTCGGCGAGCGTGCGAGGGGCGTGCGTGTGTGCGAGGGATGTCTGTGCAAGGGGTGTGCGTGTGTGCGAGGGGTGTGCGTGTGTGCGAGGGATGTGCGTGTGTGCGAGGGATGTGCGTGAGTGCGAGGGGTGTGCGTGTGTGCGAGGGGTGTCTGTGCAAGGGATGTGCGTGTGTGCGAGGGGTGTGCGTGAGTGCGAGGGGTGTGCTTGAGTGCGAGGGATGTGCGTGTCCAGATGTGTGTGCGAGCGATGTGCGTGCGTGTAAAGGCTGAGCGTGTGTGCGAGAGCTGAGCGTGTGTGCAAGGGGTGTGTGTGTGAGGGATGTGCGTGTGCAGATATGTGTGCAAGGCATGTGCGTGTGTGTGCAGCGCTCAGCGTGTGTGCAAGGGATGTGCGTGTGTTCAAGGGATGTACATGTGCAAAGGATGTGCGTGCGTGTTAAGGGCTGAGCGTGTGCGAGGGATGTCTGTGCAAGGCATGTGCGTGTGTGCGAGGGATGTGCGTGTCCAGATGTGTGTGCAAGGGATGTGTGTGCAGGTGCAGATGTGTGTGTAGGGCTGTGTGTCTGTGCAGATGTGTATGCATGCAGATGTGTGTCTGTGCAGAAGCGCGCGTGTGTGTGTAGATGTGTGTGCAGATGTGTGTGTGTGTCCAGATGTGCATGCAGGGCCGTGTGTATGTGGAGATGTGTGTGCATGTGCAGATGTGTGTGGAGATGTGTGTGCCTGCAGATGTGTGCATGTGAAGGTGTGCATGTGCAGCTGCAGGGGCACACATGCAGGCATGTGGATGTGCAGGTGTGTGTGCAGGTGTGTGTGCAGGTGTGTGTGCAGGTGTGTGTGCATGCAGGTGTGTGTGGGGCCTGGAGCTGCTGCTGTGGGCTCCGTGGTGCATGTGTGGGAATGCACAAGTGCACAGTGGTGCACAGTGTGTGTGAGGGGATGCAGGCATGCACTGGGGTGCGCAGTGTGTGTGTGCACAGCATTGCACGTGGGGATATATGAGTGCATGGTGTGCACACACAGACACTGTTGGGGGGGTGCGCTTGCAGAGGTGTGCGTGCTTGCACGTGTGGGGATGTGTGAGTGCAAAGGCTTCCATGTGCATGCACTGGGGCACGTGGGGGTGAATGTGTGTGCAGCCCAGCACATGTGCACCACTGCAGCACACACGCAGCTGTCTGCAGACACTGCTCTGCTGCGTGTGTGCTTTGCATGTCTCTGTGCGTGGCATGCGTGTTCACAGGGAGCACAGGGCCCTGTTGTGTGTCTGTGTGTCTGTGTGTGCTGTAGGGGTGTGCAGGGCTGGGCTCCCCTGCAGGTGCACACGTGCAGGGTGTGCATGCACAGGGCGTTGCTGCAGGGCTCGGGGCACCAGTGGGGCACACGTGCATGGGGTGTGTGACTGGAATCCCTTTCTGGGCAGCTTTTCCCCACAGCTGTGCTGTTTGTGCTGCCTCCCCAGGGAGCCTGGCCAGGCTGGGCAGTGAGCCGGGGTGCTGCCACCTGTGCTGGGCTGCTCCTGGCTTACTACTGAGTTACTCATTGCTTCCTCTGAGGCCACTGCTAGGATATTCTCAGTAATCTCCTAAGGGAGTAGTGAAACATTACCAAGACACAGCTGAGATGCTCTCAGGTGCTGCTGGGATGCCGTGAGTTTAGTAGGATGTGCACAGGCTGCTCTGCAGACAGCAGTGAGGCGCTTGCAGAGTGGCACTAAGCTACTCTCAGGATACTCTGTGGATGCTACTGGGATGCTGTAAAAGCTCCACTAAGGTACTATCAGGCTGCTACTAAGATACATCCAGAGCCAATGCTGAGGTACTCACATGAAGTATGAGTAGCTCACACTGGAGCAGCTCACACACGGTTCCTCCCAAGATACGTTCAGGTTGCTTTCAGTGTGGTTACAGGGCAGTAGGAAAATGCCTGGATAACACCACAGTGGCACCTACACACTGAGATAACAGCTGGATCCCATTACACTACTACTAGGATCCTATCAGCACGCTCCTTATCTACTACTGTGATACTATCAGGGCACCAGAGTGCTCTTGGGATGCTCCTGACAGAATCAGGATATTTCTGCCTGTGCTAGTACAACATCAGGACAATGCTGAGCTACTCAATGCTGAGCTACTACTAGGATACTCTCAGTGTAGCACAAAGGCACTACCAGGATGTTGCTAAGATGTGATCAGGATAACACTCCAAAATATCCCTTGGCTAATTGCAAATGTATTGCTAATGCTAATGAGTATTACTAATGAGGCACTACTAAGATACTACAGGGTCATTGCTAGGATACAACATTACCAGGATATTATCACAGAGCTCCCGAGGTGCTCTCAGGACAGGGGTCAGTTTGCAGTAGGATGCTCTCAGGACAGGTCAGTAGGATGTTCCAGGACAGGGTCAGTTTACTGTGGGACACTCTCAGGACAGGGGTCAGTTTGCAGTGGGATATTCTCAGGACAGGGGTCAGTTTGGAGTGGGATGCTCTCAGGACAGGTCAGTAGGATGTTCCAGGACAGGGTCAGTTTGCTGTGGGATATTCTCAGGACAGGGGTCAGTTTGCAGTAGGATGCTCTCGGGATGGGTCAGGTTGCAGTAGGACACTCTGAGGACAGGGTCAGTTTGCAGTGGGACACTCTCAGGACAGGGCTCAGTTTGGAGTAGGATGCTCCAGGACAGGGTCAGTTTGCAGTGGGATGCTCTCAGGATGGGTCAGTTTGCAGTAGGATGCTCCAGGACAGTTTGGAGTAGGATGCTCCAGGACAGGGGTCAGTTTGCAGTAGGATATTCTCAGGACAGTTTGCAGTGGCATGCTCTCAGGACAGGGCTCAGTTTGGAGTAGGATGCTCCAGGACAGGGGTCAGTTTGTGGTAGGAATTCTCAGGACAGGGGTCAGTAGGACACTCTCAGGACAAGGTCAATTTGCAGTGGGATGCTCTCAGGACAGGTCAGTAGGATGTTCCAGGACTGGGTCAGTTTGCAGTAGGATATTCTCAGGACAGTTTGCAGTGGGATGCTCTCAGGACAGGGGTCAGTTTGGAGTGCGATATTCTCAAGACAGGGGTCAGGTTGCAGTAGGATGCTCTCAGGACAGGGTCAGTGTGTAGTAGGACACTCTCAGGACAGGGGTCAGTTTGCAGTGGGATATTCTCAGGACAGTTTGCAGTAGGATGCTCTCAGGATGGGTCAGTTTGCAGTGGGATGCTCCAGGACAGGGTCAGTTTGCAGTAGGACACTCTCAGGACAGGGCTCAGTTTGGAGTAGGATGCTCCAGGACAGGGGTCAGTTTGCAGTGGGATATTCTCAGGACAGGGGTCAGCAGGATGCTCTCAGGATGGGTCAGTTCGGAGTAGGACACTCTCAGGATGGGTCAGTTTGGAGTAGGATATTCTCAGGACAGTTTGCAGTAGGATGCTCTCAGGATGGGTCAGTTTGCAGTGGGATATTCTCAGGACAGTTTGCAGTAGGATACTCTCAGGAGTAAAGTGCACTTATCTGTAGGATACTTCCCAGATGCTACACAAGGGCACTAGCAGAGGTCATGGTAAGAGAATTCTGGGATGCCGTCAGGGCAACACTCCCATTTTTGGGGTGCTGGCAGCACATTGCTGGTACTTTCAGGCCGCTTGCTTAGCAGTGATATAATGTCAGATTAAAACCTTTTCTGCTTCAGAGA
The DNA here is from genome assembly GCF_028018845.1 of Melospiza georgiana. Taxonomy (NCBI): domain Eukaryota; kingdom Metazoa; phylum Chordata; class Aves; order Passeriformes; family Passerellidae; genus Melospiza; species Melospiza georgiana. The sequence goes on along the minus strand of NC_080456.1, from coordinate 1,395,126 downwards.
TGGGGGAACAGAGGTGGCTAAAGCTGATAGGCCAAGAAAAGCTTATAGTGTATTGTGATTAGGAAATTATTGTAATTAATTGGCTTCTGATTGTGATGGTGTGAATTATAACATCTGTATTGTCTCACCCTGCTCAGGAGACTGAAAATGGAATAAAAGTTTTAAAACCCCTCTCAGTTACCCCATCTCTGGGTCAGAAAAGGACATAATTTGACAATATAGTGTAAGGATACAACTAAGATACTCCCACTCCAGGCAAATGGATAGTGGCATCACATTTTTTACAAACCGTCAGGGTAGCACTGAGCTGCTTGGACCACTATGAACACTTTGTTGCAACTATGAAATTACCGCCAGAGCAGTGCCACAATATCAGAATATTTCTTCTGAAGGTAGCACATCCTGTTGGGACACTACCAGGATACTACAGAGATACTGCTGGTTGTGTAACAGCCCTGGCAGCAGGGTTTGGGTGAGCACGGCAACAGTGATGAGAACGGGGAGCTGGGTGTTGTAACCTGTTAGTAGCCTGGTGAGGGAACAGGGAACAGGGAGCTGGGCATTGTAAGCTGTTAGTAGCCTGGTGCCTGATGGGTTGCTGGGTGTTGTAAGCTGTTAGTAGCCTGGTGAGGGAACAGGGAACAGGAAACTGGGCATTGTAAGCTGTTAGTAGCCTGGTGCCTGATGGGTTGCTGGGTGTTGTAAGCTGTTAGTAACCTGGTGCCTGACGGATTGCTGACTGTTGTAAGCTGTTAGTAGCCCAGTGCCTGACAGGCAGCTGGCTGTTGTAAGCTGCTAGTAGCCCGGTGCCTGATTGGTTGCTGGGTGTTGTAAGCTGTTAGTAGCCTAGTTCCTGACGGGCAGCTGGGTGTTGTAAGCTGTTAGTAGCCTGGTGCCTGACGGATTGCTGACTGTTGTAAGCTGTTAGTAGCCCAGTGCCTGACAGACGGCTAGCTGTTGTAACCTGCTAGTAGCCTGGTTCCTGACGGATTGCTGGCTGTTGTAAGCTGTTAGTAGCCCGGTGCCTGACAGGCAGCTGGCTGTTGTAAGCTGTTAGTAGCCCGGTTCCTGACGGGCAGCTGGCTGTTGTAACCTGCTAGTAGCCCGGTGCCTGACGGTGCCCTGTCCCTGCAGCTAAGGCAGCAGCAGCAGCAGCAGCAGCAGCAGAGCCGTGTGAGGATGGAGGCGCCGCTGGTCAGCCTGGAGGAGGAGTTCGAGGAGGGGCCCGCGGATGATGGGGGGTCCCCGCCGCGCCCCGCGGACCCCGCGCTGGCCGAGCTGGAGAGCTTCTCTGCCGAGATGATGAGCTTCAAGTCCATGGAGGACCTGGTGCAGGAGTTTGACGAGAAGCTCACCGTGTGCTTCCGCAACTACGACGCCGCCACCGAGGGCCTGGCGCCCGTGCGGGGCCGGCTGCAGGCGCAGGAGGAGGAGGAGCGCCTGCAGGACGAGGAGTGAGTAAAGCCCCCCCTGCTCCCGGGGCCTCTTCCCACCCCAAACCCCCCCACAGGGCAGGCGGCCTCCCAGCACCGCAGCACGGCCGTGCTCCGCGCCATACTCCGTGTAGTATCCCATGAGTAAGGGTCTGCGTGCCACCTTGCGAGGTGCAGCTCACATCAGCTTGGCCCCTTGCGTCACAGCACAGTGCAGCAGCGTGGAATAGCTGTGTAGTATCTTTTGAGTAGCTGCATAGTATCTTTTGAGTGTCCCTGTAGTATCTTTTGAGTAGCTGTGTAGCATCCTGTAAGTAGGCCACCCTCGAGCCTGCACGCATCCTGTGAGGGTCATTAAACACTCCCCTTTCCCAGAGCGTGCACACAGCATGACTGTGTAGCACTTCAGAGTCGTGGTGTAGTATCTTATGAGTAACATCACTCCACTGCCTGTTAGACCTCCTTGTGCTCTTCTATGAGCCTGTCACATGCAAATCAGCACCTGCACTGTGCTGTGATCATACAGCACCTTGGAGTAGCTGTGTAGGATCCTTGGAGTAGCCGTGTGAGGTCCCTGGAGTAGCAGCCTATGAGGAGGAAGAGCAGCGTGTCCCATGCCACGTTGCAAGGAGCCAAAGCTCTGTCTGTGCAGGGGTTGAGCATAAACCTTGAGTAAGGAGTGAGTAGACCCCTCTGTACCATGCTAGGGGATGCCAAAATTCCCTAGGGTGAAATTCCCCCCCAGGCTCCCCAATTATTATTGTGCCTTTGTGTTAAATCCTACAGTTTCATTAAAAACCTTGTTTTGTTCCAAAATGCCATTTTTTTCCTGCAAATCCTTGGCATTTTTCCTCCTGATGATTCACGCTCTCACATTTCTAGTGGATTTTTTATCCATTTAATCTGTATTATTCCAAAATCACTAACCCTCATTCTCACCAAACAAAGGGGCTACATTCAACCCCAAAAGCCCCAAATCTGTTGGTTTGTGTTTGGATTTTTTCCCCCAAACCCGCTGAGGTTGCAGTGATTTTTGCAATTGGACAAATTCGTGATTTTTGAGGGCAAAATGCAGCTTGGCTGCACGCCAGGGCTGCCGCGCTGTCGCCGCTTTGTGCCACTTATTGTGTCTTTTTTGGGTCACTTTGGGCAAAACAGGGCTTTTTTTTTTTAGTCTTCTTTGAATGAGCCCTGTGTGCAGGCTGGGGGAGGGGCCATGGCCACACAGGCAATGCATTTCCAGAGTTTTTAACCATTTCTTGCCATAATTAACTCAGAAATCACTGCTGCTCTTGGCCTGCCCCTGTGGGGTGCTGGTCCTTTAAGAGCAGAGGAAAAAAACAAATCAAATTTGGGGGAATAAAATCAAATTTGGGGGGATAATTACTAATTGACAGTGCTTTGTTTAAAAAGTAAGCATTTAAGATTTGACATCTGCATTTTTTGTGTGTTCCTTTGTGAAATCTGTAATTCCAAGGGGAATTCAGCCCTGGTGAAAAGGGAAATAGAATAAATCCCAAAAAGGAGCAGTTTTGGGGCTGGAAAAGGGACAAATGGTTTTGGGGCGATTTTCAGGCACCAATTGGACAGAACCCATCATTTCTGGGGGGAAAATGGGGGATTTGCCTGAGATTGGGAGAAAATTTCTAATTTCTTTCTGTGCCTTTCCCCCATTTTTGACCTTTTCTCCCATTTTTGGCCTTTTTCTCAATGTTGCCACTTTTCAGCTATTTTTTCCCATTTTTTGTCTTTCTCCTCCATTTCTTCCCTTTCTCTGCTTTCCTTGCCCTTTTCTCCATTTTCCCCTTCATTCTCCCTTTTTTCTTACATTTTCTCCTTTTCTCCATTTCCCTTTTCTCCTGATTTTTCCTTTTTCCTCTTTTGGCTTTTTTCCTATTCCCTATTATCTCCTCTTTCCCTTTCTTCCCTTTTGTTCCTCTTTCTCCATTACCCACCATTTTTCTTCTTTTCCCTCTTTCTCATTTTTTCATCCATTTCTTCCCTTTTACCCAAATTTTCCTTCCCCCACTTCTTCCCCTTTCCCCTTTTCCATCTTCTTCTTTACCCTTTTTTTTTTTTTTTTTTTTTTTCTCATTTCCCCTTTTCCCCTTTTCCTTTTTTTCCCCTCTTTCCCCTCTTTTCCTTCTCTAATTTCTCCTCTTTTGGTCACTATTTCAGAAAAGCATTTTAGGGTATTTCTAGGTGTTGAAAAGTGACATTTTGGGATATTTCTGGGGTATTTCAGTGAGGGGAGTGGGTGGTTGGAACATGACATTTTGGGGGTATTTCAGTGTGGCATTTTGGTGATGTTTCAGAAGAGCATTTGGGGACAGTTTGGAATATTCCAGGGCAGAATTTTGGGGTGTTTTGTGCCACTTCAGCGTGGTGATGTTTTTGAGTGGCATTTGGGGACATTTAGAGACATTTTGGGACATTTCTGTGGCCTTTGGGAGTGTTTTGATTGCAACATTTCAAAATGACATTTAGGGGGCATCTCAGGTGCTGGGGAAGCATTTTTTGGTACTTTGGGGTATTTCAGGGCAGGATTTAGTTTTGAGAAGCTTTGGGATCTTCTAGGACAGAAGATTTTTCTAGGATATCATTTGGGTGGTTTGGGATGTTTCAGGCATGTCAGTGGTGTTTGGGGATTTTTGGAGGTAGTTTTGGGACATTTCTGGGCTGCATTTTGGGATGATTTGGGACTGCATTTCAGGATATTTCTGGGCTGCATTTCAGGATGTTTCTGAGGTGCATTTTGGGGTGTTTCTGGGCTGCATTTTGGGATGGCTTTGGGCTGCATTTTGAGTTGTTTCTGGGCTGTATTTTTGGGGTGTTTCTGGGTGCATTTTGGGTTGTTTCTGGGCTGTATTTTGGGATATTTCTGGGCTGCATTTTGGGATGTTTCTGGGTGCATTTTGGGATATTTCTGGGCTGTATTTCGGGATGTTTCTGGGCTGTATTTGGGATATTTCTGGGCTGCATTTTGGGATATTTCTGGGCTGTATTTTGGGATGTTTCTGGGTGCATTTTGGGATATTTCTGGGCAGCATTTGGGATATTTCTGGGCTGTATTTTGGGATGTTTCTGGGCTGCATTTGGGATGTTTCTGGGCTGCATTTGGGATATTTCTGGGCTGCATTTTGGGATATTTATCGGCTGCATTTCAGGAAGTTTCTGGGCTGCATTTCAGGGTGTTTTGCAGCATTTTGGTGTGCCATTTTTGGGCTGTGTCTCTGAGATGCAGCATTTTGGGATCAGCACTGACCACCCGCCTCCCTGCAGGGTCTGGGATGCTCTGACTGATGGCTTTGCCCCCCGGGGCTCCCCCCGGCCCTGGCAGCTCCCTGGGACCGAGGCCCTCGATGGCACCGACCCCCAGGTAGGGCTGTGACATCCCCACAGGGTCCCCTGGCTGTGATTGACAGCTGTCAGTCAGCCCCAAGGCTCAGTGACCATCATGCACTGCAAACCACCCACAAAGGGTTGGTTTAGCCCCTGGTCTGTGCCAGTTTGCCCCCATGCCATGGGTGGGGTGGGTGGTTTTGGGGGTAGAAAATGGGTTTTCATTTGTAGTGAGTTTGTGCTGTCAGTAGCTGCTTTTGGGGTTGTGAAAATGTCCCAATATCCGTGGAATTGAACCCATTTGGATGTGTTGCTGAAGGGGGAAGAGAAGATAATTTCCTTGGGTTATTTTCTGCTAAAAGGGTGGAAAAAGATGGTGAAGGTGGGGAAAAAGAAGATGCCTCCTCACCCAACATCTCCATCCATCCATCCATCCATCCATCCATCCATCCATCCATCCATCATCCATCCATCCATCCATCCATCCATCCATCCATCCATCATCCATCCATCCATCATCCATCCATCCATCCATCCATCCATCCATCCATCCATCCATCCAACATCCATCCATCCATCCATCCATCCATCATCCATCCATCATCCATCCATCCATCCATCCATCCATCCATCCATCCATCCATCCCCCATCCATCCATCCATCCATCCATCCATCCGTCCATCCATCCATCCATCATCCATCCATCCATCATCCATCCATCCATCCATCCATCCATCCATCCATCATCCATCCATCATCCATCCATCCATCCATCCATCCATCCATCCATCCATCCATCCATCCCCCATCCATCCATCCATCATCCATCCATCCATCCATCCATCCATCCATCCATCCATCATCCATCCATCCATCCATCCATCCATCCATCCACCATCCATCCATCCATCCATCCATCCATCCATCCATCCATCCATCATCCATCCATCCATCCATCCATCCATCCATCCATCCATCCATCCATCCATCCATCCATCCAGTCTCTGGTGGTGTTCCCCTCTGCCGCGTCCCCACCTGGTGTCCCCACCCTGTGTCTCCATCAGACCTCTCCCATTCAGCCCCACCAGCCCCCATCTCCAGCATCCCCTGTGTCTCCACCGAGCGTGACCAACCCCACTCTCCATCCAGCACACCTGGACTTCTCCCTGACTTCTCCCTACTCCATGGCTCCATCCTACAATCTCCATCCAGGACCTATCCAACATCTCCAACCATCTCCTGCAACACCTCCCCCTGCAGAGCTGTCCATTGTCCCTGCCCAAAGCCCCGTCCAACATCCCCGTCCAGCATCTCCATGCAGTGCCCTCAATCCAACGTATCCCATTCGATGTCCCCGTGTCCCCCTGTGCCAGGGCTGTGGCTCTGTCCCTGCTGGGGCCATGCCCACACCAGGCTGGGCCTGTGGTGTCTCCTGCAGCTCGGTGGGAAGGAGGAGGAGGAGGAAGAGGAAGAGGAGCTGACTGAGAGGAGTGAGCAGGACTCTGGGATCAATGAGGAGCCGCTGCTGACAGCTGAGCAGGTACCCAGGGGCACCAAAAGCCAGGCTTGGCCACCTCAGCCCATGAGCTGAAAGCACAGGAAAAAGGCAAATCCCAACGTTTTGGGGTGGGGCACGCAGGACCTGGAACGTGGATGTGGGCAGAAGTGTGGGCTGTGGGGGTGGTGAGGGATTTGGGTGCACGTGGGGAGGTGGGCTGTGGGTGCTGCTGTACAAAATGGGGGCGTGGGGGGAAGGATGGAAGTGTGGGGTGCAGAGGTGGGAGGCAGCTGCGGGTGCTGGTGTGGGGTGTAGGATGCAGATGTGGGGTGCAGGATGCGGGGTACAGATGCAGGGTGAAGGTGTGGGGTGCAGGATACAGGTGCCAGATGTGGTGAGGGGGAGGTGAAGGCAGCAGCAGGGTGTGGATGCAGGATAGAGAATGCAGGTGCAATTGCAGGACGCAGGATGCAGGAGGAGGAGGTGGGTGCAGAGAGCGGATGCAGCCAGGTGCAGAATGCAGATTTAGGTGTGGGTGCAGGTCCCCGGTGCCCATGGAATGTGGGATTTGGATGTGGGTGGGAGTGTGGGATGCAGGACCCAGGGTAGAGATGGATGTAAATGCAGGTGCTGATGCAGGAGGAGGGGAGCAGAATGCTGATGCAGGATGGAGGGGAGGATGCAGAATGCTGATAAGGATGGAGGATGGAGGGAGCAGGATGCAGATGGAGGACGGAGATAGAGGATGCAGGTGCAGGATGAAGGGAGCAGTTGCAAGTGTGGGTGCAGGATGTGAGGAGTGCAAGGTGCAGGAGAGTTGCAGGTGTGGGGTGCAAGGTGCAGGAAGGACGCAGGTGTGGGGTGCAGGGTGCAGGACAGTTGCAGGTGTGGGGTGCAGGGTGCAGGACAGTTGCAGGTGTGGGGTGCAAGGTGCAGGACAGTTGCAGGTGTGGGGTGCAAGGTGCAGCAGAGTTGCAGGTGTGGGTGCAGGATGTGAGGGATGCAAGGTGCAGGACAGTTGCAGGTGTGGGGTGCAGGGTGCAGGAGAGTTGCAGGTGTGGGGTGCAAGGTGCAGGAGAGTTGCAGGTGTGGGGTGCAGGGTGCAGGAAGGACGCAGGTGTGGGATGCAGGGTGCAGGAAGGATGCAGGTGTGGGGTGCAGGGTGCAGGAGAGTTGCAGGTGTGGGGTGCAGGGTGCAGGAGAGTTGCAGGTGTGGGGTGCAGGGTGCAGGAAGGATGCAGGTGTGGGGTGCAGGGTGCAGGACAGTTGCAGGTGCACATGGAGGTCCCTGACGCCCCACAGGTCATCGAGGAGCTGGAGGAGCTCATGCAGAGTTCACCCGACCCCGAGGCTGACCCCGAGGGTGAAGAGGAAGAGGAGGAGGAGGATGAGGAGGAGGAGGAGGAAGAAACCAAGGCTGATGCTGAAGGCAAAGGTGGTGGTGGGGGCACGGAGCCCATCGTGCTGCGGGAGCTGCATGCTTTCTCCCCTGCCCTCAACAACAACTGCTCCCACGAAGGTACGGCCAGCAAAGCCCGGGCCAGTCACTTTTTGGGGACAATCCCAACCAAATTGGACAACTGAGTCTCTCCAGGCCTCAGTGCTGGCTTGCTCTGGGATTTGGCCAGAAGGGCTCTTGGCAAAAACTGTGAAGAACACAGGGATGTGGCTTCTGGTGTGGAAAGGCACGTGGGGGTCACCAGGAGCCTTTGTGTTCTGCATGGGGGTTCCATGCACGTGAGATTTGTCACTGCTGGCGTGGGCTGTGCCACCCACAGGCCCAGGCACTTCACTCATTGCTCTGCTCTTTATCTCACTGTGCAGGTTACCAATCACACCATGTCACTGATTGCACTGTGCATGTCACTCATTGCACCATGCATGTCCATGATCACACCGTACATGTCACCAGCTGCACGATGCATGTCAGTGATTGCACCATACATGTCACTAATTGCACCACACATGTCACTAATTGCACCACACATGTCACTAATCACAGCCTGCCTGTCACTAATTGCACTGTGAGTATCACTGAGTGCACCTTGCATGTCACTAATGGTGCCAGAAGTCCCTTAATTGCTCTGGGCACGTCATTTATGGCTCTGAGCACATCAGTAATTGCACTCTGGGTTTATCTCTTGCTGTCTCAGAAAATGCAGAGCCCATCTCGCTGAGCAGAGATGCATTTTACTGGCTGCAGTGTGTGTTTCACTGACTGCACTGGGGTGTCCCTGACTGCACCAGGCATTCCCTCCTTTCCCCATGCATGGCACTGCCTGCAGCGAGTCCAGAGGAGGCCACGGGGATGTCCCAAAGGCTGCAGCTCCTCTGCTGGGGTGACAGGCTGGGAGAAGGCTCCAGGCGGAGCTCAGAGCCTTTCCAGGGCCTGAAGGGGCTCCAGGAGAGCTGGAGAGGGACTGGGGACAAGGGATGGAGGGACAGGACACAGGGAATGGCTCCCACTGCCAGAGGGCAGGGCTGGATGGGATATTGGGAATTGGGAACTGTTCCCTGTGAGGGTGGGCAGGCCCTGGCACGGGTGCCCAGAGCAGCTGTGGCTGCCCCTGGATCCCTGGCAGTGCCCAAGGCCAGGCTGGACAGGGCTGGGAGCAGCCTGGGACAGGGGAAGGTGTCCCTGCCATGGCAGGGAGGTGGAACGAGACGGGCTGTAAGTCCCTCCAGCCCCTGTTGGGGATGTACCGGGACACGAGGGGTCTGTACCCAGGCAGGGCTGGGGTGGATGATGGGATATCGTGGGTCAGCAGCCAGTCTGTACTCGGGCAGGGCTGGGCCAGCTGTTGGGATGTCCCAGCACACCAGGCCTCTCTGCCCGGGCAGGGCTGGGTGGATGTTCAGGATGTCCCGGTCTGTACCCGGGCAGGGCTGGGCCGGCTGTTGGGATATCCCGGGTCAGTAGCCGGTCTGTACCCGGGCAGGGCTGGGGTGAATGTTCGGGATGTCCCGGCACAGCAGGGCTCTCTGCCGGGCAGGGCTGGGGTGGATGTTCGGGATGTCCCGGTCTGTGCCGGGCAGGGCTGGGGTGGATGTTCGGGATGTCCCGGTCTGTGCCGGGCAGGGCTGGGGTGGATGTTCGGGATGTCCCGGTCTGTGCCGGGCAGGGCTGGGGTGGATGTTCGGGATGTCCCGGCACAGCAGGGCTCTCTGCCGGGCAGGGCTGGGCCGGCTGTCGGCGCGGGAGCTGCTGGCGGCCGCGGGCCGGGCGGAGGCGGCGAGCCGGGCGCTCTCGGCCGAGCTGGTGGCGCAGCTGGCGCGGCGGGACGAGCTGGCCTTCGAGAAGGAGGTGAAGACGGCGTTCATCGGGGCGCTGCTGGCCGTGCAGGGCGAGCAGCGAGAGCAGCGAGAGGCCGCCCGGCGCCGCCGCAGGGACAAGGGGCTGAGCCTGCAAGGGGCGCGCTCCGAGCGCGGCGGCAGCATGCCCCGAAAGGTGGGCACCGGGGGGCACCGACAGGACAGGGGTGACCCGGGGCCAGGGGGGAGTGGGGGGATGTGGGGACAGGGTGGGGCAAGGGGATATGGGATAATGGGATAATGGGATGGGTAATGGGATGGGATGGGATGGGATGGGATGGGATGGGATGGGATGGGATGGGATGGGATAATGGGATGGGATAATGGGATGGGATGGGATAATGGGATGGGAATATTGACAGGGTGGGGCAGGGTGACATGGGGGCAAGGCGATGGATAGGATGAGATGGGATGGGATAATGGGATGAAATGGGATGGAAGGAGATGGGATGGGATGGGAATAGTGACAGGGTGGGGCAGAGGGACATGGGGATGAAGGGATGAGATGGGATGGGATAATGGGATAATGGGATGGGAATAGTGACAGGGTGGGGCAGAAGGACATGGGGGTGAGGCAATCGATGGGATGGGATGGGATGGGATAGGATAATGGGATGGGATGAGATAATGGCATGGGATGGGATAATGGCATGGGATGGGAATAGTGACAGGGTGGGGCAGAGGGACATGGGGATGAAGGGATGGGATGGGATGGGATAATGGGATGGGATAATGGGATGGGATAATGGGATGGGAATAGTGACAGGGTGGGGCAGAAGGACATGGAGGCAAGGCGATGAGGGATGGGACAGGATGGGATGGGATAATGGGATAATGGGATAATGGGATGGGATTATGCGATGGGAATAGCGACAGTATGGGGCAGAGGGGCATAGGAAGGACACAGGACATGGGTAATGCAGGGACAGGGACACTTGGAGCAGGGACACAAAGGGAGATGAGACGGGCATGGAGCAGGGTGCAGGGATGTGGGCAGGGTGTGGCTGTGGGAGGCAGGGGGTTGTGGGGATGCTGGTGGCAGGGGAGGTGCCAGGCTGATGTCGCTGCCCTGGGAGGTGACAGGGTGACACCTGCTTGTGTCCCCAGCGCTTCAGCATGGAGGGCATCTCCAGCATCCTGCACTCCGGCCTGCGCCAGACCTTTGGCCCTACCACCAACGAGAAGCAGGTGCCCTTTTTCCCCCCAAAATTGCCCAAATCTGTTTGTTTTCATTCCTCCTCCCTAATCTTCCCATTCCCCTGCATCCCCCAACCCTCTGCTAAAATATTTCTTCATTTTCCAACCCTGCTCCATCCCCTACACCCTGGTGAAAAAACCCCAACCCCTCTTGAAAAATTACCTGTTTTCACCCCAAAAAGTCCTCTCTGAGGAGGGATGGATTTGGGTGGAGCTTGCAGCACCCAGTTAGTTCAGCATTCCCCAAAATACCTGCAAATTAACTGCAATTGCAGGAATTTTGCAGAAATACTCTAATTTTCCACAAATTTGTCTCAAGACAATGCAAAACTAGTTTTGTGCCATCTGTGTGGGTTTTGGGGTGGCTTTTGTTTTTGCAGTACCTGAACACGGTGATTCCCTATGAGAAGAAGGGCTCACCACCCTCTGTTGAGGACCTGCAGATGCTCACCAACAGTGAGTATTCATTCAAGCTGCTGGGTTTGGTCACCATCACATGTTTTGGGGACACAAAGGCACATTTTGCTTTGCTTCAGTGGCTGCAGTTTGGGCTATCATTGCAGCACAACCAGTTGGAGGGATATTTTGCATCATTGCAGCCTGGGCAGTTTAAGGTGCATCATCGTTGCAACAAACCCACCTGGTGGGGAAAATCCCCGGGTTGCATCACTGCAGCACAGCTGGTTGGCAGCCAACACCTCCCCCAGTTTATTCTCTCTATACCAGGGTTGGTTTGGGGGTAAATCTCCCATTCTGCACTGGCACAGGTTGGCTAATGGGGATGGAATTCCTTTTTGGTCCTGTTTGTGTGGGTCACTGGTATGGCAGCTGTGGGGGCTGGTTTGGGGGGGAAAAAGGGGCATTTGGGGGGCAGCAGGGCCAGGCTCACAGCTTTGTTCTCCCCCACAGTCCTGTTTGCCATGAAGGAGGGGAATGAGAAGGTGCCCACTCTGCTCACGGATTACATCCTCAAAGGTACCTGCTCCTGCCCCCTCGTGCATCCTTCACTCAGCTCCTCTGCAGCTCTGGGCCTCCCCTACAGATCCTTCTGCACCCTCCTGCCTCCCACTGCATCCTTTGTGTGTCCCTTGGGCATCCCCATCCATCTGGGCATCTCCTGGGCCTCCTTGTGCATCTCCCACACCCCTTTTGTCCATCTCTTGTGCATCCTCCTGAGTCCCCGTGTGTCCTTCATGTTCCTGCTGTGCATTGCTGTGTGTGTGCATCCCTTTCCCGTTCCTGCTGCATCCCATGTGCAGCCTCCTGCAGCATTTCTGCACCCTCACGTGCCCAGGTGCCTCGTTCACACTCATGCAGCCTTTCTGCTCCTGAAGCCCTGTGCATGTGGGGCACACTCTGTGTGTGTCCCTGTGCCCTCCTGGCTGTCCCTGTGTGTGTCCCTGTGCCCTCCTGGCTGTCCCTGTGCACTCTCCTGTGTCCCTGTGCCCTCCTGGCTGTCCCTGTGTGTGTCCCTGTGCCCTCCTGGCTGTCCCTGTGCACTCTCCTGTGTCCCTGTGCCCTCCTGGCTGTCCCTGTGTGTGTCCCTGTGCCCTCTGCTGTGTCCCTGTGCCCTCCTGGCTGTCCCTGTGCCCTCCTGGCTGTCCCTGTGCACTCTCCTGTGTCCCTGTGCAGCCCCTGGCCACCCCTGGGCACCACTGTCCATGCACGTGCAGCCCAGTGCAGCCCTGTGTGTCACTGTGCACCCTCGTGCAGCATTGCACTGTGCATTCTTGTGCATCCCCGTGCACACTTGTGCATCCTCCTGCATCCCTGTGCATCCTCCTGGATCCCTGTGCATCCTCCTGCATTCTAATGCATCCCTGTGCATCGTCCTGGAACACAGAGCATCCTCCTGCATCCCTGTGCATCCTCATGCATTCCAATGCATCCTCCTGCATCCTTGTGCATGTTTGGATCCATCTTCCTGGATCACAGTGCATCCTCATGCATCCCAGTGCATGTTCATGCATTCCAGTGCATCCTTGTGCATCCCTGTGCATCCTTATGGATCACAATGTATCCTCCTGCATCCTTGTGCATCCCTGTGCATCCTCCTGCATTCCAGTGCATCCTCGTGCATCTTTGTGCACCCTTGTGCCTTCTCATGCATCCCTGTGCATCTCCCTGCATTCCAATGCATCCTCCTGCATCCCTGTGCATCCTCCTTTATTCCAATGCATCATCCTGCATCCTTGTGCATCCCTGTGCACCTTCCTGCATCCCAACGCACTTCCATGCATCCCCACACCCCCCTGTGCATCCCCGTGCGTCCTCCTGCATCCTTGTGAATCCCTGTGCATCCTCATGCATCCCAATGCCCCTCCATGCTTTCCCCCACCCCCCTGTGCATTCCAGTGCATCCTTGTGCTTGCTCATGCATTCCAGTGCATCCTCCTGCATCCTCCTGCATCTCTATGCATCCCTGTGCATCCTCCTGCATCCCTGTCCATCCTTGTGCATCCTCCTACATCCTCCTGCATTCCAATGCATCATCCTGCATCCCTGTGCATCCTCCTGCATCCCTGTGCATCCTCCTGCATTTCAATGCATCATCTTGCATCCCTGTGCATCCCTGTGCATCCCTGTGCATCCTCCTGCATCCCTGTGCATCCCTGTGCATCCTTGTGCATCCCTGTGCATCCTCCTGCATTCCAATGCATCATCCTGCATCCCTGTGCATCCCTGCGCATCCCTGTGCATCCTCCTGCATCCTCCTACATCCTCCTTTATTCCAATGCATCATCCTGCATCCCTGTGCATCCTTGTGCATCCCTGTGCATCCTCCTGCATCCTCCTTTATTCCAATGCATCATCCTGCATCCCTGTGCATCCTCCTGCATCCCTGGGCATCCCTGTGCATCCTTGTGCATCCCTGTGCATCCTCCTGCATTCCAATGCATCATCCTGCATCCCTGTGCATCCCTGCGCATCCCTGTGCATCCTCCTGCATCCTCCTACATCCTCCTTTATTCCAATGCATCATCCTGCATCCCTGTGCATCCTTGTGCATCCCTGTGCATCCTCCTGCATCCTCCTTTATTCCAATGCATCATCCTGCATCCCTGTGCATCCTCCTGCATCCCTGGGCATCCCTGTGCATCCTTGTGCATCCCTGTGCATCCTCCTGCATTCCAATGCATCATCCTGCATCCCTGTGCATCCCTGCGCATCCCTGTGCATCCTCCTGCATCCTCCTGCATCCTCCTTTATTCCAATGCATCATCCTGCATCCCTGTGCATCCTCCTGCATCCCTGGGCATCCTTGTGCATCCTTGTGCATCCCTGTGCATCCTCCTGCATTCCAATGCATCATCCTGCATCCCTGTGCATCCTCCTGCATCCTTGTGCATCCTCCTACATCCTCCTTTATTCCAGTGCATCCTCCTGCATCCCTGTGCATCCTTGTGCATCCTCCTTTATTCCAATGCATTATCCTGCATCCCTGTGCATCCTTGTGCATTCCAATGCATCCTCCTTCATCCTCCTGCCTCCCTGCACCCCGGGTGCCCCCGTGCAGTGCCCCAGCCCCTCTCTCTCTCTTCTCTCTCTCTCTCTCTCTCTCTGTGTCTCTCTCTGCAGTGCTCTGCCCGACCTGACGCCGCGCTGCCCCCGCACTCCCACCCCGGCGCCTCCGAAGCGGGGCCAAACCCCAGGAAAAAGGGTCACCCACCCCCCCGTGGCTGCCCCACCCTGCACTCCCCCCTTTGCACAGCTGGGAATAAAGAATTCCTGACCTTAATTAGGCAACTGGTGTCCGGTGTCTGCGTCTCCCCTTGCTCCTGGCGGCGCTTTGCCACTTTTTGATAGGAAAATTATGTTTTTAAGCAAAAAATCCCAACACAGACTTAGCCAACACTAAGCCATCTCTAAAAAACACAAATTTCTGGCTAATGAGCTGCTGGCTGCAGCTGCCACCATCAGAGGGGCAAAATTCAGATTAAATTGCATTCTTGGGGGTTTTTCCCATTTTTTTTTTCACTTTTCTGTGATCTCATTTTCTGCTAAAAATTGTGCAAATATCACCCAGAAAATCAACCCATTATTTAGGAACGGCTCATTAAGGGACAGGGGGGCTTCCATCTCTTCAATTTGGGAGAGAATTGCTCTGTTTTGGGCTTTGTCACTCATTTTGGGGAAGAGTGCCTAATTTGGGGGTTGTTGCTCGTTTTTGCAGAGTATTGTCCATTTTGGGGCAAATTCAGTTATTTTGGGAGAAGTCACTCATTTCCAGAAGGACCAGTTTGGGACAGCATCCTCTGGGGGCATGTCCCTCATTTTGGGGGAGAATTTTTGGAGAATACAACTCCTTTTGGGGTGAGCACCCATTTTGGGGGAGAATCACTTATTTCAGGGAGAAATTAGCCCCTTTTGGGTCATCACTTGATTTGGAGGAACATCCCTCATTTTTGGAGACCATCACTCATTTTGGGGTTGTCTGGAAACACTTTGGGGGAGCTTCTTGGGGAGAATCACACATTTTTGGAGAGAACAGCTCATTTTGGGGTGTGTATCATTGGTTTGGGGTATTCATCATTCATTAGTGGGCAAAATCCCATTGGAGCTTGTTTGAGGGGGGAAATTTTCATTTTTGGTTTTTGACCATCAGTTTTGGAAGTATAAATCCAATTTTCTCCACATCACTCAATTACCAATTTGGGTCCATCCACCCATTTGGGGGGGTAAATTAGTTTTATGAGGGGAGTTTTGCCCATTTTGGGGGGTTATTCCTGCATTTTGGGTCTTCTCCACTCAAAGGAAGAAGCTGCCAAGAAAATACAGGTGCGACCCCTCATCTTGTAGCACTTTATAATAAATGGCCAGGAATTAATACTAAATTACAATGAATCCTTTATGAAATTACAGATTACATTCACGCCAGATCAGTATCCAAAAATAGGCATTTCTGCCCATTGCATCACTTGTTCTTTTAATCCCAGCTCTTGTTCAGGTTCTTTTGTCAACTCTTCAAGAGCCAGGAAAAAAAGAAGGACAATATGGGCAAAAAGCCTCCAAGAAAATGATCCTTCTCCTAGAATCTCACATTTAGAGCAGGAACCTGCAGAAGACAATTCCTTTTATTTTTGCCCTGGTTTGCTTTTGCATTTCCTCCCATGCCACATTTTAAGGCGAATCCACCCTTTTGCTAGCATTTCAAATTAAAAAACCCAAAATACAGGGTTTTTTGGCAGTTGCCCTCCCCCATGGGGCTAAAGCTCCTCCATTTTTCCATGTGGAGGGACAATACCAGGGAGAAATCATCTTTTAAGCAACAATACTTCGTTTCCTTCCACCCAGGTGAGTTTTGCACATCACCATTCAATTTTGGGTGAAATCTTGAGTTTTTTTAAACCAATTTTCCCCCCACTTTTAACTAACTCTGTGCCAAAATGCCTTTGGAAAAGTTTTACTTCCGGCAGCCTTTGCCCCAGCTCTGCCTCCAATCTCGGCCCTTAAAGACGAGAATGGGGTGAGTTGGATTTTTTTCCAGATTCAGCAGAGGTTTTAGCACATAAATTAAAGGATTTGGAGGAATTTCCTCCCTTTTCCAGAAAGCTGTGTCCAGAGTCACCAAGCAGCCTCAGCATTGGGGCCAAAGCTGGGAGGTTTGGGCAATCCCACGAGTCGAGCACCAAACCCTCCTTGGATGTAGCAGAATTTGCACTCGCTGATTATTTTTCTTCCCCCTCCATGCCAGTATTTATGCCTGTGAATGACCTTTCTGGGGGAAAAAAATCCAAAAAGCATCAAGTCCTGGGGTTGGTTTGGCTTTTCTTTGCACCAGGAAATCCAAGGGATGGGCGTGGTGGCCCACCCAGCGCTGCCCACCAGCATCCGAGCGTCACGTGGGGAAAACAACTTTCCCTAAAAATGCTTTTGCTTACCAAAAAATGAAGGGAAAAACAAAAACAAAACCTGAAATAAAAGATTAATCTGGCCACAATATGTGCCTTGTAAACGTGTGTCCACTTCTGGGCGCTGCCATGGTGGTCCCTGTGCTCCTGGGGCAGCCAGGGCCTCTGCCAGCGCTGCCAGTTTGCTTTTTTCTCACTAATTTCTTCTTCTTGCCTTTATTTTTTTTTTTTGCATTTCGGGGGGAATTTTGTATCTGGTGCTGTCAGTGATTTGGGAGGGTGCAGGAGGAGCTATTCCAGTGAGTCACTGTGGTCCAAACCAAGGTCAGCACCAGGTGCTGCTGGGAGGCCACCAGGCTCTTCCTCCAGCTCTTCCTCCTCTTCCTCCTCCTCCTCCATCTCGTCCTCGTCCTCCTCATCCTCCTCCTCTTCCTCAGTGCCATCCAGGGAGTCATCGTGGGCTGCCAGCATCGCCTGCTGCATGGCCATGGTGGCAGTGGCTGATGACAGGGGCTGGAGGTTGTCCATGCTGAGCGAGCCTGGAATTAAAAGTACAGAAATAAAGACTCCCCAGCTAACACAGAAAGGACAAAAGTGCATAAACCAAGAATAACTCAAATGAAAAGCTTGGAAAGTTTCACCCATGGGGTGTCCCACCTACCCCAGTCACTCCCCAAGGTCCAATCTTTAATTTTTTTTAGCTAATGCATCGTTAAATAACAGGAAAGCTTAGTTCTGAGCAAGTAGATGCCCAGATTGGTTGGGCAGATCTTCTCTTCATCTTCTCTCAAGTCCAACCTTTCCTTCTCTTCATCTCGTCTGGCATATGTTCATTTCTGCTCTCTTCACCTTCTCTTCATCTTCTCCTTTCATTTTCCTCATCTGTTCTTTGTTCATCATCTCTCTTCATCACCATCATCTTCTCTATTCTTCTCTTCCTTTTCATCATCTATCTTCTCTTCATCTTCTCTCTTCATTGTCCTCATCTGTTATTGGTTCATTATCTCTCTTCATCATCATCACCTTCTCTATTCTTCTCTTCATTTTCATCATCTATCTTCTCTTCAACTTCTCTCTTCCAATTTTGTCTCAATCTGTCTTCTCATCTCCACCTTTCCACCTCTCCCCTCCCTCCCTCCCTTCCCCAGCTGCTCAGGAGCTGACCCAGGCCATGCCCCACAGTGGGTGATCATCATCCCGGTGGCCAACTGGAAGGACCTTCTTGCAAGAACCTCTTGTGTTTCCCCACAGCTCAATAAAGGCCTCTAGAAATTACCAATTAAGTCCATAATTAATGCATGGCCTAGAAGGGCAGGGGCCACTCTGGGGCTTGTCCTTACCATCGGGGTTTGTCCCTGCGTTGCTCCCCTGCTGCTGCAGGACGCCGGCGGCGATGGAGTTGGGCCAGAACCGCTGCGTGGGCCGGTGCTGGGATTTGATTTTCTTGGCTTTGGGGGCTGGGTCCGGGTTGCTGGCGTCCAGCATGGGCTGCAGGATGCGCCGCCGGGCGTTAATGAACCTTCCATGGGAAAGAGAGAGCACTGCAGTGAGTGAGAGCTGTTAAACCAACACCGAGTCAACACAGCGCTATGGCAACTCAGTGGGTTGCAATTTAATAATAACAAGAACAATACTTTAAGAAAGCAGCTTCATGGTTCAAAAAGCTGGGAGTTTGTTTATTTGCCTATGCCACTGTCCCAGATTGCAAGGCAAGATGAATTCCATTACCATCTGTGTGGCAGCTGTCTTTTGTCAAGTGGGCAGTTTGCCTTATCTCTCTCTTTGAGTGACCATATTCACACCTCCCTCGGGAGGGAACATCTGCTGATAACAGACTATTGAATGTCCCTGCATGGCTGATAAGAACTACAGCATCCCATTGGGAGATGTGAGCCCAGAGGGAGGAGCCGAGGATTCCTGCCTGGATATAATCTGGAGATTCTGGAACACCAGCACGGCTTCTGCACTGGATTCCCCAGAGGAACAGCAGCTGCCTCTGCCCCTGGATCTTCAGAGGCAGAGACTGCACCTTTCTCCAGGATCCCTGCTCCAGCAGAACCAGCCCTGACACTGCAGGAGGGCTGAGCCACAATTCCAATGGCACTGCTGCCAACACCCTGACCCACAGGGTGTCAGGTTGGGTTCTGACTCTGTCAGTGTTGTTCTAGTGTACTGCATTGTTTATTTTATCCTTCTATTTTCTTCCCTATTAAAGAACTGTTATTTCCTGCTCCCACATTTTTTGCCTGAGAGCCCCTTAATTTACAAGTTGTAGCAATTCACAGGGGTGGGGAGGGTTTACATTCGCTATTTCATGGGAGGCTCCTGCCTTCCTTAGCAGACTCCTGTCTTTCCAAACCAAGACAGTCACATTACAGCTCTGCATTAGTTTTTCCTGCTGAGCTGGGAGAATGCTGCACATTGGATTTGCCAGGAGAGGGCACTGAGACCTTGCAAAGGAGGGCTGACACTAAACACCACTGAGCTCATCTCCCAGAAATCCCAGAGTCACAAAATCACAGAATAGGCTGAGTTGGAAGGACTCACCAGGATCATTGAGTCCAGCTCCTGGCCCCGTGCAGGACACCCCAAGAATCAGCCTTAACCACCCAAGTTACTCCCCAAAAAAGCATTATACAGCACAAAAAAACAGGTGAAAAAGGTCCTAAAGCCAGCAAAATGACTGAGTGGGCCACCAGTATCTGCTCACCAGTTGTTGACTTGCAAGAGGGTCAGGTTGGTTTGGGCAGCAATTTGCCTCTTCTCATCCTCTGTAGGGTAGGGGTGCTGGAAAAAAAGAGAGATGGGGTAGCAAGACTGCATCCCTGCATGCAAAACGCCATCCCTGAGTGAAAAATAATGAAAGTCTGCCTTTTTTTCCCCCCCACCCTAAATTTGGTGCCTTCTTGCACTTGCTGAATGCAAGATTGAAGGGTGGCATCCAAGAGCATCAAGATTTCCTTGGGTGCAATTAGGGTTTTTCCAAGGCTTTCCATCAAATGCTTTCCTTGAAGGAAAATGTTCTTGGGGTTTTTTAAACTCCAGCAATTTTCCAGTGATGGTTGTTGGTAAACATGAAATTTGTGCTTCAAAAGAGCTTTTTGCTGCTTTATTGTCAGAGACATCAATGAAACACCCTGAAACATCTGCACTGGGAAACTGCAGCATTGAAAGCTTCAGCAACCTCCTTCCAACTGTGCTAAAATGCTCTTTTCCAGCCCCAGAAATGAAATTATTATCAAAGCCATGTTTTGGAGCCCCAAGCCAGTGACAATTACCATTACCATTTTTCAGCTGTTAGCCCCAAAATTGTGATTTCCTTGACAACACCACCCAAAGTCAATGCACACTGAAGATTCACTTCCTGCTGGGGTCTCAGGAGTTAAAAATCACCATTTTGGGGCAGAACTATCCCATTTTTGGTGTATTATTTCCAGCATTCTTTCCTCCTGCTGGTGCTCCAAAACTTCCAGTAAAATGATGAGAATTTTTGGTTAAAAACCACATCATCTCTGACACCAGATGGAGAAATCTCACAGGGAAGCCCAAATTTCTTCTGACCGCAAGGACCAGGCTGTGAGCAAAGAAGAAGAATCCAGCAGAAGAATTTTTTTCAGTTTTTCAATTCCTTTTTGGAAATCTTAAACTATGGGGTTCTCCTAGCACTTGGCAGAAAATTGCTCTGCAGTTTCTGGTCTTTAACATCCTTTTTGTGCCTGCAAATCTGCAGTTGTGCCCTCCAGAAGCACAGGAGATGCACAACACAGCAACATTCTTGTCCTCATTGTAATAAATCCAGAATTGTCCTTTTTAAAAAAAGGCTGGGAAGTTCTGCTGCTGCTGCTTCATGTCCTGGCTGATTTTTCCACAGTTGCTTCTTGGAGCTGTTACCTTCTGCATTACTGATGCCTCAGGGATCTCCCACCACTCTGTCTTCCTGGAGAGCCAGACTTTGCTACCAGTTTCAGTTTCCAAATGATTTCTTGGCTGAATTACGCAGGAAAAAAATATGGGATTTTTGGCTTTTTGCCCTTCTCCCAGCCCTGCTGATGAGAGAGAGCTCTTCATGCACAAAAATATCCAGTTTGCATCTAAGCTCCCTCCATCTTCCATCTCCAATCCCCCAGAACAGGGTGAGTTTGCAATTCTGTGTTTTGACTGGCGGCTGATGTGCTACAACCCTACCTGTGAGCAGCTCTCACATTCCAGCTTGCTAGAAAAGGATATTTTGGAGCTGTTAACTGCAAAAAAATGCTCAATTCTCCATCTTCAAAAAGTCCCAGGAGTCCCCTTCTAGATTTGTGTGCTTCTTCTTGCCTTAAAGGAATATTTTTTCCCACCTGCAGTGTCAATGGTAATTCCCAAAATACTCCCAAAATACAAATCACTTTGCACCTCCAAGCACACATTCAGACAATCCACCACCTGGATTTGAGGATTTCTGGGCTTTTTGTCCTTTTTTCCCCACGTTTCAGGGTGTTTTGGTGGCTGAGGTGCTCACCATGAGATGCTGGAAGAGCCATGAGCGCATGATGTTGGTGGCATGTTTGGGCAGGACCCCCCGCTTGTTCTTGGACTTCTTGTCCTCACCATCAAGGAGGGAGGTGAGATCCAGGTTCACCTGTCAGGGCAAAAGGAATGGGGAGAGAATTGCTTGAAAATGGTGATGGGTAACCCAAAAAATGAGCAGAACCAACCCAAAATGGGAGTGGGATGAGTGAAAAAAAACTGGCACTTATAGAGGCATCCAAAACCCATTTCCTGCTCCACTAAATCTGCATAAATGCAGATTTCCTCCCAGGATCTGTATTTTTTATCTCAATATTTTTGTCAATGCTTTGCAAAGGGTAATGGCACTGTTGGGGAGTGTAGTGATGACACCATGACCAATTTCAATGTGTGCTTTAGGAGGAAAACACTTTTACTTGAAAAAATATATTAAAATACCCCAAACCTCATAAAAAGATTATTTTTCTCCATTTAAAATTAAAAAGACCCCTGCCACTCACCAACCCCTTGCAAACCCATATTCCTCACCCAGCTGATTTCCACCACAAGGAGGGACATGCCCATTGAGCCAAAATTTGCTTTTTTTGCCCCCCAGAAATGAAAAAGAAGCATCTTGCTGCAAGAGGAGTTTTAATGAGGATTCAGGAACCAAACTGAAATCTAAGCACTTGAGTTAAAAAGGGATTTTTTTTTTCCCCAAGTCTTCATCAAAACACTTCTCCTGGATGAATTAAACATCAGGCCAGCAGGTCCCTGTGATTCCCCTGGGCTGCAGCTGAATAAATCATGCCAGTGGCACAGGAAGAGCATCCAAAGGTGCTTGTCCAGGCTCTCTCCCTGCCCCAATATTCCCTGTGCACATGTTTTTCCCACCACAGAGGGTTTTACTGCAAGATTTAAACCTGCAATGGAGAGATATTATAGAAAGAGAATTTTTAAGCATTGCACAGGCAAAAAAAAAAAAAAAAAAAAAAAAAAAACTGCCAGGGAGATGCCACCTCTTTTCAAAATGCTGTTTATTGATTGTTTGATAAGAGGCTCCTGCAATTAAAATGGGGCATTTCAGGAATAATGGGGGTGAATTTCTGCTGCTCTGCCCCCAGGAAGCAGTGTTACAGAAATTGAAGGGATTTTTATTTTCCAAATTCCTGGGGTTGGGAAGAGCTCATGGACAAGCTATGCTAATCATTCCAGCCCCGCTTCAAATCATTGTCTCACTGCAAGAATGCAGGGATCATTGCATAACTCATTGCAATGTCAGGGGGGGAAAAAAAAGGAATAAAACCAGAGCAAATGGCTGAAAAATATCCCCAAATTCAGAAAGGAAGACCTAAAAATGAGCCTTTCCCACAAGTGCCATGATGGCTGTGCTGGACAGGCAATGCCAGTGATCCCAGATCTGTAATATATCAGCAATAATAATAGATAGATAGATAGATAGATAGATAGATAGATAGATAGATAGATAGATATAGATATAGATATAGATATATAGATAATATATATAGATATCTCTATATATAAATATAGATATAGATAGATAGATATAGATATAGATATATAGATAATATATATAGATACCTCTATATATAAATAGATAGATAGATAGATAGATAGATAGATAGATAGATAGATAGATAGATTTATAGATAGATATCAGCAATAATATCAGCAATATCATCCATAATATCTATCTATCTATCTATCTATCTATCTATCTATCTATCTATCTATCTATCTATCTATCTATCTCTATATCTATCTATCTATCTATCTATCTATCTATCTATCTATCTATCTATCTATCTATCTCTATCTCTATATCTGTCTATCTATCTATCTATCTATCTATATCTATCTATCTATCTATCTATCTATCTATCTATCTATCTATCTATCTATCTCTATATCTGTCTATCTATCTATCTATCTATCTATCTATCTATCTATCTATCTATCTATCTATCTATCTATCTAATCATCCTATCCTATATATAATTATTCATATAGAGTATAGAATATGCAATATGTACAATGCACAGTATATAATAAAGCATACAGAATAAAATACCAAGTTCTATCACACATTACAAATAACAGATACTGTTACATATATATATATGTGTGTGTTTATTGTATATTGTGTATATATTGTTATTTATTGCACTAAATAATATTATGTACATTATTATTATATGCTGTAATATTTTATAACAATAACATAAGTACTGTTATAACTTCTTAGGTCATGGCTATCATTTGTTCGGCACCCCAAAGGCACCTGGCAGATGGCTTTAATCAACGTTTCTTGCTAATTAAAAATTTAAGACACTCCAAGGATTGAATTTATGGAGAAATGGGGGCGTTCTGCCTGCTGCAGTGCCAAAGTGGAGCTGGCAAGGCCTTACCTGGGCATTGGGGATCTGCAGGGCGCCAGGGGTGATGGCCTGGGCGAGCACCTGGCCCTGCGACGTCACCATCGTCACGGGCTGGTACAAGGCTCCACCTATGGCAAAAAACACGAGTGGGGGCACCCAAACCCCCAAAGTGCCCCCTGCCCACACCTCCCCTGCCCTGCCTACCTGGCACGGCGGGCGAGCTGCTGCCAGTGCCCATGGCCAGGTTGCCAGGGGGCAGAGTGGCCGCGGGCACCACGATGCCCGCAGGGGGGTTGGAGGCCGGCGGCAGCGCTGCTGGAGAGCTCTGCAGCATCTCCTGCACAAAACAAAACACCAAACACGTCCATGGCAGCACCAAAGTTTCGCTTTTTGTCCCCTCCCCCTAATTTTTTTTTTTATTTATTTTGGTGGTTCAACGGGGAAAATGGCAGGAAATTGTTTTCTGCAGTATCTCCTGCACAAAACAAAACACCAAACACATCCATTTCAGCCTGAAAGTTTCATTTTTTTGTCCCCCCCCTATATTATTTTTTTTTTTTAATTTTGGTGTTTCAACGGGAAAAATGGCAGGAAACAGGATTTTTCAGTTTGTTGCAACTGCAAAAAAAAGTTGGAAAAAAGTGTTTATGCTGTACAAACCCCCATTTAGCATCTTCACCAAACTTTTGTGCAGTTCCCTTTTCCTTTGTGCAGTTTTCTTTGTGCAGTTACTATTTTCCATTAAAAAATATGAAAGGGAAAAAAAAAATCACAAGGGACCAAAAGGAATTTATTTTTTCTTTTTCTTTCTTAACATTTCTCTTTTTTTGGTGCTTTGACTGGGACTGGATGATGCAACCTTTGCTAAAATACAGGGTGAGCAGCACAGTTTACCTTAGAGTAAAATAATAAAGTTAATAATAATATAACCCCACTGAAATAACTCCTTGAAGCTTTAAGCTAATTTCTTGCAAAAATGGACAATTTTTTGAGCCAAAAGCTGTAATTTTACTTTAAGGCCCATCTCTGGAGCAACACCAAAAGACCCCAAATGGGATGATTATTTGATTATTTATTTTAATATTTAAATGACTATTTGAGTATTTAATGTGACATTTTGGGAAGGGAGGAGTGCCACAATTGAGGCTGCGGGGGGAATATGGGGCAATTCAAGCTTCCACACAGGTAGGATTTTGCAAATAACATTGGTAATATTGATAAAATGATCATTTTAAAATAAACCAAAGATAACTATATCTCTCTAATTCACCCAACTGGAATAGAAATAAAACTGCACTCTTTTTTTTTGTCCCTTTTCTACTGACTTTCCCATTCTGCATCATTTCCCTGGTGGCCAGCTGGTTCTCAAGTGCTGAACATAATATCAACAAAGGGGATTTTTTTCACCTTTTAATTCATTTTTCCTATGTTTTCATGCATTTCTTCAGGAATCCTATCATTTGGGTTAAGGAAAGAGAACTTCCCTGGATTAGTGATGTGCAGTGACACTGGAAAAGCCAACCAAGGAAATGTGAAAAAACCTGAGGTCTGCTCCTTTTTTCCCCTTCTCCCCATCACATTATGTAACTTTTCCCCCACCAATCACCACTGCTTTGCCTGTGCCATCACTCTCAATAAATGTCAGGCTTTTGCTTTTAAAATCCCCTCATGGCACTTTCCCCTCCTGTGATGCCAATTCCAAAATGTTGGACCCAATTCCTCTGCCACAAGTTACTTCTGCTGTTTTTCTTATCCGCAAATTTTGCTGCAATTGCTGTGAATTTTTCATTTGATTCCCAGACATTCCTTACCACAGCTGAATTAATTTTAAAAATGCAAATATGAGTGTCAAATACTTGTATTTTTTTTTTTTTTAGTATTCCTTCCCCACCTCCAGTCTTCTGGGGGATGTAGTTTTCAGTTTGAGAAATGAATATCTCTCAGGATATGGAGAGTAAAAATCAGTTTCTTCTGCACACTCTTGGATTTGGCCCTGGCAAAGGATCCAGCTGATAAACACAGTGGAAATATTCATTAAAAAGCAAAAGTGGCCCAGGAGAACACCAAAAAGCAGCTGGATGTGGCCAGGTGCAACCAGAAGTTTGGAGCAGCTTGAAGACCTCTAGCTTTCCTCCCCTTCCTTGTCTTTCCATGATTTTTCCTAAAGAAGGACATCCAGAACACCATTTTTGGAAGTGTGTTGTGTAAAAGCGATTTGGAATATCAGAAAATGGGAATAAGAAACTGCTGTTTCCAGATAGGATGGTCAAAGCCATTTTCAACAGTATTTTGTGATGATAAAAATTGCCATTGTTTTTGTGAGGTAGAGGAAAACTCTCCCAAAACACCATCTCACTGGTGTCCAAAAGGGCAGAATATTGGTAATTATTAGAAAGAGCCATTAAAGGAATTAATGGTCTTTCTGCAACAGAACTGTGAAACCAAAGTGACCCAATGGAAGTGGAGGCTCCACCTTCAAATAAATATAGAGAGATATCTCCAAGAAGATTTAAAAAAAATATATTTTGCATACCAATTGCCTCAGATTGCAAATGTCAGCCAAATTCTGTTAGGCTGTTCTGTTCTGCAGTGGAAAATATTTTATATATTTTATATTTTGAGACTCAAGGAAGTTCATGGAATCACAGAATGGTTTGGGTGGGAAGGGATCTTAAAGCTCATCTTGTTCCACCTCCTGCCATGGCAGGGACACCTTCCACCATCCCAGGCTGCTCCCAGCCCTGTCCAGCCTGGCCTTGGACATTCCAGGGCTCCAGGGGCAGCCACAGCTGCTCTGGGCACCCTGTGCTGGTGCTGCACCACCCTCAAGCTGAAATGCTTTTGGCAATTTTGAAATCTGAGTGTGGAAACAAACGCATCACTAGGTGTCTCTGCAGACCCACATCTCAGCACTGATCAACAGCAAAACAAGAATTCTCCCACTTAAAAGTCACGTCAGTGAAGAAAAAGATCTGGGACATGACACAAAAAAAAACCCCTTTCTTACAATAAGGAAAATGTCCAAGTGCTAAATTGTAAGAAAGTGCTAAAATTCAGTGCTACTTGAGCTGCTGTCCTTGCCTTTGTGCTTTGTGACACAGACATTCATTTTTGGGTGGTACACCATGTGTCAAAATCTGTCTCATCCTAACTCTGAAAATCACTTGTGCTGAGGGAAGTTGGGATTAGTTGGAGGAAAAAAAAAGAAACCCATGGGTTTGCCAAGAAAGAGGTGGCCAAACTCAAAGCCATGTATGATAATTTGGACTTTGTGAATGGATGGGTGCATGACGATGAGAAAAAAATTGGCTTTAAATAAAGAGGAATGCAGGGCTGATCACAGAGCAAACTTTGGATAAATGAAGATCTATAAAGAGAAGAACAGCATTGAGTCCCACCAAATGGACTGTCCACCAGCAGCTTGGGCCAGTGGAAGGTGTCCCTGCCCTTGGCAGGGTGTTGGAACAAGATGGGCTTTAAGGTCCCTTCCAACACCATCCTCTGATTCTGTGGAGAACTAATGTGAGAAGAAGAAACGCTGTCCTGAAAATGCCCATTCAAACTCTGCCAATCTGAAACAAGAGCTGAAAAAACCAAAATTTGATTCCATTTAAATGTCCCTGGCAGTGCTGTGCTTCCCAATCTGATTGGTTTTGCAACTGTTTTTTTCTTGCAAGTAGAGAACAATGAGGACTCCTTTGACATCAAAGGAAAGTTGAAATTAAACATTGATTTAAATTGGTTTCCTCCCTCTTCCATGGAAGAAGGACCTCCCCTCTCCCATCCTGGTCAGAAACAGCTCAAAAATACTCACTAAATAAAGGGAGGGGGCTAAAAAAGGGCCCAATGAGGACTTGAGGTAGAAGAATGAAGCCAAGTGAAAAGCAACCAACAAAAATAGAAGAGGAATTGATTGCTTGGTGGACTTGCAGGACAAAGGGGCAACAACTCAATCACAAGACAAAGCAAAGCACAAAATGAAGAAGCAATGGAGGAAAGAGGGTACAAAAATCTTTGTAAGGTTATGAAAGTTCAGGGAAGACTCATCACATGGGAAAGACCCAGCCTGTCACCCAAACTTGTCACACATCAGGAATCATCTGTGGACCTGGCGACGTGAGAAGATTTCAGCAACAGCCAAAACACCTTGTCTGAGTGTTCTCTCATCTCCCCATCATCTCAGGCATTTTGCATCTCCAAAAATTCTTGCTTTTTCCATCTTAGACAGCAGAAATAGCAGCAGGCAAAGGACCATCCTTTTTGGGTACACCAGGGAATTCCAACAGATTGTCCTGAGATGACATTTTCACAGGTCCAGGCATTGTTTCCCCAGTTTTGGTTGATATCCTTGTTATTGTGTGCCCATATTTTTTTAACATGTCCTGTGGTAAAAAACTTATCCAAAACCTGAAATATTTCACTTTCATGACAAACTTGGTGTATCTGAACATCAAATGATTGATGTTCTTTCCAAATCCTAAGAAAACCTATTTGCTGGGACACCTCCTTCATTGATACTAATTACATTTCATTATTTAGATTTTTTTAAAATCCTGAATTAATGGCCTATGCACATCCCCTCAGCATGAAACCAACAGGCTGAAAATTAGAGAAATGATCCCACTTGCCATTTTTTAAACACCAATCTCATGATTTTTCAGCTCTCTGGAGCATCCTTACCCTCTAAAACTCAGCTGATGGATATGGAGCATTTCTACCTTTCTTTATCCATGCAAACTCAAGTAGACTCAAAGAGCTGAAGCACTCAAGCACTTGGCATGGTGTAGTTGGAAAATGTTTGCCTTTGTGTTGTCACTGGTCTGTCACCCTTATCCCATGACCAGATGAGATGGTGGCTCTATCGTGAACCATCTCTGTGAATATTTCAGCTCCACCTGCTGAAAATCCCTCAGGGGCTGAGCCAACATTTCCCCTCCAGTTGGGTTTTTCCTGGGTGTGTTCCCATTTATTTCACAACTGCCTCCAAATCCTCACTTGAATTCCTCAACTTTCAAGCCTGGCCCAGAAGGGAAATGGCAGCAGCTCTGGGTTTCCAGGAATCAGAAGCTCTTGGTACCTCTCCATGGGCCTGATGATTTTCCAAAGACTCGTGCTAATTTTCTGATATGATCCCCACCTCTTTGTGAGACACTAAATCCTCATTACTTTTCCTGACCGATGCATTCTAATTAGATCAACACTTAAAAAAAAAAAAAAAAAAAGGAAGGAGGGAGGGGGGGACAAAAATTCACAATAGCCACAGGACGGCTTTCCATCTCATTAACTCCCTCACTTATTATTTTCATGAAAATTACTGATAAAAAACGTGCATCTCCATTTGCTGGGACCGGGAGCTTTGTCGGCTCATATCTAACATCTCTCTCATCACCCGGGATGTGAGCTGTTGCCATGGCAATGCACAATAATAGAAACTAATAAATTACAAACGAGATGCTCGTTGAGCAATTATTGTTCTCTTTTATGCAAGTGTCTTGCTAATTTTGATCATAAGGAATGCTTCCATAAAGCAGCCAAGGGATAATAAGTCTATTTCTAGAGATTATTAGAATATAGAGTGAGGATGGGGTTTCTTAGATCAATGATTAAGTGGTTTGCTGCTTTCAGGGAACCTAAATAAGAAACTGAACTTTTCTGGGGGGCTTTTCCCTCATCATGTTGGGAGCTTCAAACTCTGCAGCACCTGGAGCTGAGCTGCTAAAAATGATTTTTTTTTTTCCTTTCCACCACCTTAAAAATGCCCCAAAAGCCTGGAGAAGGCCCCAGCACCTCCCTCCTTTTTAGGGAGAGCTCCAGGAGCTGCCTAGGTTATTTTGGGTTCACTGCAGTTATTTCTGGTGGGATTGTGCAACCCGAAATTCCATTTTTCTACCCCAAAAACCAAGAGCCTGAGAGAGGGAAATGCCGTAGGGGAACACAATCTAGCATCAAGTTTTTTGGGATGCAAGCAGCCAAGATGTATTCCCTGCACTGCAGATGCACATGAAAACCCCAACCATGGGCAGCTTCTCTGAATACTGAGTTACAGTCCCTTATTTTGCCCCAAAAGCCACCAAGGTTCAACTTCTTTTGGCTACTTCAGGTGACATTTCTGTAGTTCTCTTCCTTGTACTCTTCCACTACCCTTGAGGCACCAATTGTCTTCTTCTCCCAGCTAAAATCCAAGTTATGCCAAAGAAGAAGCAAAGGGAATGTTGATCCTGCTGGGGGAGAACTGCAAGATCTGCTGCGACACAAAAAGGAGCAGCAAAGCCAGAAGGAGTTATCTGAGACCCAAAAATCCTTTGAGCTGCCTTAAAACAAAAAGTGAGAGAGAAACAGTAGAGAAAATCCTGATGTTTCTCTCCTTCCTGCCAACAACTAGCATTTTTTCATTTAAAAATGCAACTTTCTTATTTATATTCCCACACACTTGCACAGCTCCCTTGCCCTCACATTTAATTGCTGCAGCATTAGGAGTCTCTTGCAGAGCCACAAACACTGGGGTTGCAGCTCTGCCAACACATGCAAAAAAGGACATTAAAACATTTAAAATAAAGGGAAAAAAAAGTCGCCACAACACCATTTATTGCACTCCATGAGCAAGGCACAGGATTATTTTTTAATTCTTGGCGATGGAGTGATGACTTTCCAGGAGCAGCTCTTGTAGAGCAAGTCTGAAACCTTGTTGGCAACTGCTGCTGGCCCAAGTGCAACAATGGTTATTGGAGAGGAATTTTAAGGCATTACCTGGGGGTGGAGGCTGATGGAGGAGGGGTTGGGGGAGTAGGGCCCCCCCAGGTCGTTCCTGAGTAGGTTGTCACTGTGCATCTTGGTTTTGAGGCAGGTGATGTAGCGGTTGCAGAAGTCCTTGCACAACTCATTGACCTTCTCCAGCTCCAGGAGGTGGATGCGCAGCACCTGGATGGCCTTCACCATCTGCACGAGGGCACAGAGTTAAAATCAAGATTCTCCCCCAAAATCTAATGTAGAACTGATCCCCTACAGCAAAATTAAATTCATTTCCTTTCTCAACGCACACAAGTAATGAATATTCTTGCCCAAAACCCATCCCAGAGCCCATCCCTCTGCATATCTGCATTCCTTTGCCTTGCCCATCAATCAGATGAGATCCAAGAAGAAAAAATTCACCAAATTCACCACTGCCTTCACGGGAATTGCTCCCCATGCCCCAAAAAAAGAGTACAAGCCAATCTCCTCGTTGTTGAAAAGTGTTTGGTTATTCTCTGGAGGCCACTTCTTCTAACAAGATTACGGGGCTGCAGCTCAGCCGTGAGCTGTTGCTGGTGCAAAGCCTGGGCCTCATTAAAACGTACCCCATAAACCTTAAAAAATTTACACATAAAACATTCCTCTCGCCGAGCTGAAACCTTAAGTTTTACAGCCGCTGTTTGAAATCTTGCATAATATATAAAATTTCAGCTATTCACTCCGGGGCAATAAATCCGGTTTTATGTAACAAAGCGTCTTTGCATTTCAAAGAGTGTTTTTAACTTGCAAATTTTAGTGGTCATCTTTACAAACTGCAAGTTGCCATGGTTGGGAAACATCCTGAAAAATCCAGGGCCAAACTCCAGTGGCAGAGAAAGTGAATTTTTGGTTCGTGAACAACAGGGATGATAGGTTGAGGCTGGAAAAATCTTTTATTTATCTTCCTTTTTTTGCTTTTTTTTATTTTTTTTTTTCTTCTTTTTTTTCCCTCCTCAGCAGTTGACACAGGCAAAGCACAAGGTGGAGGTGTCGTCCCCAGGATTTCCGCATCCTCCCAGGGCTCACCGGCCATGAAAGTCAATATTCAAGGGCAAAGGCAAGAAGACCTGACACATATATGTAAAAAAATAAATCTCTCAATTATCTCAGCTCATTTGCTTAGGGTCTCATTTTATGTCCCTGCTCCGCTGCGTCGTATATCTGTCCGGATAAAGAGTTACAGTCCGACGGCGTACGTGCGCGGGGTTGTAAAAAATACAGATGCTGAATTAATTGACTGTGTGGCACTCGGCAGCTGATTGAGTTGATAATGGTGAGATCTGACCTTTTTCTAATTTCTAATTATGTGCATCTTGGCAGCGAGGAATACATGACTCTTATCCTAATGATAGCTAATGCCACTGGCCTTTTTAGCCCTGCTGTGCCATCACCAGTTTCTGGCAAATGGGTGGTGTTAAAAAAAAAAAAAAAGGAAAAACAAAACCCAAAAAATAACAACAACCAAAATAAGGACAATGTAAATAGAGGAAAAGTGACAGCTCAAGAGCAGGTTCAAATGTTGAGTTTTGAGCACTGCAAGAGTTTTTAACCCAAAATTCCCTCCCAACGAGAGGAATGTGCTCCTCCAGCATCAAATCAACCATCTCCTCTGTCTTGATGCAGGTTACCCACACTGAGGTGCATGGCTCCTCCTTTTTTGGTGGAGTTCTGGGCATTGGATAGAAAATATACACCCAGCTATGTACTAGAACCAGGCAAACCCAGATAAACAGAGATATAGATACATAGAAAGATACAGCAACAGATACAGAAATATATGAATATGAATGTATCAAGTCTGTAAGGTTACACATGGGATCAGTGGGACCAACCCAACTGCACATGGCCAAATTTCACCTTGGCAGCAAGAGTTGCTTCAGAATATGCCTAAAAAACATGATTGGTGTGATGTGGGTTTCTTTTTTTTAAAAACCACACAAAGCCTGAAAATAGCCAGTGTGGATACATTTCCTGCCCTGATTATTTGCTGGTGATGTTTCATCTTGATATGTACAGAAATAGGTTTATCCTTCCCAAAATTTTAGATTCTTTTTCCTTCCTTTCCTCAATTTCTCTACTCCTGATAGATCCTTACACCCATTTTTATGCAATTTAATGCAGTGGGGGTTTGTTGGTGCACCTCAGCATTTGTTTAGTCCAAAAACTGAAATAATCCCAAACATTGTTTGGGTTATTGGGTTCTTGTGAGTTGTTTGGGTTTTGTTGATTGCTTGTCCCGGAGCAATTTCTGTTCTTGACTACAAGTTATTGCAAAATGAGTTTAGCAATATGCAAAAGGGGGGCTTTGCCTGGCCTCCAAATTTTTTGGAGGGCCTTCTGCAGACTTTTGTTTTAAGGATGTTAAAAAACTCTTCACCACAAGTTGAAGCTGGGTACAAACATGTGGGATTTTACTTCATGTTCAAATCTTCTCTTGCTTTTTTTAAAAAACAGTAGTTCTTGCACCTAGACAAGTTTTGCTAGTTCTTCCCTTTGTGATATCACCATTCAAAATCCCCTCCTTGATACCTGCAATACTTGGAAAAAGGAGCCTATGAATTGCCTGATTTTGCTTCTTTATTTTTGGGATGGAAATCCCTCTTCTACAAGTCCCAGGGGACACAGACCCCTCAGGGGAGTTGTTTTGCTGTTTGCATCATCAGAGGTGTGCAGAATTCTCTCTCAGACCTTGAAAATCTGTTTGTGGAGCATCAGGACAGTGCCATGAACTTTTCTACCCACGTTTGCCATGGAGACCATGTGTGGATGCTCTTCTGGGAAAAATACCAGGATTTGGGGATATTTCCTGAGGTCCACACAAGAGAAATCCAAAGCAGAGTCTTCTGAGGCACCATCCAGCAGCAATGGATGCAGCAGGGAATTTGAGTTGATATGGCAGGGAATCCACCAGAGCCAGTCCAAGTGTTCCAAACTGTTGAGATCCATGACCTTTTCCATAACTTTTTCCATGAAGTTTTCATTCTGCCCTGCTCCTAGGACATGAGCTGGCCATGACACTTCAAACCAGATGGTGGCAGACAAGCCTGCTGACACTACTGTACGTTGCACTGTGGAGCAGTAATTCCTACAGAGACTGCAACTCTTGGGGCACAAACCAACCAATAATCCCAGTTGTTTTCAGGAACCTTGTTGACCCCATGGAGGTTGTGTGGGATAAAAAGGGGCAGGGAGGTTATTCTTACAGGGGATCTTCTGGAAAATGTCTCCAAGAAGGTGCTGGAGAAGGTCTCAAAAGGCCAAGATGGCCAGCACTACAGAGCCCCAGAGACATGGTGGTAGATCTTCATTTGTTCCTCACCCCCTAACTTTTCAACAACCCCCAGGAATCATCTGCCAAGCCCCAGCTGCCTATACCAGGTTGTCCAGCTCGGGGTCGTCGCTGAAGAAGGGCTTGTGTTCCTGCTCCTGCTGGTGGACAAAGTTCTCGATGTCGACATCGAAGCTGGCCGAGGTGATGCACTCTGAGCCCTGCGTGGCCTGCTCACACTTCTCAAAGAGCAGCGTCAGCAGGGGGAAAAGAGGGTGCCTGCAGAGGAAAAATGAGAACACCCATAAGGCCCACTGTTTTGGGTCCCATGTCCAACTTTACCCATCCATCCCTCCATCCATCCATCCATCCATCCATCCATCCATCTATGCATCCACCCATCCATCCCTCCATCCATCCATCCATCCATCCATCCATCCATCCATCCATCCATCCATCCATCCATCCATCCATCCATCCATCCATCCATCCATCATCCATCCATCCATCCATCATCCATCCATCCATCATCCATCCATCCATCCATCCATCCATCCATCCATCCATCCATCCATCCATCCATTCCCTCCCAGTCTCTAAGAACCTGGTCATGCAAACCTCACTCCCAAGTCACACTGGAAGTGGACCCTCTTGATCTCTTTCAACAACCACAACAAAAAAAAAAGCTTTAAAATTGTACAATTCACTATCTCCTCCATCAGGCTTGTTCCATGGTGTTTTCCATCATTGCACCAAAGTCAGCATTTCCTAAACAGGCAAAAAGGTTAAGTCTTGGACATAGCCAAGATGTCCTGGAGCCATCTGCTGTCCAAGTGGCTTTTCCTTTCAAGGATGGACATTAGCACCTGCTCATGGATGGTAATATTTCACCTCAAAATGTCTTTTTGGTTGGAGTTGATGGATGGGGACTTCTATCTGCCTGCAGAATCCTATGGATCAACCTTGTTATGGGCTCTTTGCACCTCTGACAAGTCCACAAAGATGGGTCAAATCCCACTTCTTTCTTACCATGAGCTCATCTTGAAAACAAAGATTTATAGCTCTTCTTGAAACCCAAATCTCTCCAATGATGATGCAATATAAAATGCAAACACACAAACAGCACCAGAGCTCGTGGACAATACAGGGGTGAAGACCACGGCTTAGGGCAAGCCTCAACGAGCCCCTCCAGCTGTGCAAATTCAAATCAAAAATGTTTTATGGAGTCTTTCCAGACAGAAATGCAAAATGCTCCTGCAGGAATGGCCTCCCACAGCACTCCAGTTACCCGGGCACAATGGGATTGGCTCCACCATTTTATCTCCAAAAGATGGTCCAAAAGATGATTATGAATCACCTCCTGACAGCCTCTTTGAGCCGGAGTCAGGCGAAGGGGTTAAACCCCTTGGCTAAGTCTTCATTTGCAGCCGCTAATACCACAGCATATTATAGTTTAATCTGTCCTGATCCTGGTTTAATGCAAGATTCACCGAGGCTGGAGCAGAGAGTGGTGAGGGGGGGAAATCATTTCATAATTTCAGTCGCCCCGCTGGAGCTTAGCCAGGGGATATGAAAGGCAAATTCCAGGCGGAAAGTTGAATTATTGGGACTTATGAACGGTGCCACCGCAGCAGGTGCCTGCTGCCATTTCCAGAGCTGCTCCAACAATTAGGAGCAGAGGTATGGAATTACCCCAAGGATGGGGGTGTGCGGAGGGAAAAGGGGGTTGCAGCCCCTGAGATATTTGAGCCCCTTTTCTTTGAGGGGTTGCATTAAGGCCAGTGTCACCCCGTGCTCCTCAGTATTGACAATGGGGAAAACGCTGCTCTGGGCCCCCAGAAAAGGTTTGGGGCTGGCAGAGAGTAGGAGGAGGAAGGAATATGGCTGAGGTGACAATGGTTTGCTTTTCAGCTGAAAATAAAGTGGAATAAAAAAAATTTTAAACCTAAGATAAAATAAAAAAACCAAAGCGGAATCCAATTCGATCAAATCCACCAATAAGTAAAAATAAAATTAAATGGAACAAAACAATTAAATAAACACCAAATAAGATAAAATAACATTAAACAAACAAAAAAAAAACACCCCAAATTTAAAATATCTATATTTTTAAAAATGACAAAAACAAACACAAGGGGAAATCAGGGGGCCAAGACCCCTAGGGATGGGTTAAAGGAGGCACCAAGGGCACCCTCTGAGAGCCGTCTCGAGGAATGCTGGAATTTGGGGGTTTGCCATGAGCTTTATGCCAAATTATTGTGGAATTTGGTTTGGCTTTTTTTCATTTTTGTACGGAAAAAACCAACCCAAACCAGGTTTTCCTTATTTCCAGCCTTTCCATGCTCACACCATGCAAAGGAAATGACGGCCCACCACAGCAGGTGGAGGTTGTGGCATAAAAATTAAGAGCTGGAGCCCCTTTTTGCCATAAAATTTGCAGTGGGGAGAATAGATGGATATCCAGGGTGCACAGGGGAATCAGGAGGATTTTCCTCACTGTGGATGTTACAGAGGAGGAAAACCAACCCTATGGCACAAAGAAGAGTTTTGGGGTAGAAAAATCTGCTTTTAGTGATTTAGTTTTGAAAAAAAAAAAAAAAACTTGGTTTGTTTAGTTGGGGTTTTTTTCTGCCAGGGAATCCTCCAAATGAAAGGGCTGAACCAGCCCTGACATTTTCCTGCAGGAGAGAGGTCGTTTGCAGCCACTAATAAAAAGGATTCGACACGGGCTAATAAAGAGGAATGAATTCCTCTAATGGCCTAATTTCCCACCTTCAGCCGAGCCAGCAGCACAGCGGGCATGTCACAACAGGAATTTTATTTTTTTTCACTCTTTTTCCCCTGAAAAACCCTCAAACAACCCAAAACAAAACAAAAAAACCCCAAACAATAAAAAATAACCCCACAAAAAGCCCCCCCCATCAAACTTAATGCAAAGAAATCCACTTGGAAAAACCCAATTTGTGGTGCTTGGGTGGTTTAAGCATCATCTTCTCTGGTCCAAAATCCATTGGGAAGTCCCAGCCCCACTGTTGCATAAAGTCAAGAAAACACTTTAGCTGGGAGAAAATTGCAGCTGAGCAGTGGCACTGCTGGACCAGTCCCTGCCAAGCTGCTCCCACACCAACAAGGGTGGGCAAGGATTTATTTTTTCCCCTTTTTTTCTATTTTTTAACGGGTGATAAACCTCCTGGTAGGGCATAAAACCCGGCAGGGTGACTTGTCCATGGGTTTTTATATTTCCCATCACATTTTCCCAGCAATTTCCCTCCAGCTTGATCGACTGATGCTCACAGCCAATGCCTTCTGCCTTGGTGCAATTATTGAAAATTAACAAAAAATCCATTGGTTTGGGTGGAGGGAAATGGACCTGGGAGGGCTAAGAAAAATCTTTGTGTGCTTTTGATACCTAATGACATACACAGCATCCATTTGAACCACTGGATAGGGAGATACTCAGCAAAAAAAAAGTTAATTTTATGCATATATATAATGTACTGCATAAATATATAGTAGGATATATTTGTTTTATATAAAAATATATTTGTGGGGTTATTTCAGTCAGTACCCAAAATTAAGCATCCAGGTTTGGGCAATAAGTGCACACATGGAGCTGGACAACAATTTCCCCCCAGTTTTCTGGAGGAATACCTCCCACAAGGTGTTTTTCCCATGTCTTTGACCTTCCAATTAAGGCTGTGAAAACTCCAAGGTGGGGTGGGGTTTGTTTTCTTCCCTTTATCCCACAAATGCTGCAGAACTCTTCAAGGAAGGGCAAAGAAATGTAATTTTGCCCTCAAATGTCTTCTTTTGCTTTGAGGAAATGATTTCCATCACTGAGAGGCCTTCAGTAAATAATCCTTGGTGTTTTCCTGGGAAAGAGTGAGTTTATCCCATCCTTTCATCCACTTTTTCAGACCTTTCAGCCTTGTAATATTTGATATTTGGAGGGCAAATATTTTATTTCCTTCAAGTCTAACCTGCAATTTTTTGGTTCACAAGCCCCCACAGCCCTGGTCATTGATAGGTTAATCCTAAACCTTAAACTTTAATCCTAATTATATTAGAAAATTGTTACTCTTGCATCATTGCTCTACGATTTGTAAATTATCACATATCACTTGTATAATTACATATTACTTATATAATTATACTATTTACATAATTAAAACAGTACTTATAGCAGTTATATAATAACGTTACTGCATATATTAAAATATTATGTATTATTATGCCCAAATTGACAAAAAATGGACTGGAGGAGTCATCCATCACTGCCCACATCCTGTGCAGATACAGGAACTGCACATTTCAGGTTAATGTGTGACTTCACTCCTTGTTCAGCCCCAAATCACGAGACTTTGCCCCCAAAAAGTAAATTTGGGATTTTTTGTAATATTTTGAGGGGGCAGAGATGCTGCAGAACAACATCCACGAAGGAGCTCCACCACCACACGTTACAATCAATGGTTATTATTGCTAAAAAGGAGCTAATTGCTAATTCCCCCCTTCCCGTGTGTTAAGTAATGCATTAGAAGAGCAGCAGATTAATAATGCATCATAACAACGAATGCATCAAATAACTGGTGCATTAATTAATGCATCGCCGAACTGACGCAACAACCCACAATAATGCAATAATTGATGCATTCCAACAATGAAGCCATTAATTAAAAGGCGTTAATGAATGCAATTATCTTGCCTCACCTGTAGACAGCCCTCTTGTCGGCCTCCAGCTGTGCCTGGGGGTCGCCGCCTGCTGACGGCACCGGCGCGTTGGCGGCTGCCGCCGGCGTGGTGAGGTGCACGGGCTGGGCTTTGGTGGGCTGCTGGGCTGTGGCTGTCATCTGGGGAGGGCAGGGGATAAAGGAAAGAGGGAAAAAGAGATGTGAAATAAAATCCAATAAAATGAAAACAGGGTTTGCTGCGCTTTCCTGATGGGTTTCGCGGTGTTCCGCGCAGGATTTGGGGAGTTTGGCACGCAGCGTTCTAGGTTTTGGTGGGCTGTGGCAGTCATCTGAGGAGGGCAGGGGATAGAGGGGAAAAAGAATGTGAAATAAAATAAAATAAAATAAAATAATAAAATAAGAACAGAGTTTGTTGTGCTTTCCTGACGGGTTTTGTAGCATTCTGCGCAGGATTTTGGGAGTTTGGGATGCAGCACTCTAGGCTTTGCTGGGCTGTTGGGCTGTGGCTGTCATTTGAGGAGGGCAGGGGATAAAGGAGAGAGGGGAAAAAGAATGTGAAGTAAAATAAAATATAATAAAATGAAAACAGCGTTTGTTGCGCTTTCCTGATGGGTTTCATGGTGTTCCGCGCAGGATTTTGGGAGGTCAGGATGCAACGTTCTAGGCTTTCCTGGGCTGTGGCCTTCATCTGGGGAGGGCAGGGAAAAAGGAGAGAGGGGAAAAGGAATGTGAAATAAAATAAATAAAATAAAATAAAATAAAATAAAATAAAATAAAATAAAATAAAATAAAATAAATAAAAAAATAAAATAAAATAAAATAAAATAAAATAAAATAAAATAAAATAAAATAAAATAAAATAAAATAAAATAAAATAATAAAATAAAATAAAATGGAAACAGGGTTTGTTGTGCTTTCCTGACGGGTTTTGCGGCATTCTGCACAGGATTTTGGGAGTCAGGATGCAGCATTCTACCTTTTGGTGGGCCGTGGCTGTCATCTGGGGAGGGCAGGGGATAAAGGAGAGGGGGGAAAAAGAATGTGAAATAAAACACAATAAAAACAGGGTTTGTTGTGCTTTCCTGATGGATTTCGCGGTGTTCTGTGCAAGATTTGGGGAGTTTGGGATGCGGCGTTCTAGGCTTTGCTGGGCTGTGGCTGTCATCTGGGGAGGGCAGGGGATAAAGGAGAGAGGGGGGAAAGAATATGAAAAAAAAGTTTAAAAAAAATTAAAAATTAAAAAAAAAAACAAAAAAAACAAACAGGGTTTGTTGTGCTTTCCTGACGGGTTTTGCAGTGTTCTGCATGGGATTTTGGGGAGTTCGGAATGCAGCGCTCTAGGCTTTGGTGGGCTGTGGCTGTCATCTGGGGAGGGCAGGGGATAAAGAACAGAGGGGGAAAAATGTGGAATGAAATAAAGTAAAATAAAATAAAATAAAATAAAATAAAATAAAATAAAATAAAATAAAATAAAATAAAATAAAATAAAATAAAATAAAACCAGGGTTTGTTGTGCTTTCCTGATGGGTTTCGCAGCATTCTGCATGGGATTTTGGGAGTTTGGGATGCAGCGCTCTAGGCTTTGGTGGGCTGTGGCTGTCATCTGGAGAGGGCAGGGAATACAGGAGAGGGTGGAAAAACAATGTGAAATAAAATAAAATACAATAAAATGAGAACAGGATTTGTTGTGCTTTCCTGATGGGTTTCATGGCATTCTGCGCAGGATTTTGGGAGTTTGGGATGGAGCGCTCTGGTGGGGCAGGTAAAACACACCCAGGCATTTTATCTTTGCCTGGAAAGAGAAGGTTTAGATTTTTACACATTTTCCCCAACTTTTCACCCATGGAAATACAGGAAAAAACTCCCACCATCTTTATTGCGCGGGGTAATTTAGGCAGGGAAGTTTCACACAAGTCCCAGATTAAATCAGCTGCAGCACCGTGGTTTGCCAAGAGCCCTTTCAAGGCAGGTATTACTGTCTAGACAGAGTCATTTTCAATTTTATCCCCAAATTAGGTGAGCCTCTTCCAGCTCGCCAAGCCCAGCAATGAGTCACCTCAGAGCAGAGCTGTGAGAAGACAGCCAAAAAAAATCTAATTTTTTTGGTGCCCATGCCCAAATCACCCAACATTAGCCCCAATGGGAATGTGAAATAAATCACCCTGGCTACAAATATTGTGCTTGTTTTAAAAACAGCCAAGATTTTAGGTAAATCTGGATTTTTAAGATGGAAGATGCGCTTGTCCCTGTGCTCCTGTGAATCCCTGAGCATCCTTCCAACACCCAACACCTTCTGGAACAGGGCAACACCTATTTAGGGGCAGTTTTCACTTTAAAATAAAAATCTGAATTACTCATTGTCAGACTTCAGACAGGTCCAACCTGGCCTTTGCATTATCAACACAAGATTCCATTAAAAAAAAAAAAAAAATCAGGGAGAATTTGAAACAACTGGGGTGCATCAGCAGCACCCCAAATCCAGAGGTTTCAGCCTAAAATCCCAGTGAAAAAACTGTTGCAAAGTGGTTGGTTTGCCTGCCTCTCTGCTGAAATGTGTGAAAAAATTAGGATTTGCCTATTTTTACCTGTAAATGTTCAGTCTTCCCTTGAGGCACAGAGCAAAAGGAAGCTCTGGTTCTTGCTAAACGTTATATATATAGTTTATTATACATAATTTTAATTTTTGTATAATGTTATATTTATATAAAAATTATATCTAATTTTATATATAATACATAATTTTACATATAATTTATTTATTATATAATATAGCATTGCTAAATATTATATATATAATTAATTTATTTGTCTAATACAATTATATCTTCCTGTCTGTGTTTTGATATAAATAATATTTTTATTTGTCTGATATTTATATATATATTTCTATATATATAGAATAATATATAAATATTATTCTATAAAATGAATAAAAGATACATATACTTATATGTATATTTATTATATAAAATGAATAAAAGATACATATACTTACATGTATATTTTATTTGTCTAATATATTTTTAAATTTATTTGTGATCGTTAATATATAAAAATGTTCATATAAATAATTGTGTCATTATTGGTGTAAATGGATTATGTATATTTATACAAAAATATGTAAAACTTCATAAACCCAAGCTGGACCAAAATCATGACACCTTTTGCTTTTAAAATGTTTGCCTTTAATATCTCCTGCCTGACCTTTTGCTGTCGCTTTTTTTCCTTTTTTTTTTTTTTTCTTCTTTTCAATCTCCTTTATTGTTCATAACTCCAAAGTTGGGCTCCAGCACCTGCAAATTCACTTGGCTCTATTTAATTTCCAACTCTCCCCACAGGTTCAATTTCTGTCCCTCTTCCCCTCCCTGGTGCTACAGAAATGAGAGAAATTTGGGCTTCACTTCCCCTCCTGCTCACAGCAGTTGGGATTTCTCCTTTTTTCCCTCCCATTTTCCATTTAAAACCAAAAATGCAGCAGATTTTGGGATAATCCAGCCACATCACTGAACATCTCTTCATCTTTTTTCCCTTTTTTTTTTCTCCCTATTATCTCCACGGAAAATTACATTTATGCAGGGAAAAATGGCTTTTCCTCCCAACCTTTTCCCTTTTTTCCCTTTTTTATCCTCCCCCCATCATCACACTTATTTACCAGTATTCCAAAGCCCTTTTTGCATCCTGCCAAGTTGAATATTTCCAGCCAAGTCTGCAACTAATTGAGCTATTACCCAAAAAAAAAAAAAAAAAAAAAAATAAAGCTTCCTTTGGGGCTGCTCTGAAGCCATTACCTCACCTTGGACTAAAGAAAAGAACGAAAAATAAGTAAAAAATAATTCCAAGTCTATGGAAAACGAGGGGAGAGGATGCTGAGATGGGGGGGGGTTTGCAGCTGAATAGGAAGGAGGGGAAAAAATGGAGCCAAAAATGAAATTTAGGGGAGCAGGTGGGGAGGGAAAAGGCAGCAGGTTCCTGGTAGTGGGAAATAGGAGGAAATATTTGGGTGTAAAAGTTGTAAATTTTGATAAAAAAACACAGGTGGGTTTTGGTTTGCTTTCTTTTTCCCATGGAAAATGGCCAAAAATAGTTGGAGGAGGAGGGAGAAAAGGTAAATGGGAAAAGAAAATAAAAAGCACAAAAAGTTATGTTTAAAAAACAGCAAAAAAGTGAAGAAAAAAATTATAATGGTCACAATAATTATGTAAACTGTTAAAAATCTGTTAGAATGTGTTTCAAATATGTTCAAAATGTGTTTACAAATATATTGAAAAGTAAAATTTTAAAATATTACAAATATGTTCAAATATGTTCAAATATG
This sequence comes from Melospiza georgiana, assembly GCF_028018845.1. Taxonomy (NCBI): domain Eukaryota; kingdom Metazoa; phylum Chordata; class Aves; order Passeriformes; family Passerellidae; genus Melospiza; species Melospiza georgiana. Next base: position 1,352,565 of record NC_080456.1, on the reverse strand, counting down.
TGAAAATCCAAAAATGTTTTATAAACACGCTAAAAATGTATTTAAAATGCAGAAAAATGTAAAAAATACATTACTAAAAATCCAAAATGCTTTAAAATGTAGAAAATACAAAAAGAGATGCTAAAATGTTGAAAAAAAATTAAATTCTGCTCAAAATATCCTTAAAATACGTTTTAAATATAGAAAATATAAAATTTAAATAAATTAATTAAATAAATTTAAATATATATGTCTCTGTTATAATCACCAAAAAAGCACTTTTTATGGGGAGGAGGGGAGGAAGAAAGATACTTTTATCACTTTCTGTGTTGAAAAATAGGAAAAATCAACTTCTCCACTTGATTTTTAATTTTTTTCAAAATGTATTTATAGAGTAATTGTATTGTTACAATTATTAGTAATTGTATTGTTAGAAAATACATTGATAATGTATTTATTTATTGCTCATTTTTGTCCCTGTTGTAACCACGCGGGGGGAAGATGCTTTTTTATCACTTTCTGTGCTGAAATTCATTAAAAATTAACCCAATTTTTAACAACACTTTTTCTTAAATATATTTTTAGAGTAAATAAATAAATAAATTAGTTAATTAATTAATTAATCCCCCTTCCTCTCTTTTTTGTCCTTCTTGTGACCACCTAATAAATATTTTTTTTGGAAGGGCAAAGCTGCTTTCATCACTTTGGATGCTAAAAATACCTATTTTTAAAAAACCTCTTTTTCCCATTGAAATGGCTGAAGATTCTTCCTCAGCTTTTAGCTGTCCTTCATTACAGAAAACTGATTTTAATGCAGATTTTCATTTTCAACAGGTAGAGAACTCAATGAGATCATGCTTGGTGTGAAAGATGCTCCATGTTCCACTCCTTCAACAGATTCCAGGGATTAATGAAGCATTTTTTCCTTCCAAAAATCAGCTTTTCCCATCATTTCTGCTTCATTTTTGCTGTTTCTGACACTGAGGGTGCCAGCTTGCACAGCCTCTGCTGTAAAACATGAATGCAAAGCTCCCCAAATCCCATTTTTTAGCACTTTTCTCCCCAAAGTGCTTCCCTTGACGAGGAGGAGCTCATTGTAGCTCTGATAATCAAAGATTTTTCCATTTATCCACTCCTCCCCGTTTCTTCCCCACTTTTGGAGAGAAGAAATTTGTGCAATTTGCTTTACCAATCCCTGGAAATCCCAAATTTTCAGGTGAAAAGTTCACAGCAGTCCAAAAAAAAAAAAAATAAAAAATCAATTCTTGGCTGCAGCTTTTCCTTCCAAACCCACTAAACGCTCGAGCAACCTCCTTGATAAGGTAAAAAAAAAGGAAGGATTTGGTCAGCAAAGCTCCTGAGGGTGCCCAAAATTCAATATATTCAAACAGGGGGCAGAGAAGGGACAAGGAGGGAGAAGGGAGAGGGGAAATCTCCAAAGGATGCCAGGGAAAATGCGGCTGTTTTAAAAAAGTCCCTTAAATTGCCCATTAGGACTCAAACGGTGCCGTGGCTCCCCCGCTGTGTAAGCGAGAAAAGGGAAAAAAAATTTGGAGAAAAAAAAAAAAAAAAAAAAGGAAAAAAACCCCCAGCCCTACTGAAGGCAGAGCAGCGAAGCGAGGAAATGATGACACAGAAGTTGGAGGAGCCATAAAACCCCAGCGAGTGTCGTTTGTGAGGAGTGACCTTTCCCCACCGAAGGAAATGAGGAGAGAGGAGACACGGGTGCCTCCAAGGGGGCGTGTAAAAGTCAATTTATTTATTTTAGCTTGCAGAGGACAGGCTTAGGGGGGTGAGATTTTTGGTGGGTTTTCCATTTTCTTTTTTTCTTTTTTTTTTCTTTTTTTTTTTTTTGTTTGGGTTTTTTGTTTAGTTTTTTTTGTTTGTTTGTTTTTTTGTGGGATATTTTTGTGGTTTTTTGTTTTGTTTTGTTTTGTTTTGGGGTGCTTTTTGTTGGCAGGGGAGATTTTTCTGCTTTCACAAATGAGAAACGCAGCAAATAAGGAAAAGCTTGAAATCTTCCACATGGACACAAAAAAAAAAAAAAAAGCTGGTTTGAACAGGGAGCTGGCTCAATGCACAATACAGATCACCCCTGTTTAGTCATTGTAGCTGGGAAAGCAGAAATGTGATATAAATGTATCCCTAAAAAATCTCAGGACTTTTTAGAGGTAAATTTAGGCTTTGAGGTGCAGGACCACCTCCAAAATTCATTTTTTAGGCTTCAAGGTGCAACACCATCCCCAAAATCCATTTTTTAGGCTTCAAGGTGCAACACAATCCCCCAAATCCATCCTCAGCTCCCAAGTCCAGCCCTCTGGGGTGCTCCAGAAGAGTTTCTCTTAGACAATCTCCTCTTTTTGTAATAATTTGACTCCATAATGATGCTTGAAAAAGTTATTTGGCTGCTTAGAGCACCATTGGAGATGAAATCTTTTATCTCCCCTGCCACAGGTTATTAAAAAATGCCACTGAAATAAATCAAAGGCCATTCCTATGACTAAACCTGTCCTGGTTCAGTTAAATATTTCATCTTTCTAGCTAATTCACCTGCTGGTTGCAACCATGCCACTGTGCCAGCTTTCCAAGAAGACCCAAAGACCCCAAAATCACAGAATTTAGAGAATCACAGAATCACTGGGTTGGAAGAGACCTTCAAGATCATTGAGTCCAACCTCAACACCTCAACTGAACCCTGGCACCCAGTGCCACATCCAGGCTTTGTTAGACACACCCAGGGATGGGGACTCCACCACCTCCCTGGGCAGAACATTCCATTCTTTCAGTAAAAAAAACCATTTTTCTGACATCCAACCTAAATTTCCCTTGGCACAGCTTGATACACAAGCCAAAAAAAAGGGAAAAACCCCATAGTTTAACCCAAAATCTTTCCATCTTGCAGACTGAGTGAAGAGGTTTTAATTCTGCCAGTTCTGAGATTAATACATTGTTTTGTACTGGGCGTTATTTGGAGAAATCGAGGTAATGAATGCAGGATCTGGGGGTCCTGGGGGGTCTGGAGGACACTCACCTGTGGGGTGTCCTGGTAGGGAGGAGGAGGCACTGTCTGGGTGGCCATCATGGTCAGAGCTGGGGCAGGGGAGACATGGTGCATCCTGCTTGGGACTCACATCGAGAACCTGCGGGCGGCAGAACAGAGCTCTGGAGTTCCAGGGATGGCCCCAAACCCTGAAAAACCCCACAGGAAGGGAAGGAAAAACGAAAGGCAGAGAGGAGAGGTGGCACTCCTCACACTGCCCCCTGCCACACGGTCCCTGGAAGAAACTCAAGGTGGTTTGATGAGCCTTGTTGTGATTTGATGGTTTTTTGAGTTTTGTGGTTTTGGATAAGGAATGCACTAGGAGGGGAGGATAAGCAGGTCACTGGCAGCAGGATCTTCACTGGAGATCAGGTGCCACGAGTGAAACTCAGGATCTTTTCTCCTCTGTGAACTCTGGCACACTCAGGGCATTTTCTTCCCACCCCTCATGCCTAACCACACTGCCTAAATGGGGATTTCCATCCCCTTTCCAGCTATTCCTCTGTTCTGGAAGCAGAAAGATAAATACAAAATTTAACATTTTTAAATTATACACTAAACTGTCCCAGAATGATGTGTCTCTTTGCCTTTGGTCACCACAGAATCACATCCTCAGAAGGGACATCGAGAATTCAATGTGGAGATTCACCAACATACTTAATATATTTATTTATTTATTATTTTATTTAACATGTTCCTGTTAGAGTGCTGTGCACTCTAACCTAGCTGCCTCCTGTGCTGAGGTGACTGACCCCATGATGACTGAATGCACAGAAATGTGGAAATTCTTGTTTGATTTGAGCCAGGGAGCAAACCTGGATTTTGCACAGCCCATAAACTGAGGAGATGGTGCTCACACTGCCTCCAACCTCTCTGAAAGCTGCTGCTTTCTCCAAAATGCAGTTATCTGGGAGGAAAACAGACTAATTTTTTTGTATCTTCAGGTCCAAAGGAGATGGAGAAAAAAGAGGGGCACCAGGAAGGGACAAATTTGTAGTGGAGCACTTGGCTGGGAAAAGTCCCCAACAAATAGACCTTATGGTAGATATGACCCAAAAGCAATTCTTGGTCCTGAAAATATCTTTTATCCCACTCTTCCACTGCAGCTGTGTGGTTGCTTTAGAAAGAAAAGCCAATCATCTTGCCTGAATTCTTAAAAAACTCTGTCCTGTCCTCTCTATGGCTCAGAGCTCTGGTTTGGGCCAACTCACAAAGTTACCCAAAAAAAGTCCTGTGACCTCCAAAGGACATTTCTTCTTGAAAAGAAGAAATTTCTTCTTTCAGAAGAAAGACGTTTTTTCTTCTTCTGAAGAAGAAGACATTTCAATGTCAAAGAAGACATTTTTATTTTCTCCTTTCTGTAAGAGGTGGCACCTCTCCAAGGATCTCCCCATTGTGATGCACTGACTTTCCCCTTGGCTTCTTATCTGGGGAAAAGCCATGGCACCACCCCATGACGAAATGCAGGAAGTTATGAAAGTCCCCAGATATTGTCAGGGAAAATAACCCAAAACCAGTGTCAGCACTGCTTTCACCACAAAATGGCAGGAAGGGACAAGGAAAAGGAGAAGAGGCACTGATGAGCTCAGCCAAAACTGAGGCACATTTGGGAATGTTTGTGAAAAATTTAGTCCTCTCTATTATTTTGGGGGAAGAGGTGCAATATTCTGATTTTCTCGAGGCTTCAGGCTTTGCCAGGCACTAAGTTCACAAATGCACACATCCAAATGGAAAGCCAAGTGCTTGGGATGAGCATCAACAACCCTTCTTTCTTTTGCATTAATAAATGAGGTTATTCTTTCTTATACTTTGCACAAATATGGATAACCCATGAATTGAATACTAAGAAATCACACCCGAAATCCTGTGCATTGTGAAGGTAGATCAGGGTTCTTCCCTCACACAGACCTCTAGCCGTGAGGATATTGCATTTATGGGATTAAAATGACGCTTTTCATCTTTTTCCTCCCAACAGCAAAATAGCAGGAGGCAAAATTATCTGCTCCTGAGTGAACTCACAGCTTAAAACCTTTGATGTCCAATGTCAAACTCAGCTCACAGCTGCAGGCACACAAATATCCCTGTCCTTGCGGGGCGACACCCAGGGAAAAACCTCCCCACCAGAAAGAGAATTTCAGCTGGGGAAAAGCAGAATTTAGCACTGTGACAGTCTGGACATCTGTGTGGGAAGTTAAAAAAAAAAAAAAAAGACATTGCTATTTTGGGAAAAATACCCTGCTTGGCATCTATTGTTCCTGCCAAGAGAGATCCTACAGCCAGCACGTGGCGATTTGCTGGGGGGTGTGAGCTTTTTGGGTGAGTCTATTCCCAGAAGGTGGCAGCCCAGAGCCCCATTTAATTGCTGAATAATGTCTAAGCTGCTCAAATCAAGCTGTTCATTGAGGTTTATGGGTGATGATTTGTTTGGAGAATAGGACTGACAGCTAAATGTGGGGGGGGAAAAAAGGGATAAAAGTGGGAGACAGCTGTTGCCAATAGCAGTATAATTATTTATCTTGGGGGAAACAAGTGCACTCAGGCACTGTAAATATGCAGGAAATGTCTGGTGGCCACAGGAAAAGCTGGACAGGTGTTTCACGTGGGAGCCCCAGCCATGAATCTCAGGATAACAGGGCAGAGCTGTCAGCCCCATGGATTTATCAGCAGCCAGCACAGGGAAGGGTTGAAAGCTGCTATTACATGCATTAACCCTTTCTTATTTTTGTATTTTTGTTTTATACATTAATCCCTTCTCCTTCCTTCCTTCCTTCCTTCCTTCCTTCCTTCCTTCCTTCCTTCCTTCCTTCCTTCCTTCCTTCCTTCCTTCCTTCCTTCCTTCCTTCCTTCCTTCCTTCCTTCCTTCCTTCCTTCCTTCCTTCCTTCCTTCCTTCCTTCCTTCCTTCCTTCCTTCCTTCCTTCCTTCCTTCCTTCCTTCCTTCCTTCCTTCCTTCCTTCCTTCCTTCCTTCCTTCCTTCCTTCCTTCCTTCCTTCCTCCCTCCCTCCCTCCCTCCCTCCCTCCCTCCCTCCCTCCCTCCCTCCCTCATTCTTCCTTTCTTCCTTTCCCCCTCTTCTTAAATTAATTTTTGATTTTTACTATGGACATCCAGATAATGGAAGGAGCAGAGCATCACCAAACCCCTGCCAGCTCCCTCCAGCCCACCTCAAGAAATGTTCAGATCCTGGGTGAAGAGAGAATTCTGGGGATCTGGAGATCAGGGAGGGCAGGAATTGCAGCCAGCTCCTGGGGGATTTGCACAGAAGAAAGAAATGGTGAGCAATAAAAACCCATAAAGGCTCTTTCATTTCCGGAAGCAGCAGTACTTCACATTTTGGCAGTGACTTGAGATCAAAGTATCCTAAATTTCCTTATGAAATAAAATTATTTCAGCTATCACTGAAATGTTGCCGTTACTTTGGAAATGTATTTCCCGAAGAGCTTGTGCCTATCTAAAAGACTCTCAGATTTATAGGCTGGGTTTTTTTACCAGCAATATATTACATCCTTTTTCAAGGAAAAATAATTAAAGACTAAGTTGAAAAGTTGGGGTTTTTTTCCATCATGCCTTAAAATACCAAAGTATTGCCAGTCACCCTCCAGGTGAACATGACCTCCTTGATTAATAAAAAAGCCATAAACCCATATTAGAATGGTCAGGGCTGGTCAGAATTGGGGCTGAATGAAAAAAAAAAAAATTAAATCCCTTTTATGGACTCTACATCAGTGTTTCCAAAGCAAAATGTTAATACTCAGTCTGTAAAGCACAACTCTTGTTTCTGAACCAATGGGAAAATGAGGATCACTTTTCTTAGCTTATTGAGAGGCTTCTGCCCCACAGCAACACATGCAATTGATAATGGAGGATTCCACAAGAAAAATCAGAAAATCAACTTCTCAGCCTTTTCTTCTCCACCTGAAGCATCAAAATAATTAGAGATACTTAAGGATTTATTTTTTTTTTTACCAGCCATGGAAGGTATTTTTTCTGTTTTAAGGGAAGATTGCCTTTTCTGAGGGGATTTTTTGAAGAGGGGAAGCTGCGAGATCCCCAACGACGCCGTGTCAGTCACGCTCTCTCCACAGCAGGCTGAGAGGTTTTTATGTCACATCTTCACAGAGGGCTTGTGCGGGCTGGAGTTTATGATATATGCACTCAGCTAAGTGAAAATGAAGAAATACAGCAGAGGAGGGATGGAGAGGGTCCTCCAGAGGACAATCCATCTCACCCTGAGCCACCAGGACAGGCTCGCCCTCCAGGGGTGATGCCAACTCTTGATTGCCCATAAAGTGAATTAAGAGTGACCCTCTCCTCTTGAATGTCTCATTTCTATCAACAAATCTCCACCTTTTTCTGCCTGTTTTTACCAAAATTACCCTGAAAGACGAACAGCAGGTTTTCATGTCGTTACATGAAGTCCTTTATGCCACCTCGAGCTTGTTAAAAATAAACCAAGTGCTATTAAATGGTCAAAACCAGAAAATAATCCAATTTTTAAAGACATTACCCATTCTTGGCCATTCCTTCACATTCAAGGTTGCTTCCAAACTTGTTGCTTATGTAACACGTCATCTGGGGAGATCAGGAACGTTTGTGCCATCAAATAGCTTTAATTTTTTTTAAGAATATATCATAGCCAAATTTCCTCAATCCAGTTCCAGGAGGTTTTCTTGCACTGGGAGCATCTTTTGCTCTTGGCCATGATGCTGGTTTTACTAAATGCTGACCTCCATACCCTCCCAGTATCCTGTTATCAGTTATTGCCTGGTAAAAAAAGGAGGAATTGAGTTTGTGTTTCTGCTACAAGGATGGGTTAAAGCAAATAGTGACATGACATTGCTGTAGAACAAAGTCTAGACCAGACTTTTCTGGTTTTTCTCCTTAAAAATCCAATTGGTCAACACATAAGCACTGGGATAAAAGGGAGAGGGAAACACCCTGTTGGACAATGCCAAAAAAAACCTTGCCAAAGGAGCATTTATTTATTTCATATTTTCACCTAGGCATTTAAATTCTTTTTGTTTAATATTTACATGTATTTATTTATTATTTGTATTTATTTAATTAATATGTCCCAATTCTCCTCCCAAGCTCATCTCCATAGAAAGGATGGAGCTGCTTCAGTGGATTTCTGATGAGAACAACAATTACTGCTAAATATTCCTCTCCTCTCCAAAGATACCCATCTCTGAAAGGCTCCAGGGATATCTCTGCAACATAAACATGAGAATAAAACCTGCAAGAGCCAGTCAGAGCTTTAGCAGACAAGGTTAATGTACCTTGAACAGCAGCATTAAACAACTTTGCTCATTTTTTTAAGTGGAGAGCTGAGATACCTACATACATTTTAAAGTGTTATTTTTATAGGGGAAGACCATTAAAGCACCTTCCAAAACAAACTGGCACAGGGAAACATCAAAGAAGCTTCTTCAAAGTAACCTGAGAATACTCGAATTTTGTGCAAGCTAGCCCTCTGCCCGAGAAAAGTTCCCAAAAGAGCAAGTTGTGATTTTTTTTTTTCAGCAAATCAAAAAGCTTTGAAGTGAAGTGTAGCTGAGGAACCCCAAAAATGTTGAAACTTCCTCTTGCTGGGCATGAAACGTCAAAAGAAGAATAATTCTGGTTGTCTTGTAAAAAATAGGGAGCAGATGAATGTTTTAACAGCTGAGAACAATCTCAAATTAATTGAGAACAAATAATGTCCAAAGTCTGAAGTCTTGTCCTGTGCTTTCAAACCTTGGCTTGTGCTCTTCATTCTCCATCTCATGGAGAGTGATGAGTCAGGAATCAGCCACTGAGCACCCACATTTCCATCCTGCAAACACCAAATCCCAACCCCACACTGGCCATGAGAAGGTCACAGAATCACAGAAGGATCTGAGCTGGAGAGGACCCACAAGGATCCTCGATTCCAGCTCCTGGCCCTGCTCAGGACCATCCCAAGAGTCACACCACACACCTGAGAGGATTGTCCAAAGGCTTTTTGAGCTCTGCTGGCCTTGAGCCATTCCCAGTTCTTCTGGGTGAAGAACCTTTCTCTAATACCCAACCTGAACCTGCCCTGGCACAACTTCAGGCTGTTCCTTTGGGTTGTGCCACTGGTTGTTGCCCCTCGTCTCCCCCTCACAATATTTGCAATATTTGTGAATTCTACAAACTTCTGCCCCAAGACCAAAGGCGACATCAGCTCTGTTGCTTGAGTAGCTGAGAAGAAACACACTCAAAAACTCTCTTGCTCTGCAAAAGTTAAACCATTATTCAAGTTTTTCCATTCCAAACTGACACCTGCAATCCTTCACCAGGGTCCTGGTTTCAAAAAGGACAGAGTGAATTTTTACAATAGTTTGGAGGGGGCTTGACCAGACCCCTCCAAATATATTATTTTTATATATGTAAAAATAATAATAATAATAATAATAATAATAATAATAATAATAATAATAATAATAATAATTAT